>NC_034591.1:38180455-38257259 GCF_900095145.1 Mus pahari | reverse complement strand
CCCTTGGTCTTGCAAACTTTATATGACCCAGCACCAGGGAACGCCTGGGCCAAGTAGTGGGAGTGGGTGGGTAGGGGAGCAGGGGTGGGGGGGTATAGGGAACTTTCGGGATAGCATTTGAAATGTAAATAAAGAAAATAATAATAATAAAAAATTTAAATAAAAGAATGTCTTCTGTATTTAATAAAGGCCCTTAGGCGGAGGTGGTGGTGCATGCCTTTTATCAACAGGACTTGGGAGGCAGAGGCAGGGGGACCTAGGCCTGCCTGGACTACAGAGTTCCAGGACAGCTAGGACAACATGAAAAAAAAAACCCTATTTCCAAAAAACACAGAATAAACAAACAAACAAACAAACATCAAGCAAATAGAAGGCTGTGTGGTTTCCAGGTAAAAAGGACCCTCCTGTTCTCATCCTTGTCCCAGAAGGGTCAAGGAGACAGAATCAACAAACGTGGACTCATACACGCTCACTAAGATTGAACAGACACAACCAGGGAGCCTGCATGGGTCTAACTAGGCCCACTGCATAGGTGTTATTTGATGTTTTATGGAACTCCTGTGAGTCATATAACAGAAGTATGGGGCAGAGAGCTGTTTCTGATGCTTTTGCCTGCTTTGGGGACCCGTTCCCTCCTACTAGGTTACCTTGTCCAGCCTTGATATGAGAGGAGGTGCCTAGTCTTATTGCAACTTGGTATGCCACGTTTGGTTGAGCTCCCGTCCAGGCCTGCCCTTTTCTTGGGAGGAGGGGTGGTGGTAAGTGGGTGACGAGTAGATGGGTGGAGAGGAGGGGTGAGGGACTGGGAGGAAAGGAGGGATGGAAGACTGCAGTTGAGATGTAATAAGTGAGAGAATAAATTAATAAAAAAATATTTTTAAAAAATTGAAAAGAAAAGAAAAACAAAATAAGCCAGGTAGTGGCAGCACAAGCCTTTAATCCCAGCACTTGGGATACAGAGGCAGGAGGATCTGAGTTCTAGGCCAGCTTGGTCTACAGAGCGAGTTCCAGGACAACCAGGGCTACATGGAGAAACCCTGTCTTGGGGGAGAAACAACAACAGCCAAGAAAAGGAAAGAAAACAAACAAGCCAAAATGAAGGCCTCAGTACATTTTCACAACATAGAGACAATGAAGCTGAAAGAGCAAGATGGAGATGCTACACAGGTGTGAGAACTGCAGTTTGGACTCCTAGCAACCATATAAGCAACTGGGCCCAGCAATGCACATCAATAACTACAGTAGTGGGTGGTCCGAGACAGGCAGTCTTGGAGCTCAGGACTGGGCTAGACTGGTCGGTCGATTTTCAGGTTCAGTGAAAGACTGTAAAAATAACAATAATAAGGTGCAGTGTGATCCAGGAGGACAACAAACATCAGACACACACACACACACACACACACACACACACACACACACACACACACACANANACACACANANACACACACACACACACACACACACACACAATTCAGTTTGAAGACACATGCAACAGAAACGCACCAAACACACCAAATGTTGAGGTTCAGAAATCACCACACAAACCATACAAACATTGTCTCGGGGGTTTGCTGCTGTGAACATACACCATAACCAAGACAACTCTTATAAGGACAGCATTTAATTGGGGCTGACTTATAGGTTCAGAGGTTCAGTCCAGTATCATCAAGGTGGAAGCATGGCAGCATCCAGGCAGATGTGAACCTGGAGGAGCTGAGAGTTCTACATCCCCATCCAAAGGCATATAGGAGAAGACTGGCTTCCAGGAAACTAGAACAAGGATCTTAAAGCCCATGCCCACAACGATACACCTACTCCAACAAGGCTGCATTTCCCACTTCCTGAGCCAAGCATATACTAACCATCTCAAGCACTGATCTTAGTTAAGCAAGAATAGTTTATTAAACACATACCCCAAGACTGGATGTTCAAGGTCACAAAAAGGACTCAGGTACACAATTGTGGTACCAGTCCTCAGCACAGGCTTATAAAGGAAAAAAAAAAAAAAACGCACAAAACCACAACAAGCTCATATGCAGGTGCAGGAAGGGTTGCCCAGTGGTCGGCTCTGATTCAAGCCATTTTAGACGTAATAGTTTATATTGACCTTTAACTTGATGGGTTCTTCGGAAAGCATCATGGAATTTGTTAAGATTAATATACCTCAAGCAGAACATAACAGGGGATGTGATCAGAATGACCATGCTGTAAGTCAAGTTAATTTTGTGTGTGTGTCAATAACTGGCAGGTATGTTACTGCAGCAATATGAAATAGCTGGCAGGCATGGAACAAAATGGCTACACCTATGCTACGGGGGCAGACTTGCAACAGTTTTCCATCACTGAGAGCATTCTAATAGAAATGGAAACAACCACGCAGCTTCATCTGTTACATTAGAACCCCAAATTGCCTGTATTACCTTGTCAAGGGGGCTTTGGAATAAGAGGATCCTGTTTTCCTGAAGCTTTCCCAGCTGTAAAACTGCAAATCTCACATTTGGGAAAACCCCACTGTTGGGCTAAATGATCTCTGAGTTTTCTTTCTTTCAATTTTTAAACTAACTCTGGAGGCATGATGAAGTTTATTTTCTTTACCTCCTGGTGGATTTTCTTTCCTCGGCCACCTTGGGATGTGATTTCTTTCTCTCGTCTGCTTTTGTTTGTTTGAGACGGTTTTGCTACGTAGCCCTGGCTGGCCTGGAACTCACAGCATTTTGTCTGTCCACTGGGATTAAAGGCATTCACCACTATGCCCAGCTCTTGTCTACTTTCCAAATATGTTCTCAGCTAGTTATGAAAACATAATTTATGTCAACTTGAAGTTATTCTTTCAAGTACCATTTGATACTAAATAGCAAAGCCATAAAATAAAGCAATCCATCTGACACATTTCCAGATATATCTTAGGAGGCCTGGGACATGTACTAAACTTTAATAAGGTCACAAGTTCTAACATACAAGTCAGGGCAAAAAGTCATAAGTATATTGAATGTCTTTAATAAAAAATCACAAGAACATGTATCTCCTGCCAAGGGAAGAAAAGGAGTCCTGCTTATTCATCGCTTCATCTCTTTATTAAGACCTAGTGAGGAAAGAATCTTGGGCAGCTTAGTGACAAGACTTGTGTTGAAAACTTTGCCATGGTGTGACTAACATGGCTACAGAAACTAAGGGCTATGACTTCTGGGATCCTCATTAGACTTGTGGTCTAAGGTGATCTAAGGCATATGAATGTAATGGCAGCAAGAATGGGCTTAATAAAAAGCTATAAGCAATGGACGTGGTGGTACAAAGCTCTAATCCCAGGCCATGAGTGGCATTGGCAGGAGGAATATTGGAAACTTGAGACCTCCCTGGACTGCATAAAAAAAAACACCATGACAAACACAGCTGTACAGTAAGATACGGTTTTGTTTTGTTTTGTTTGTTTGAAGTCTGGGGAAGAGACTCAAAACCTTCAGCAAACTATTCTTCACAGACGTGAAGAATGCCAGGTGAGTCTTGTCCACAAAATTCTTCAGTTCCAAAAGGTTAAAGATGGAAAAAGACAAAAGTAAATCCAGAATAAAGTACATATGCTGAGATTTTAATTGTGATTAATAGGAGCTCTCTGGAATTAAATAAATAGGCAAAATTTGTTTTCAAATTTTGGACAGCAAGAGACTGGGAGAAACAATCTTCCCCAGGAAAGAGCATACCAACTGATTATACAAAACCAAATGGTCAGCTCTGAAAACATATATGTAGCTAACATGAAATGGGCTGAGCATGCTGTATTTATATATTTAGGAATAAACACACACACATGCACACACACAGACAATTAAAGAAAAAGAGGCTGTGAATTTGAAAGAGGACAGGTGGGTATATGAAGAATTTGAGGGAAGAAAAGAAAAGAAAAAGAAAAGATAGGATTATATAACTATTATGTAATCTTGATAAATATATATTTATTATATATTATACATTATGCATTATACATTATATTATATATTTATCATATTGTATATTGTATATTATATGTTATATATTATATGTTATATGGTATGTATTATATGTTATATATTATGTTATATATTATATATTATATGTTATATAATTTTGGCCAGCAAGAAAAGTGATTCAAAGTCACTTCCAAAGTACCCATACTATTTCAATTATAATTGTAAAAGTAACTTTTATTCACCTGATGTAATTGTTGTATCTGAGGCTTACTGCTGCATAAGTTCACCCTTTCGGCCCTTTCTGAACTCTAGCTGGCTGGTTCAGCTCAAGTATTCTGGTTCAAACTCCTTTCCAAAATGACTGATTCAATCTGGCTTCTCTCAGATTCTTACTGATTTCCTCTGCTTGGCTTCAAACTGACTCTGGCAATTTTTTGTAATCTGTCTCCATCTTATTCTCTGGCTTTAACTGCCTCTGCTGACCTGCACTGACCTGCATGAACTCAGGTAGGAACTCAACTCCACTACACTGCACTCATTGCTCTGACGCCCAACTGATTCACTGAACTCAACTGGCCTGAACTCAAAGCTCTGTATGCCTGTGTCTCCTGAGTGCTGGCATGTACCACCATACCTGGACCTAAGCTTTTCTTTACCTGAAACTTACTCTATACCAGACTGGCCCTGAACTCAGAGATCTGCTCGTCTCTGTCTCTTGGATTAAAGGTATGCCTGTATTCCAGCTGGATTACACAGACCTAGAAGGTCTTTGGATGTCACCCTTGCCAGAGCAGCCAGGTTGCTGGATTAAAATTCCTCTACATAGAAGTTAATATGTTACAAAACACCAAATACAAGAAACACACAAAAATAAATGCATAGATAATGAAAACATGAACACGGGCATGAAGTTTAGCACTGCATCTCACTTTAAGGATTAGTGATATAGAGAATTTGCATATTAGCTTAGTTCATTAGTACCAAGTTCTTGTACAGAAATAGCAATGTTGTCAATTGGGACAGTTAATTCTAAGACAAGTTTGGACAGGTACCATGCATCCATCCTCTATTGATCTTTTTGAAAATCCCAACATTTACAGAAGGAAATCCTGTTACCCACTAGAACAGAACGCATTACCAACATGACACATCCTCCTCTGCAAGTTACACTTTACCCTCAAGTCTTCATCATCTCACTGATAATGGCCCAGAGAAATCCCCCCGGGGTGCTCCCCTCCTTAGCAGCATGCTCTGCTTGTTAAAATGCACCCTGTCTGTGGGATCACAGTCTATTTCTTGGGAACTCTAGTTAACTTGGTCTCCTTGGGAACCTAGCTATCTTAATCTCCGCAGTGCCTTGGCTTGTCTCCAGTCTCAGGCTTCTGAGGGCCCTCCCTCTATCTCCCCTCAACATACTGGGGCCTGGAAACTCTCCTAAAAGGGCTGGAGTCAATTCGCAGTTGTCAACTTCACTGTTCCTCATGTGCAGTGTCTGGAAAATCACTGTTCACTGTGCATTTTGTTGCTCTAGGTGTGAAGGTAAATGAAGGACCAGCTCATCGAAACATCCCCAAAGGAACTGTAACAGAACTGATGGTTAGATGATCTTAGGAGAAGCACAGGGCTGGCCAGGTGGGTCAGTGGGTGAAGGCACATGGTCACCAAGTCTGAAAACCTGAGCTCAATTCCAGGAAAGCACATGGTAGACCCTACTCTCACAAGTTGTCTTCTGACCTCCCCACATTAGCTATGGCACACGGGCACACATATACACACACACATGCACACACATATACACACACACATGCACACACATATACATGCACACATGCACACACATACACACACACATGCACACACATATACACACACATGCACACACATATACACACACACATGCACACACATATACACGCACATGTGCGTGCACACACTGACATGCAGGCACACCCACACACATGCACGTGCACATGAGTGCATGCTCTCTTGTACACACACACACACACACACACACACACACACAAATTAGAAAAGAGAGAAGTACTAAGTACTTTAAATGTTTTTGTTTTGTTTTGTTTGTTTTTGTTTTTGTTTTTGTTTTTGTTTTTCAAGACAGGGTTTCTCTGTGTAGCCCTGGCTGTCCTGGAACTCACTTTGTAGACAAGGCTGGCCTCAAACTTAGAAATCTGCCTTCCTCTGCCTCCGGAGTGCTGGGATTAAAGGCGTGCGCCACCACGCCCGGCTTTAAATGTTTTTTTAAAGTGAGAAAATATTAAAAGTTTTTTCTTATTTTTTTTTTTTTTATAAAAAACGAAGGGTGTTGCATTAACTACTTTTCTGTTTTCGTGATAAAGCACCATGACCTCAGCAGCTTACAGAAGGAAGGTTGCAGATAGCTGGGAGTCCATCGTCATCAGGGCTGGGAGGACATGTCAGAAGGCAGGCAGCCATGGTCCTGGAGCAGCAGCTGAAAGCTCTCATGTTCATCCAAAAACATGAAGTAGAGCTAACTCAGAATGGAGACAGCCTTGAAACCTTAAAGCCCACCCCCAGAATATTTCCTCCAGCAGGACCACATTTTCTAGTCCTCCCCAAATGGCCACCAATGGAGATCAAGTATTCAAATGCACATGATGTATGTGTGTGTGTGTGGGGGAATGTCTCGCAATCAAACCACCACAGGGGTGCTGACTATTTTTTTTGCCAATCTCTAGTCTGGGAAAAGGAAACCTCAGTTGAAGAATTGCTTCTATCAGTTTGACCTGTATGTATCTCTGTGGAGGCTGTGTTTTGTTTCTCCGATAAATTAAAACTTTACTGTAAAGAACTTATAAATAAAAAACTTTACACAGAAAGATTAGACAGGCTCAAAGTGTACACGTCTCAGTGAACTTCTTTTTTTCTTTTTTCTTTTTTCAATTTTTATTAGGTATTTACTTCATTTACATTTCAAATGCTATCCCCAAAGTCCCCTATACCCTGCCCCCTCCCCTCCCCACCCACTCCCCCTTCTTGGCCCTGGTGTTCCCTTGTACTGGGGCATATAAAGTTTGCAAGACCAAGGGGCCTCTCTTCCCAATGATGGCCAAATAGGCCATCTTCTGCTACGTGTGCAGCTAGAGACATGAGCTCTGGGGGTACTGATTAGTCCATATTGTTGTTCCACCTATAGGGTTGCAGACCCCTTCAGCTCCTTGGGTACTTCCGACAGCTGACTGTGAGCATCCCTCAGTGAACTTCTGTGTGGTTAGGATAGCCACTCTGAGGGAGTGGAGCCTTACACTGCATTTTACAATTATCCACAATGGAAACAAAGTCACAAGCAACAGCAGAATTAATTTTTAATTCGCTTTATATCTTCCTTCACGGATTGGTGTGTGTTATCTTCATTATGATTGATATGCTATTTCCCTTATTAATGATTGTGGTGGAAGGAAGCCCACTGTGGATGGTGCCACCCCTGAACAAGTGATCCTTGGTTGCATAAAAAGCAAGCTGAGCAAACCACAGACAATAGACCAGTAAGCAGATAAGCTCCATGTCTCTGCTTCAGTTCCTGCCCTCAGGTTTCTGCCTTGACTTCTTTTGATGGTGGATTGTAACCTGAAAGCCAAATAAACTGTTTCCTTCCCATATTGCTTTTTGGTCAGTATTTAGTCGAAGCAACAAGAACACAAACTGGGACAAAGGGGTAGATAGCTTTTGAGTCAGGTCTTAAGGTATAGGTGAAATATGGACTTGAAAGGGACAAAGAAAAGAGAAGGCTAAGTGGAGAGGGGGTAAGCACAATGAAAATGGTACATGAGAGTGAGCCATGTATGACATGAGAGTGAGCCATGTACAGGAGTCCCTTCCCATGACATGAGAGTGAGCCATGTACAGGAGTCCCTTCCCATGACATGAGAGTGAGCCCGGTCCAGGAGTCCCTTCCCATGACATGAGAGCGAGCCATGTATGACATGAGAGTGAGCCATGTACAGGAGTCCCTTCCCATAACATGAGAGTGAGCCATGTACAGGAGTCCCTTCCCATGACATGAGAGTGAGCCCCATCCAGGAGTCCCTTTCCATCACATAAAGCACTAGAATTCACAACCTAAGCATTTCCACTGTGATGAAATGTCTGATAAAATAGCTTAAGGAAAAGCTCATTTTGGCTAACAGCACAATTGTCATGATGGCAACAGGAGCAGATCTCAGCGGTGGTAAGCAGGAACTAAGGCAGCTTGGTAACACCCAGAGAGATCAGCAGACCATAAGCCTCAAGACCAGCCCCACAGTGACCCACTTCTTCCTGCTGGGCTCCACCTTGTTAAGGTTACAGCGCCTTCCAAAAACATCTAGGAATCTAGTGCACAAATGGCAAATCCTGCAGAGAAAAGTTTACACCCAAACTATAACAGAAATACTTTTCTTTTCTGGATGAAATGATCTATTTATATGCTTTACTATAGTCTGAATATGATTTGCTAGTGTACAAGAGTCCACTACAGTAAACACTGAAGCCAGTGAGTCCCCATTGAGAGGTGCTATGGAACCTTTAAGAGGCAAGGAAGTAAGGGCTACTTTTAAAACTAGGTTTTCTTGGAGGAATCTACCTTAATTCATTTTTAAAAATCTTTATTTTTATTTATGTATGTGAGAGAATATGTGTGTGTGTGTGTGTGTGTGTGTGTGTGTGTGTGTGTGTGTGTGTAAGCATGCATGTACATGTAGCCACAGACCCCAGAAGAGGGTGTTGGATCCCTTGGAGCAGGAGTTATAAGCCACTCAGTGTGCATGCTGGAAACCAAACCCCAGCCCTCTGCAAGCTCAGCAAGCCCCCTTAGCCACTGAGCCATCCATCTATCCAGCTCCTGACTTAGTCCTTAAGGTAACAAGTGATGACAGGAGACAAAAACCTGCCCTCCTCCACTCTCGGCCTCTCTATCTTCTATCTGAAAGGAACCTCCCATCAGGCCACCTGCCACGAGACCCTTGCTGTAGACAGGACCACACAGTTCAGACCTCTGGCCTCTACCATAGATTGACAAGCCTCCTAGAATTAAGTGTTTTGTGATAGCGACAAAAATAGGCTAATACACATTTTAAACAACAATGAAGAGATTTGTTTTGTTTCATTTTTCCCTGGATGATGTAATTAGACTGTTCTGTTGACTCTGTTCCAGCTTACTCATTTACTTTTCAAGGTGGATTTGTTGAGTGCAGGTCAGAAGTCTAGGAGTGTGGGCAACATTGGTGACTAGAACAGACTCCTGCCCCTGAAAAGCTTACAACCTAGGACTGGTGGGCAGTGGGAGGATGGAGAGGAAGGGACAAAATAAACAACTGTGATACAGACAGACCCCTCCTATGCATCTTCATCGCGTCCAAAGAGACTCTCTACCTTTATTTTGAATAAGAGTAGGATTTAACTTCCTGAGTGACTTGCACATCAACCTGTTTCTTTCCTTTTCCTTTCATTTTTTTACATTTTATTTATTTATTTATTTGTTTGTTTATTTATTTATTTATTTATTTTGGTTTTTTCGAGACAGGGTTTCTCTGTGTAGCCTTGGCTGTCCTGGAACTCACTCTGTAGACCAGACTGGCCTCGAACTCAGAAATCCACCTGCCTCTGCCTCCCAATAGAATTTATTTTTATTATTTTATGGGCATAAGTGTTTTGTCTACATGGATCAATGTGCACAATGTCCATGCCTGGTGCCCAAGGAGGTCAGAAGGCGACATCAGATCCCTAGAACTAGAGTTACAGACAGTTGTGAGCTGCAATGTGGGTGCTTAGAATCAAACCTTATCCTCTACGAGAGTGGCAAGTGCTCTTAACCACTGAAACAACTCTCCAACCCAAGCCTGTTTCTTTCTTAGTCGGGGGTGGGGGGAGCTGAAAGGGTGGAAAGAGTTGCTTTTTTTTATTTTAATTTTTGAGACTCATATTGAGTACTATATTTGCATCATTTCTATGAGTTTCTCTCCACTCCAGTTCCTCTGTGTCCCCCTAACTCCCTCTCAGAATATCCACCTCTTCAATTATTATTGTTATATATATGTATATATAATGTACACATACATGCTATATATGTATATACATATAATGTACATGTGCATGTTATATATACATAACATACACATACATGCTACATATGTATATAGAATATACACTTACATGTTACTGTATGTACACATGAATGTTATGTATTTATATATACATATAATAAACACATACATGTTACATATGTATATAGTATATACATCTACAAGTTATTGTATGTACACATGAATGTTACGTATTTATATACATATACAATGTACATATACATGTTATATATGTATATATATATATATACAATGTACGTATACATGTTATATATGTATATATGTATACTATATATATTATATATACACAAACAACCTGCTGAGTCCATTTACTGTTACTAATGTGTATATGTGTTTAGGACTGATCTCATGTGATTAGATAACCTATCAAGGTTTTGGCATGGTATATAACAGATTCTCAAGTCTCATTCTCTCAGTAGCCACTAATTTCTTATAGCTCTTCAACTAAGGGTAGGGCCTCATAAGGTTTCCCCCATCCATGTTGGATGTGATCTGGTGTGGTTATTGTATTAGTCTCCTTCAGCTGACTATATTGTTGGGATTCCATGAATGTAGCATTTGTGTTCTGTCTAGAGAACACTGTCTCAAGGCAGGTGCCCTGGCCCTCTGGCTCTTACAAGTTTTCTGTCCCTTCTCTCGTGTGTTCTCTTAGGTACAGGGATAGTACTAAAGATGCATCAACTAGGTTCAGGGGCCTCACTGTCCGTTGTTCTCAGCATTCTGACTGAGGCCTTCTACTTTGTTTTCTTATACACTTACTACTTCCTGACTTTTAGTTTCTTTGTTTAAGTGTCTGTAGCCCAGGCTAGCCTCCAGCTATCTATGTAGTAAGGAATGAATGTGAACTCCCTGATCCTCCGTCCTCCACCTCGAGTGCTGGCACATAGGTGTGAATCACCATGTCCTATTGTAAGCTTTGTTGGGAACCATACCCAGGGTTTTAGGCATGCTGGACAAGTGCTTTGTCAACTGACTATACCCTCGGCTCTTTCTGACACTGTGCTATTGGCATGTTCAGTGTCTCTCTCTTCCCTAGAATAAACACCCTTACTTGGAAAGAGCTTGTTGAGTAAGTCAGCTATGGTGAAAGCTTCCCAGTGTAGATCTGCTAAACTTCCTCCCATAAATGTTTGAAAGTGACTTGAGGTTACGAACATTAGAATGTGAAGCCCATGGGACCCAAATACAGAAAAGGTAAGTAGGTATTGTAAAACAAACAAACAACAAAAAAAAACAAAGGGGGAGGAAGAAGAGAAGGAAGGAATATACATGCATGAATGCATTTTTTTTTTTGACAAGAGGGATTGCAAGTTCTCTAATGAAGAAAAACTTCAAAACAGATAAGAATGTATTTTCAAACTTTCTACAAATATCTGTAGAAGTATTCATAGATCCATATCTTAAGGACCTTGTCTTCAGCTGCTGTGGGGGAAAAAAGTTTTTGGAACATCCTTCTGCTGAACAACAGCCAAGTTTCAACAAGCTCAGGTTGTGGGATACCTACAGAACTTCCTGGCAGGGTGTCCTCCGTCAACAGTGCTCAGATCTGATCAGCCTGAAAAAGAAGACAGCGACACCTGCTGGCAGCATTCGAGAATTGCATGAGATTCATTTCCTTGCTGAAAATGTCAACTGTCTCATCAGCCCGCTCAAGCACATTCTTACAATCACAAACAACTTTTCCCATTATGCAGAACATTGAAACACTTAGTGAAGCCATTCACGACATCTCTAGTGACAGAAGCGACAAAACATAAAATAGGTATGAAGTAGAAAAAGAAAAACTGTGCAGCTGATAATGGGTTCAGTGAATGTGCTACAGAATATATATGTTCTGTTGCTGTGTCGTGACCAAAAGAATTGCTGGAAAAGAAAGCATTTATTTGTGTGCTTGCTGACAGTCTTAGAGGCTTAGTCCATAACCAACCATCATGACTGTCAGCAGACAGGCATGGCACTGAAACAGTAGCTTAGATCTTTTTACTTTCTGATTCACAGGTAAGAGGTAGTAGGAGGGAGGGAGGGAGGGAGGGAGGGAGGGAGAAAAGGAGGAGGGGGGAGGAGGAGGAGGAGTTGGAGGAGAAACTGGGCCTAGTGTGGGCTTTTGAGACCTCAAAGTCTACCTCCAGTGTTACACCTCTTCCAACAAAGCCACATTTAATTCTTCCTAAACAGTCCCACTAACGCCAGACCAAGCATTCAGACATGCAGGCTTGGGGGGGGGGGCATCCTCATTCAAACCACGACAAACACGTAACAGTTTGTGTAATTAGAGATGTTCACCCTGGCCTGCCAGATGACTCCATGGGTAAAGGTGTTTGCCACCCGAGTTCAATGCCCCAAACCCACATGGTGGAAGGAGGGAATAGCCTCCAGCAAGTTATTCTCTGACCACACTCTTGTAGCCACTTTCTCCCATAAAATCATTTTTTAAAAATCGATTTTACTTTTGAGATTATACGATGATTTCATTATTTCTTCTTTCCCTCTCCTACCTGCAAACCCTCCCGTGTACTTCTTGCTATTTCAAATTAACATCCCATTTTCATTAATGTATATATGTATAGGCATAAACATATGTAGCGTAAAGTGTAACTTGTTTAGTCTATGTCATATTACTTGAATGTATGTTTTCAAATCTGACCACTTGGTTTTAGATAGCCAAATCAGTGTGTTCTTCCCTGGGAAGGCTATTTCTCCCACTCTGAGCATTCATTAGAAGTTCTTCATGTAGGACTGATGCCCTATGGTCTATTCCTAGCTACCTTAGCATGTCTGCTGTCGTTCTTGTTTGGTTCATGTTTAGGCAGCCATGCTAGTTATGGTTAAAGCTTCTGACATTACTAGAAGATAGTTCTTCTTCTTCTTCTTCTTCTTCTTCTTCTTCTTCTTCTTCTTCTTCTTCTTCTTCTTCTTCTTCTTCTTCTTCTTCTTCTTCTTCTTCCTCTTCCTCCCCCTCCCCCTCCTCCTCCTTCTTCATAGTAAATGCCTTGAGAGAAGACAAAATCCTTCTCTACCCTTTTCCTTTCTAGTTTTGAAGGTTGTTGTCTGAATAAAGCTTATTAGTAAATGTCCATCGTTTGACTCAGCTGTATCTTAAGACACATTTGGTATATTTTTTTCTTAACTATTAGATGAGACAGTGTGAGAGTGAAATTTTGTTTTTAAGACTGTAGAGGTTAGGACTGGTTCTTCTTCATAGCCCCATTCTCCCAAAAATAAGACTCAGACTCAAGTCGTTACAAGTGAGAGAATGAATAGCCCTAACAGCCAGGTTCAGTAGATTTGGGGACACATTTAAGTCAGTAATTGGTTGGCATACGGCAATCCTTAAAATACTTGATTTCACAGATTAAACTGAACTTAGATTTTTTTTTTTTTTTAACATTCTAGAGATGCGAGTGTCTAGAGGTCTAGAGATGACTTTCTTTCTGCACGGGGATTAAAAGTTGTTACTGGCATTTACGTAGTGGCACAAGTAATGCATAGCAAACTGCATTGTACCCAATTGCTAAGAGACAAAGCTTTTAGCCCATGCCATGCTTTCTTGTCTACCAGACCCTACTTCTGGTACAAAGTTCTTCACAGAATGAAAGGCAGAAGTCACCTAAAATAAACCAGCCCTAAATAGCAGTAGTTTAAGCAAGAAGTGCTTATTTCTTGGTGAAGTCCAATTAGCCGAAGACTCATAAGATTTTCCAAGAGATTCAGGTGTCAGAGAAACTTCAATCTTGTGTCACAGCGTCTTGTTTGGTATTGGGAATTGTTTGGTATTGCTATTAAGTTGCAAATATTTTCTTCTGTGGTTATTTTCTGACTTTGCTAAGCCATGGAAGAAACTGATATTTATGAAACCAAAATACGTTTTTTTTTTATTATTATATGGATTCTGAGTTTTACCTAAAATTATAAAACTACTTTAACTGATTTGAAACACACGATAATTTAAAATCTTTGACGCCATCTTAACTTGGTATATGATATAAAGTATGAGTCCAATTAAACTTCTTCCCTTTGACTATTCTATTGCCTCACCACATGGCCTGGAGAGGCTGCCTTGAGAATCAGGACTGGCACTAAGTTTTACTGTATGCAAGTGGCCTTTGTGAAAGCTCATGTTTTTCCTACCTAAAATGCTAATGTAGCACGCTACTTTGATAGATTTCCCTACAAAGAACACTCAGTGCATTCCAGGCACAATGTAGTAGTGCCCTTTGGTTAGCAGCATATTAAAAGTACTTTGCTTTTAACTTACTGGGAGATTTCATCAGTTTTTTTTTTTTTTTTTTATGTGTGTTATTAAACTTAAGCTTATACCTTAAGAATTCCTGTAACAGAAAATTTTATCTAATATAAAGAGCTATTAGTAACTTAAAAAAAAAAAACTGGGTGTATATAACCCTGGCTTCACTGGAATTCAGTATATAGGACAGGCTGCCATCTGAGACCCACCTGCCTAGGCTTCCCCAGCGCTAAGATCGAACACGTGCACCATGTATGTCTGCTGCACTGTTTTCCCTTGAGACAAGGTCTTAAGTAGGCTGTCGAGGCTGGCTTCACGCTTGCTATGTCGTCCAGGGGGTTCTAAAACTCCTGATCTCCCTGATGCCACTCCGCAGGTGCTCTGATTAGACCAATGCCACCACACTCAGCTCAGCTCAGCAGGAGTCAACTTTCCCCTGTCCACTCTACGGCATCTTCCTAACTTGCCCGGAATAGTTTTTATACACATTTCTATCCGTGTAGTTTCCAATATGTCAGCATGTTCTTCAGTTTTAAGTGAAAAATAAACACACCAAACTTAGTATATGTAAAGTGAGGGGAAAGTGAGTGCATATAGGCAGGGATGTTTTTCTTCCCCCCCCCCCCTCCTGTGATACTGAATCACAAGAACCATTTCTATTTTGTAGTATCTTTGTAAAGAACAAGTCTTCCACAAGAGGGCTGGGGCTGCTGGGTATTTTAGTGTTTGGGAGACAGGAGTCAAGCCCTCATATTCAGGTAGAAGTCCCAGATGTCAGAGCCGTGCATTCTCTATAATATGTGTTCATGTCCAGCTAGAGGATATCAGGTTAGCACAAATGAAGCCAAAGAGGAAGGGGATGGCTTACGCTGTCTGGTCATAAAGACTTTTTGGGGCATTCATACAAATTTGTTTAAGAACTGGATTTTTCACTACATCTCCCAAGAATTCATCATTGTAAGACATCAACTGTTTTGAGCATTGGTTTTCTACTAACTGAAGCACTCTAACTGCAGTTTGTTGACTCAGCTAATCTGACAAGCTAGTTTAGCCAACTATGGCCCTGTTTCTGCTTTGTGAGTATTAGTATTACAAGAGGCTGCCATACTTGCCAGATTTACATATGGGTATTCGTACTTCTGCAGCAAGCACGTTATGCTTAGTCTTTCTGATTTTAGAGAGGTCCCTTCCTGAACATGGCACTGATACAGCAGCTGCCCAGAAAGCCCCATGGATCCTTTTGTTTCAACAGAGCTGGTTTTTCAATAGTCTTTACTATTATAAGCATGTGCCCATCTTTTTTCTTTCTGTGATTAAATCCAGGTCCTTAAGCTTGTATAGAATTCTCTCTTGGTTTTTTTTTGGTGAGAGAGCCACCTCCCTCATGAGCCCTTAATTCCTATCTGTTGCCCATCCTTCTAAATGGGTTCCAAGTGTATCAAGATACTGATCCTCTTAATTGGATCAAGAACCACCATCCCTGCAGTGTGCTTTATAAATATCAGCATCTTTGAAAATGCTTAGTATGCCAGAGGCCACAGAGCACTGCTGCGATTCCATGACCTTAAGAATGGTTCATGTTTGCCTAACTCCACAATACCCATACACGTCTTGAATAACTTGACACTAACTTTCTTCTCTCTCGATCTTCACCCTCTGACAATAATTTCCTCACGTCTAACTGGCCATTTTAATTGGTAAATTAAATTTTCATTCTTTAATAGGAAGCACTCCCTCCTGGCTGGCACTATGTTTCCATGTAATGCTTAAAACATTAAATTTCGAGATACCTATCCATCTTGAAGTTCTCTGCCTTTTAAAAAAGACTATTTCAAAAAGCCAGTCATGGAGAGGCACATTCCTTTTAAATCCAGCACGCAGGAGGCAGAGGCAGGCAGATTGAAGCCAGCCTAGTCTACAACTTGAGTTCCAGGACAGCCAGGGCTACAAATTCCCTTCTATTTTAACTCCTCAAATACATAAGATTCATGATTACAGAATATGCTGTGGCTCTGTCTTTAAGTAATCCACCTTGGAGATGTGAGACAGCATCCTTAAAATACATATCCTCAGTGGAGTATTTGTACATGAACATATGACAAGAGCCACTAGGTATTCGTGGCTAAATGTCCCAATGTCATCCAGTGGTTGGCAAGGGCACAAAAAGAACATTAGTATGTAAAACCTTTTGAAACTGTCTTTCATTACTTCAAAACTTGCACTGTGCTTATTAACAACTATTTTAAATGCAGAAACAATTACTTAGGTCCTATACAGCTATGTTTAGGTGTTCTTGATTAATTTTACTAAAAATTTTAAAAAACATCCTAAGCCAGAACTTTTTAAAGCTCTTGTTTGTTTCCAGAACCTAAAAACACGACAAGCCTCATGAGAATCTATGCTATCCCATTTGGATCTCATGTGTAAGGATGCAGCAGAAATGCCCACTGTAAACCAGAAAGCATCTGTACAGTCTGTGACAACAGCACTATGCCACACACCTAACTGAAGTCCCGGTTTCAATACCCACAGCTATTCTATTCCTCCATCCCCAAGCTCATGGCTGGGTGTGTCTCCCGCTGTACTCCAGCTCCTCATTGCCTTTGCTATACCTGTTAATCACTCTACACCTTCTGCATCTCAGCTTTAGGCATACTATACTAACCACAACTTATCCACTGATAGTGAATTCCTTCTAGTCCAGTAGTTCATAACCTTCCTAACACTCTTTATACAGTTCGTGCTGTGGTGACTCCTAACTATAAAGTTATTTTTTGCCGCTACTTTCATAACTGTAATTTTGCTATTATTATGAGTCGTAGTATAGATACTTTCGCAGAAAGGTTTGTCAAAGGGGTCGGGACTCACAGGCTGAGAACCACTGTGGTAGTCCTTCACACCAAACACCATGTTCCTTATACTTTCTCTCTTGGGTCATTTCCTTCCCAGGTCATCACTGGAACCTTCCTCATGTGGTGAGTCACACAATCTTGGCAAATCAAGTCCCTTGGTTGAATTCCGCTTGTATACTCTATGCCTACAGAAAATGCTCCTTCACCCTGAGCACTACTGTCCCAGGGAACTTCATGGCTAGTAGTTGGCAACTCCTTAACAGGCCTACTTCCCCATTCTTCTGACACACAGCATTTATTTCCTGGTTCCTTTCTCTGCTACCCATTTCCTGTGAAATCTAAAACCAAATTCTTCTGGCCATCCTCCTGCTCCTAAACACATACTTGCTTTCCAAATATTCCTAATTCTTCAAGCTCAAAATATCATCATCTCCTCTCAGATACTGAGCAGGCAGCATACACCAGCTGATATGAGGCCCTGACACACATACAGTAGAGGACTGCCTGGTTTGGTGAGAGAAGATGCACCTAACCCTCAGGAGACTTGAGGCCCCAGGGAGTGGGGAGGTCTGGTGGGTTGGAGGATACTGGTGGGAGCATCCTCTTGGAGATGGGGGAGGAGGAATGGGATGAGGAACTGTGGGAGGGTGAGCCGAGAGAGGGATAAGGACTGGAATGTAAAAAAAGATTAAAGAATAATAACAATAAAATAAAAAAAAAAACTTCATCTCATGTTTCACAACCAAGCTTTCAGCAAATCTCACTAAGCTTAGCTTCCACTATATATACTGCCTCTAGAGCTACCACCCATGTCCAAGCCAGCGTTTTCAGACTACTGTAGGAGCCTCCCAAGTTCACTCCGACTCTCCTGGCCTCCATATGCCAGCTTACTTAACCTGCACCAGACCAGCAACTACAGTTCCCATTAAAGATACCCCTGAGCTTTAGGCATCCCATGGCTCCATCTTCTTTCATATAAACAAAATATTAAGACTCTAAAATTGTACAATCACTGTTTTGGCATGCTTGAATTTTTGGAAGAATTTCATGGTTCACATGCCAATTTGAAAAGTTGTATACATTTTCAAAAGTATATTCTAGATTCTAGAAAATAAAGTCAAAATAATTGGCTGCCATGGATATATAAACCCATGCTAGCTAGCCCAACTCCCACAACTTAGCAAATCAGTTACTTCCTAGTATTTACTTCAGGATCATCAAAAGTTAACTATGTGTTTTAAAAATCTAGACACAGAATTAATGTCATCAGTTCATTTTCTGTAAAAATCCTGATGCCAAGACTTAAAAGCTAAAGAGAAAATTAGCCAAAACTGTCACAATGTCATATATTTGCAATGCTTTCAAAGCCCAACAGTGATTTTAAAAAGAAATTAAACAACATGCTCTTATTGAATTTTTAAAAATCTATACAATTCAAGCTAATGAAATATTTTATTATACATAGTAAAAGTGGTGTTTAAAAAAAAAAAAAAATTCCAGGCCCAGATGTCTGCAGGAGTATGTGAAGAATGGATTCCACTCGAGTCTAAGCAACAAAACTACTGAATGAAACCACAAATCCACCAACTCCTCACAGTAAATGCTAACATTCACTGAGGCTTGAATTCCTGTGGTGGCAGTAGATATATTTTTAAAGTATTACAAACATGCTTATGATGCATAGGAAAATGGAGAACAAAAGATGCAGTTGCATACCATATGGACTCCCAAATTTTCTAATTTACAACTTGTTAAGAATGACAATATACAAAGAAAGTAGTTTAAAATAGTGTATGATTCACTGGTGATTTTTTTTTTTTTTTACTCAAATAAATACCAAATTTTGCCATTTTAATGTCACAATGAAATTCAGTTTCCAATCCAAGGGGAGGGAGAATCAATTGAGACATGTTCATGAGTTTAGGATTATATATATATTACAATCTGCCTTATAATACACTTGTGGCTTTGTGATAAAAATAACTCAGGAACATAGGGAATTCAAGCTAATTTGCATAACTGTCACAAGAAAAAAAAGCATTAAATGCATTTCTGAAATAAGTATTCTCATTTAATTTCAGAATCTCAAAACAGCAACAGACCTTGGCCTTGTTTTAAAAAAGTTTAGTTAGACACGAAGCTAGCTAAATAACCTTACTGAGAAGGTTTAACGTAACTGGTATAGAAAATGCTCTCCCTCTAATCGCTACCTTCCATGCTGGAAGAGGTGAAAGGAAAAGGTAGACAATTTCTTTAGCAGCATATATGGCTAAGTCCATCAACCACCTTAACTAGAGTGCCCATTACTGACCCCACTAAAAATACCTGGGCTAACATCAAAAGCTGCCCCTTTCACAAGCCAAAGACAAGCTCAGGGTTACAGTAAATAAGGTACTTTTGAGATATTTCAAACCCTTTAACATTGACCAGAGGGATCACCTCTTCACTGTAGGAGAAGGGGGAGAGAGAGAGGGAGA
Source organism: Mus pahari (assembly GCF_900095145.1). Lineage (NCBI taxonomy): Eukaryota > Metazoa > Chordata > Mammalia > Rodentia > Muridae > Mus > Mus pahari. The sequence goes on along the minus strand of NC_034591.1, from coordinate 38,237,624 downwards.
GGGAGAGGGAGAGGGAGAGAGAGGGAGAGAGAGAGAGAGAGAGAGAGAGAGACAGAGACTTTGAAGGAGGAACAGAGTAAGATTCTTATCTAAACTCATTCCAACCCTCTGAACAAAGGAAATGGAACAAGGTTATTAGCTAAGCTCTGTGCTCTAACCACACTACTTAATTACAGTGATCTTAGATACAACAGCCCACCTCACTGGGCAGCTGTCAGCTCAGAATACTTTTGCAATAATTTTTGTAACGCGAAGACACTAAAACAATCTGCTCATGCAATTTTCATTTATGCATTCTGCATCTCTTTGCCAATCTTGTAGCTAAGGATCTTGTTCCAGTCGATCTTAGTACGTGTCACTGGCAACTGCCGACGTAAGGCTTTGAAGGTAGTGTCCGACATCGTCTGATAATTCTCACTGATGGCAGTCTACAAAAAACAGTGGTTAGATGTTTAAAGTAAATCAAGGACACAGTTACTTACAACACAGGACATTTTCAGAATACTCTTGAAGCAGCACATTTCACTGCTTAACAGTGAAATAAAAAAACCACAAAATGGACTTAAAAACTTTTTCAAAATAGTTATCAAACTCAAGAGCCATCCCTCAGTGAACAGATACTTTAGAAAATCATACCTGGTATTCATTTTCTGCAGCTTCTACAATCTTTATAAATTCTTTTGCTGTCTGCACCTCATTCTGAAATAAAAGTTTAAAAAAAAGGGAAAATTAAATCTCTCTATTTTTTAATTAGTTTTTTTTTTTTTTTCTCCAGGGCTGGAATTGAACTAAGGGCCTTATACATGTTAAAAAAAAATTCTACCACTAAACCACTATTTTTAAAGCCACGTAGCTCTTACTGCAGCTAGGCATGGTAGTTCATGCCTTTAATCCCAGCACTTGGGGTGCAGAGGCAAAGACAGATGGATCTGTATGAATTCAAGGTCAGCCTGAGTTCTAAGACAGCCAAAGCTACATAACGAAACCCTGTCTTGAAAATAAATCCTAGAACTAAGTAGCAAACACCATTAATTCTAGCTCTGAGGTAGTCAAATCCCTCTTCTGATGTCTACAAGAACCCATGTCAAAAAGGCGTCATTTTTCCCCTTTGGTGGTAGCATTTGGTCCAACGTAACCATAAGCTTCTTTTTAAAAGTCAATACCACTGTAAAATTAATATTTACAATATGCTAGTACTTTTGTATACAAGCACAAATGTCTTCAGGGAAATGTTACTGCTGATTACACTACTAGTATATTTGGAGTAAAAAAAAATGACAAGAAAATAGATGCAAAGATAATTAAAAAAATGTTGAAAACTTTAAGGAGAAAGAAAATTCAAATACAAAAGTTCTTGGAACTGAAGGAATTTAAAATATTTAGTATTGTTTAAAAGTTAGGTACAGAGTCATGGACTTATCTTCAATGACCTTGTTTTAGGCATTGGTTTCCATTTCAATAATAAAAAGCACACATAGAAGAAATAAGAATACAGTAAGACAGTATAATAGCTTTGTTTTGCAAATGACTCTGTAAGAAAGCTGGAAAGACATCATACAGAAAGGTAAAAATAGAGCCAGATGTAATAGCACTTGCCTTTAATCCCAGCTCTTGGGAGGCAAAGGAAGATGGATCTCTGTGAGTTTGAGGCCAGCTTGGTCTACAAGGCAAGTTCTAGGACAACCAGGGAGTTTATAGAGAAACTATGTCTCAAAATACAAAAACAAAACGAAGAAAACAAAACAAAAAAGGTGAAATTATTTACAAATTACATGACCCCAGACATGCATCTAGAATATAGTAAAAGCACAAATAAGCAATTAAGAAATTGCCAACAGGGGCTATACAGATGGTCCAGCTTGGTTCCCCAGAGACTGTGGGTTCTAGTGCCAGCAAACATATGGTAGGAAGCTCAACAACCATTTGAAACTCCAGTTCCAGGGGATCCAAGGCCCTCTTGTGGCCTCTACAGGCACAATGTGCATATGTTGCACATAGGCATACATACCAGCAAAACACACATACACATAAATGTAACTAAATTAAAAAAAAAAAAAAAAAAGAATGAAAGGCAATGAATTTGAACATACATCAAGTCTCTCAACCCTAAAAAGAAAATGGCCAATAAAAACACTATGAGGGTCAACCTAAGTAATTATCGGGGAGATGGAAAAACAGACTTGATACAACTGAAGTCAACTGGGAAGAGGGAACTCAACTGAGAACTCTCTATCAGATCAGCCCTTGGACATGTCTCTGGGGCATTTTCTTGATTGTCAAGACTAATGTGGGAGGGACCTGCCCACTGTGTGCAGTACCCCTGGGCATGTGTTTCTGAGCTAAGTAAAAAAGCAAGCTGGGGAAGCCATGGAAACAAGTAAGTAAGAGGCATCCCTTCATGGTCTCTGCCTCAGTACCAGTTACAGCTTTGAATTCCTGCCCTGAATTCTCTAAATGATGGTGTGGCAGTGTGAGTAAGCCTGGCCCTCCAGGCTCTGTCCGAGTACCTGGTCCTTGGTTGGTGGTTGCTGGGGAAGACCAGGAGGTATGTCTTACTAGTGGAAGTGTATCACTGGGAGTGAGCTCTGAGGTCTCAAAGGACAGGTGCCATCACCAGAGTACTTTTTTCCTATTGGTACATGAATGTGTCCTCTCAGTTGCTGTTCCAGGGTCATCCCTACCATGCCTGCTGCTTTCTGCTATGACAGTGATCGAATCCTAACCCTCTGTAACAGGAAGCCCCACCTAAACTCTGTCTATAAGTTGCCTCTGTTTTATCACAGACACAGAAAAGTACCTAAGATGGAAGGACTATAAAATGTAAGATTAAATAAACTCTTTCCTCTCCAGGTTGCTTTTTGGTCATGGTATTTTTATCACTGGAGCAGATAAACCTAAGACAAAGAGCTGCAATCAAAACACCAACTTTTAGTAAGGATATAGAAAACATGGAGCCTTCATCTCCCACTATTAAAACTCTAAAGTGGTACTCACGCTGGGAAACAATATGACAATAATTCAAAACACTACACATACCACATAAATCAATTCCTATAGATAACAACCATTCTTATGCATGACAACAAAAAAATTGAAAAAGGTCTACACAAAAATAGTGTATGAATGTTCAAGACAATCTAGAGAGCAGAATAGCTATGGTAACTGGTGAGTGGATGAAGGTGTATAACCACAAAATGGAGTATTACTGGACAACAAAAGGGACTAAACCATTAACAGAAGATAATGATCAAAACTACTAAATGAAAAAGCCAGTACCAAAACACACTACTGACTATTCATCTGAAATGTTCATAATAGACAGATCCATCATGTCATAAAGTAGATGGTAAAGCCACAATACCCTCAAACTTTATAGTTTAAAAGCATGAACTGAATGTGAATTACCTCTTAAAGCTGCCCAAAATGCACAGAACTGCAATTCCTCATCAACTTTAATCTATTTGAAAACTCTTTAATCTGAAGGAAAAATATCACTAGAAGTCAACTGTAAAGTTGCTGTTTTACAAAAACATTGTTATTTTATGTTCACTGAGGAACTAATTACTTACAGATACTGTGAGGGAATCTTGTATATCTTTATGACTCACTAGTTGAACATTACCATCTTCATAATAATGAACCTGATAGAGAAAGAAAAGAAAGCAACAATGTTGCAGGAATGCTTCCAGGTCTCCTACATCAACAAACATTACTACAACTTTATCTTGACCTCAGACTTTTCTGGAGAGCTCTAGACCTTCGGAACTCTAGCAGCCTTAAGTCTAGAGACTATATATTCCTGCGTTGTATCTTCACATACTCAGCAACTGTCACAATTAGATATTTTACCTCACAGTCATTCTACTGATGTCCAAACCTGAGATGTCTGAAATTGGTTTAATATTCTCTTCCGAACATTACTTCTTTGTATATTTCTACCAACCATTTCCCCAAAACTTAGAAATGAGTTTACTTAAGTATTAAGTGACTCATTACTATAATTATGATATATACATTGACATATATCTCTATATAATATTATAGATATGACTTTTAAAAAGACCAGGTTCCTGACCTTGTATTCCAACACAAGCACATTAGCAGATTTTCTCCAAGGAATGAAAAGGGCTCTGAGATAAAGGAAGGGCTGTGGTATTTATAGCTGCACTACACAGGAAACAGGGAGAAGGAAATAGTTGTGGAAATAAATACACAGGTATTTTTGGGCCTTGCATGTCATGCAAATATTTCTGGTTTGGATCACAAAATGTTAAACTTGAAAGTGACAAATAAGGGGGAGTGGGGAGGGGATGGGGGATTTTCAGAGGGGAAACCAGTGAAGAATAAAGAAATGTAAATAAAGAAAGTAATAAAAAAAAGACAAAGAAAACAAAAGTCCTATGGAACAAAAAAATTAACAAAAAACTTAAAAAAAAAGAAAGTGACAAATACAGATTTACATTTTTAAATTATCTGTGGTAAAGGCAATGTGAAGAATACATTAGGGAACAAGGTGATGGTTTGAATAGAGTAGTCTCAATAGGCCTTATACATTTGAATGCTTGGACCTTAGTTGGTGAAACTTTTTGGGAAAGATTAAGAGGTGTGGCCTTGTTGGAGGAACTATGCCACTGGGGACCCCTTTGAAGTGTTAATAATCCTCACTCTCCCCAGCTAGTTGAATTAGGATTGGATATAAGCTCTTCTATCCCAGCATAATGGCTGCCTGCTTGCAACTAGGCTCCACAGTGATAGTCATGGAGTTGCCCTCTGACACCATAAGCCCAGATAACCGTTTTCATCTATCAACTGCCTTCCTTGGTCATGAGGTTCTTTTCACAGCAACAGAAAAGTGAGTAAGACAGGGAGTAAACTAGCTTAACAATCAAGCTGCAAAAGAGCTGGGCCCCAAAGGCAGAACTAGGACACAGTGGTCCAACCAGAGGCACCATTTTAGAAAATGATGTAATTGTCCAGGTCAATGCTACTGAGGCCAAACTGAAGAGGAAAACATTAACAACAGCTATCGTCCACTGTCTCGTCTGTGTCTTCCTCTAACTATTTTACCCATGAACTAATTCTCAAATAATCTAAGAGATAGTCTAAAATCTTTTCAACAGATTTTAGATAAAGAAATAAACAGGAGATCAAATTTCCTGAAGTCACCAAACAATAACTGGCTAGAATTCAAACCTGTGAAATCTGACTTCAAACTTCAAGCTCTCAACTTCTAGTCTTGGGCCCCTAAATTAACAGGCATCAAAACATATTAAGATAACAGAATATAAAACTAGGAAGAATACCAAAGCTAGATGACACAGCTTCAGCACTGGTTCATTTTAACTCCTTAGAGTTTTTAGCATATAACAGTTTTTACAATGGGTGATACTGTGATGAGTAAACCCAAAGCTCAGCCAGTACATTCCTTTGACTCATGTAGTATATTAGGATTCAAACAAGCACTTACTTCTATCAAATGTTCTATATAAATATTGGAATTTACATTAAGAACCAAAGAGTTCAATACTAGTGCATTTCATTCATATAAGGAATTATTTTAAAGCCATATGTAATATAGATTATGTTTCACCCAACTCCACTCATTTCGGATCACAGAACACATTCAACGCAAATGCTTAGTTGAACAAACTGTATGAAGAGAAGACCAAATGGCAGCATCTAATTTTAGCTCTACTTTAGAAACTGTCAGCTATCCTCATGGACTTTTAATGACTAGGGAATGAAGTGCCAAATTATTTAAAAGACTTAAAAACGTACTACGTGTTTTCCCCATCACTCTAAAAGAAAATCTACAGAGGTTATGATGCTTAATTATGTGTTAGTCCAGAACCATCTAGAGATCAGTAAATAATCTCTTTTTCATACCTGAATTTTCAAAATGCCAACCACCTGTGTGGTGGAAGGGGTGACTGTAAACTTCCACTCTGACCTCCAACGACCATTCCTTAAAAATAAAAACAGCAGCTGTAAATAAGGGTAGGGAGAATAATTTGAATCAATATTGTTTCAGGATTAAATTTAATGCTACAGTGTAAAAGAGGACAGAAGAAGATATTGGGTACAGATTTTATAACCACTGAAATATTTAAGAGATTCAAAGTTTAGTTGTAAGACACATTAAAATTTTACCCAAGAAAAACATACGTAACGAACATAATTTTTAAAATACAAGCCAAAACTAAGTTATATAAGAATTGTCTTAATACGTATATATGTATGTATGTATGTATGTATATCCATGTACCACCTCATGCATGTGAAGGTTAGAGGACAATCTGTAAGAGTTGATTCTCTAGTCTGTGGGTTCTAGAAAACACATTTAGAGCCTCAGACTTGGCAAGCAGGTGGCTTTACCTGCTGAATCATCATCTTACTGGCCTAAAGCAACTTCCCAACACAGACACATCTGAGACAGGGTCTGGCTATCCTGGAACTATGTGACTAGGCTGGCCTCAAACTCAGAAATCCACCTCCCTCTGCATCCCAAGTTGTGCGCTTAAAGGTGGATGTAACTACACCTAGATGTTCTAAAACACACTTAAGAGAGAGATTTAAACTACTTTTTGTTTGTTTAAATAGGGAGGGTACAAATGCCTTCAGGGTTGAACCTAGGAGGCATCCACCCTGTTTTTTGAGACACCATCTCTCACTGACTCAGAGCTCCCCAAGTATCTATCCTCAAGGTTCTACCACCAGATTCTGCCTCCCCAGAGAGTGTCCCAGAGTCCCCTCTGGTGGAGATCAAACTCAGGTCCTCATGAGTTACCAATTGAGACCATTAAATGATTTAAGAAATAACTGAGTTTGAACTATTATGTCATTTCCCCAAACACAAATGGAGCTGTTTAATATTTGCCAAATGACACAAAGTAACAACAAATAAGCCTAGTTAGGTTTTGCTATCTGGAAAGGGTTGGATATAGCTGCCTTTTCCAACATCGGGTTTAAGTTTTCACACAAAAAGTACCATTTTCAAAAATATTTTTGGCATAGGTATGCAAATGATCACATTTACAGTAGAAAATTGGGAGACAATACACAATTGGTTTGCTGTTTTTATACTATTTTTCTGAAACTTTGCATAGATATCTTTTTAGCCATTTTTCCTATTATGTACATTAATGCCATTCTAATATGCAAATTAGAGGCTTTCAGCTTTAAAGAGTCATTTAATGTATCATTTGACTCCTGTTTACTATCATTTCCGGGTTTCTTACCCCATGAAAAATTCTGTATAATAATAAAAAAAAAAATCTTCATACCTATAGAACACACAATACCTGAGAACAATTAAGGAAATACAAGGTAATTAAATGAATAACATGTCTTTGAGTGGCTTATCTAAGCACATTCACAGAAGCTTGCTGGAAAGTAATCTAAAGCCCATCATTTTTGTTTTACATTTCCAAGAAAGTTATTTCTTTTAAGCACTAAACCAAGAAAATACTGAGTCCTAAATACTTTCATTACTCTGGAAATATATATACATAGTCATTGACTGTGCAAAGAAAAAATAAATCCCATAATGGTACAAGTTGAGAGGTTCAAAAGGTTCTTCAACAAGGCATTACCATATTGAGTAAATATACCCTTCACTCAATAGAGTAAATAACCAACATCTTCTAGTTTTCATGAAAATTTTATATCCCTCTCTTATTAATACTATAATTGCAAATATGTTTCTTCAACTAATATTTATTATTTAATAAATATATATTAATATATATATTTATTATTATATAGTGGCAGACATGAAGAACTAGAAGAGGTGGTTTAAAGTGAAGTTAAGAAACTTTTTTTTTTTTTTTCCTCCCGAGACAGGGTTTCTCTGTATAGCCCTGGCTGTCCTGGAACTCACTTTGTAGACCAGGCTGGCCTCGAACTCAGAAATCCACCTGCCTCTGCCTCCCAAGTGCTGGGATTAAAGGCGTGCACCACCACCGCCCAGCAAGAAACTCTTTTTAAGACTAGCCTTCTCTTCTGTTTTTGAGACAGGGTCTTACCAGGAGCCTAGGTAGGCTGCCATCTTGCAATCTTCCTACTTGGCCTCCTGAGTGCTGAGATTACAGTTATCCATTACCAAGCCTAGCCTCAAATTAATTTGTTTTTACTAAGTGAAAATCATTTTTAGCTTCAAAGACACAGTATTCACAGTGGTGGCTTACAAAGGGAGTCAGTATGTAAGTGAAATGAGAATAGAAAACCCAAGAGATTTAATTAATTTAATGTACAGTAAAACTCCAGGGACCTTTATTTTTGAAAGCTAGTAATAAGTCTCCCCAAAGATTTGTAAGTAAAAGTTCGCAAGAATTTTTCTTTGACAGTTGATTTATTATGTATTTCCTGGCACAAATACAATACATAAACCATGATTTTCCAAAGCTTTATTGGTTTAGGATTATGGAGATAAGATAAAGAAGTCTCTGTATGCCACTATCTTTAGGAAGCTGTACTTTGTCACTTAGGCATATGTTTAGAAACGAATGGTGGATCTGCATTCCTCCAAATATTTTTGGTTAGCCTTTCATATAACCTGGCATTGATTTTTGACATGACAAAACAGTGAGCAGCCTTGGTTAGAACTGGTCTAACTGGGGTTACTGACACTAATAACTTTACTCTCAAGAATACCCTGAGCAAATTAATGAGTCAAAACTTTATATACATTTCCATCGTGTTTACTGATATTCAGCATGTATTAACAAAGAGGTGGCCAAGACTTTCAGTTTAAACTAATAAACATCTTAAAGAACTTTAGAATTTTATGATACATAGATTCAGAATAAAATTCAACAATTTCCTAAACATCTGATAAATGAACATGGGGAACGCAGGTTTTTGTACAAACAACTGGTATGTATGCAGTTTGCATGATTGTAAGTCTACCTTCTCACACTGTCCAACAAAACAAGGCCCACTAAATAAATAAATAAATAAATAAATAAATAAATAAATAAATAAATAAATAAAATAAAATGAAATAAAATAAAATTCCACCTAACCTAAAGTTCCCCAATTTAAAGAAGACCCCTGGTTCTTAGTTTTTTTTATCTGCTCTGTCCTCCCCTCTTGAGTAAGATACAGGAGCACCCCATTTTCAGAGTGAGCAGATGGGGTGCCACCTGGTCTGTATGCAAGCACACATGCTTGCTTAGGTTGCTGCCAGTTCCCTTCCCAAATCACTCTGCTCTCCTACACGCTGGTGAATGTCATCCGGTTTACTGCACTCTAATGACTCAGATGATCACTATGAAGCAAGTGTCTTTCAAACTCTCAGAGGGCGGCAGCAGTTTTAGTTATCAAGTTTATACTGCTCTTATAACACAGTCACACACAGAAGGTACAGTCTGAGTTATATAAACATTGAGGAATATAAACATTGTTAAAATTAAGTGCACAAACCTTTAACTTACCAAAAGTTTTTCGCTTGAAACTGATGGCTTTCTATGCATGCAATAATGGTTTGCTGCCCGTCTACTTTTTTGCCATATACCTTATTGGCAAAGAAAACAAGGACAATAGTGAGTTTAGTTAAAGCCAAACAATGTCACCCTTTAAGTATCTATAAGATACCATAGAAAGTGGGCATAAACTATGATATATATAGTAATTTTAGATAGGATAGGTAAACAGAACCAAGGCCTCCTCCTGGCTTCACAATCTTTCACAGATGCCTAGACTCTACCTTAATTACGTAATCCTAATCTCTGAAAGATTCCAAGCAGAGGATTTTCAGGATCTTCTCTGCATTTCCAAAGACCGTTACGGCTATGGAGAAGACCAAACTCAGGGGCTAGAAAGCCTATCTGGATCCACACAGTCTTAGCAAAGCTCAAAAACAAAAACCATTTCATTCTGAAAAATTAGGTTAAAACAACAGGATATTAAACACAAAATGATTCTCTAAGATTTTTGTAACTAAATAAAAGTTAATTTAAGCTAAATATGGGCAGATGACTAAAGAAAGTACCACCATAACCTTTAATCCAGTGTCTATCTGATTTAACATACAATTAGTTTACCATTTGGGGTTATCATAATATATTTTTTAGAAAGATAAACATTCTTGAAAGAAGAAAAGTTAGATGCTATAAGCTGTTAGTTCTATATTACTGTTGTTAGTTTCAAGGAATTATGTAAACTGGCACATCTGTATAAGAAACAACAGGGAAGAAATGCCCACTGACGACTCACAGTGCAGACCCCATTCGGATAATGCTCTTTTACATAAGCTCGCAGTGCAGTTTCCACTGAAGTTCTCCAGGATTCAATGGCATTTTCTGCTTCGTAGGGCCTTGGATCAGTTGCTTCCTTTCTTAAATGATCAAATTTGAAACAGATTCTGCTTTTTGGATCCAAAAATTTTCCATTTCCCAAGTCTCCATGTTCTGTTATCAAAACCTTCAATTTTCAAATAAATTTAGGAAAAAATATTAACATGGTCACACAGTAATAAATACTAGTTTAAGACCCTTCCTGTACAATTACACTGAAACCACTGCTTAAACTAAGCCATGAAAATACATTAAAAAGAATAGGCCACAGGGTACCGAGGGTATTCTCAATTAGTACACATTAGTGCATCTCCAGATAGTTTTTGGATATTGAGCGGGAGGAAAAATGATTCCCTACTATACGGTGTTGGAGGTGACCATCCACTACCCACTCAAAGAGGCAGCTTACTATTTCTGATAGCAGTCATGAGTCCTTAAAAACTGAGGCCCTCCCCATCTGACAGTTTCCATCCATGAGGCAGCTCTTTAGCCCGGATTTGTTTGCCAGGCAGTCTTTCTGTTCCCCAATGTGCTTGTTTCTTAAAAACTAATCACTCCTACTAACTTCCAAAACTTCAAAACATAATTTATGCATTTAAGAAATATATGAATAAGCCGGGCGTGGTGGCGCACGCCTTTAATCCCAGCACTTGGGAGGCAGAGGCAGGTGGATTTCTGAGTTCGAGGTTAGCCTGGTCTACAGAGTAAGTTCCAGAACAGCCAGCCAGAGCTATACAGAGAAACCCTGTCTCAAAAAAAAAAACAAAAAAAACAAAAAAAAATAGCCCTTTTATTTTTTATCTTACTAGACAAACAAACAAACAAACAAACAAACAAACACCTTTCTCCTCCTGTAGCTGTCCTAGACAGTAAATACTGACCTACAACAAGACTTTCCCATCCGTTTGATAGAAATTGTGCTGACAATGTAGCACGTAAGTTTTTCTAAAATGTTTTGGTCATAAAAATGCCAATTAAATAAATATGTACACCTATCTAATTACACACACACACACACACACACACACACACACACACACACACACACACACACACAGAGAGAGAGAGAGACAGTTTGTGGACCACTGTTTTCAAAGAACGATAAAAGTGCATATACAAACATACACAATTTTATGAACTTCATTGGGTTGGCCCAGAGCTTTGGCCCAAGATATAATCATCTAAGGCACCAAGATAGATGATGATGTGGACCCCGCCTCACTGGGGAAATGGAAGCTGAACATTCTCTACTTCTCAGAAGTCTGCTAAACCCTTGACTCGACAGAACTTGACCATAGCCTCCTGCTATGCTAACAGGCAGAGGACCCCCTTTCCTTCTCCTTAATGCTCTCTTGCCACTCTCTGCCCAACTAAAACCACCCTATAAAACCTCAAGCTCCTTTGTGGCAGGCTACATCCCCTTCACTTGGGAACAAGCCAGTAGTCTGTACCCTGAAGAAAGTTTTACCTTTTGGCCACAGCAGGCTATGTGGTCTGGCTTTCTCCTTAATCCAAACACACCTGACTTTTTGTATACAGAAACATCTATGGAAACCCCTCAAAGACTACTGGCTATCTCTCACTATCCTCTTTAACAGTTGCATAATATCCCAAGATGTTAATAGTGTAATTTAATCCACAAATCTATTACTGGTGTGCCCATCTCTTTATTCACAAGTGTTTTCTGGAGAAGGGAAAAGCACCATTAAAAATGGTGAAGTTTTGTTGTAAATCCTTAACATTGCGCTTCTTTACAATGGACACTTTTAAACCTTTACCTGAGACACAGCAAACGTTATCAGAGGACAGCTTCTGAGAGTCAGGCCATTCGTTCCACTGTGGGTTCCAGGGATCAAAATCAGGTCACCAGGCTTGCACAGCAGTGCCTGTACCCAAGACCATCTCACTGGCCCCTTACTTGTTACTATCTTTAAAGTTTTTAAACATGTGTTCATGTGAAAAATTAGTAGACGCCACTTTTTAATGAAGGTTTTTGGTTTTAAGTATTAAAATTATGTTACCTTGTTAATGCCTTTAGCAGCTATTAAACATTTTTAAAAGATATATTCACTAATGCAGCAATTTTCTTCTAGGGATTTATCCAAAGAAAACCACTGTCAATGTTACCAGGAATACAACATCACTTGATGTAGTACTGTTTGTAATGGTAACCAATTAAATCTCTGGAGAAAAGAAATAGTAACTAGTGTGCAATTATGTGTATGCATGAGTACGCCTGTTGAGGTCTCTCACCTCCACTAACCATTCTCCCTCTAAACATTATATTGCGCCCCCTACAGGCGCACAGAATTGCTACTGAGAAGACCTCCCCAGATCTCCCAGAATGCAGCGTTGTCAGACGGCAATCGCCCTACGCAATCGTCGTCATCACCGCCCAATTGTTCAGACCCGCCTACCCGATACACATCTCCGCTCATGATCGGACTGCGCTCATGATCGGACTGCGCGGCAGAGAGAGAGTTTCTCAAGGGGACTCAAGGGCGGGCTTAGAATCCTTCCTTGTCTGATTAATAAAAATCATGCTCTGATCCGACAGGGCATTCATTTTTCCTTTCGCAGCCTATCCTCTTTCAGGATGTTAAAGCTCTTCAGTACGAACCCAGTCCAAAGTGTTTCTGTCCACGCAGAAACACACATATGCCTGTTGATGTGAATGCAGGTGCCCACAGAGCCAAAAGAGGGTAGTATTAGAACCAAATACTACACCTGGTTACTGCTAACTGACTTCCTGATAATACTACTTCCAAAAATAAAAATGACCATTTTTATTTTTTTGTCATTAAATGCCTTCAATTAAAATGAGTAATGTTACACCATCTCACAATTCTTTCAGGATACGTTTTTATAAATGAAACAAAGAGCAGTGTATTTGGTGTTTTATGAAACATACCTGATCTTCATAGCCTTCAATTTTTACTGGTGTAAACTGGTCCAGGTTATACTGTGCAAATGCACTAAAAGAGAAAAAGGCCAATTACTTAAAATTGTAGTTATGTTTTAAATAATCACCTGCCAGTTAATCTATACTATACATGTCGTGGTTGATAAAACTGTAACTATTTTACCTATCTTTTATTAACTACAGTTAAAAAATACAGATATGGCTGTTTTAAAAACCAAGTAATGATATGCAGCTTATAACTTGGTAAATAAAGCATAACCAGTAAATATATGGCTTCTTATATAAGAACCTGAAAGCAATGATTATAAATATATAATGTAGATATACAACTATTTAAGAAATTATTAATAAACGACTAGGTACCGCAATACTCAAGCAGTTCCTATTGTCAAAGGTCTTTCAGTTGAATGCACAGGAGTATACCTAAAGAGGATATCAAGTAGTAGCAAAAAATAGAAAGTAACATCTGAGAATTACTAACACATTTTCCAGGATATACTATTCAGGCAAAAGAAAAAAAGAACACTCTAGAATAATTTCATGAATGTGATACTAAAAAAAAGAAAGTGGGAGATGGTTCAGGGGAGATGGCATAATGGGTGTTTATTGAGCATCCACAAGGATTCAGATCTCTAGGAACCTAGTAAAAGATAGACCATTGCATTTCTGTAATCCCAATGCTAGGGGAGAGAAGCAGGCTAACCCCAGGGTCAACTGGGCAGTACATCTATCCAAGAGTGAGCTTCAGTTTCAGTGCAACACCCTGACTCAAAACATAAGGTGGAGAGCAAGAGACAGAGACCCCATGTCAATCTCAGGCTTCCGCACATGCACACATTTATATAAATAAATGAACACACAAACAAAAAAAGAGAAAGGATTGGGAGGGAAGCAGGATAATGGGGGAAAAAAGACTGTTTTAATTAGAAGGACCATAGAAGTGGTCCAATGTCACAGGAAGAACCAACCAGCTGCTCATCAGTATTTACTGAGTTGCATTAGAAAAAAACTGTTTCTTTATTATCATTGTGCTTGTATGTGATGGTGAGGGGAGGCTTGTGAGGCTGTAAGTGTGGAGGTCAGAGAACAATTTTATCGTGCTGGTTCTCTCCATCCCTGTACATGGGTTCAGGAGACTCCATCTCACCAAACCCTGAATGGTCTTGAAGACAGAATGAGTATTTTGAGAGGCAAGGCAGTTCTAGAGGAGTCTCTAAAGATTAATATGGCAGTAGTACATACAATGAATCATGGAGTGTGATGACTGGAAACAGAAAAGTGGCAAGACTATGATAAAAACCCACAGCAGAAACTCAGCTAATAGTGACGAGACAGACTTAAGGCCTCTCTAATGAGTGAAGAATAAACTTACTAGGTTATCTAATATGTGTATAGCAAAAACCCAATGTATGAAAAATTATATACAGAACAAAAGTGTATTCTATTAAATTGATACCACCCGTGATGATTTGTATACTCTTGGACCAGGGAGTGGCACCATTTGGAGGTGTAGCCTTGTTGGAATAGGTGTGACCTGGTTGGAGGAGGTGTGTCACTGTGGATGTGGGCTTAAGACCCTCACCCTAGTTGCCTGGAAGTCAATCTTCCACTAGCAGTCTTTGGATGAAGATGCAGAGCTCTCAGCTCCTCCTGCACTATGCCTGTCTGGACGCTGCCATGCTCCCAACCTTGATGGTAATGGACTGAACCTCTGAATCTGTAAGCCAGCCCCAATTAACTGTTGTTTTTTTATAAGACTTGCCTTGGTCATGGTATCTGTTCACAGCAGTAAAACCCTAACTAAGACAGAAGTTGGTACTGGGAGTGGGGTATCACTGTGATAGACCTGACCATGCTTTTATTTGAAAGAATGTGGATTTTTGGACTTTGGATTTGGAAAGCAGTGGAATGCTTTAAATGGGGCTTAATGGGTCAACCTAGTAGGAATATGGAAGACTTATCAAATCAAATCACTACTTGAAATTCCCAACAAAGCATTTTCAAAATGGATGTACGTGGACACAGAAGTGCAGACAGGAAGGCAGAGTAGCTATACACTTGAGTTTTGTAACACATCAAGTAATTTTCCTAAGAATAACATCAATGTGGTCAGATTGCCAGCAATTTGTATTTGAAATGCCCACAGAAGGTTCATGTTCCACATCTGATGTGGCTGAGGGAGGCTGTGCAAGTCCGAGGAAGTGAAGTCTTGCTGGTGGAAGGAGGTCGCTGGGGCATGGCTTTGAAAGTTATACTCCTCTCCAGGTTCTGGTCTTGCTCTTGCTTCCTGATCCTCACAATGGTCTTGGCCACTTGTTCTTGCTGCCATTATTTCCTTGCCATTTTTACTAGAACTCTCCAAAACCATGAGCTAAACTAAATCTTTTCTCCTATAAGTTGCTTATATTAGGTACTTTTTTACAGCAATGTAAAAGTAACTAGTACACTCACCCTTAAATTATTTACTTCAAAGGTATTACTTATAAATTGAAATGAATAGTATTCATTTTTTTCCTAGTAAAAGCTACACTTAAAAAACATAAATACTTAAAAATAGCAATCTAAGGACCCAAAGCCTTTTTTATTGCCCATAGATAGCATCAAACCTCATGTATCTTTAACCTGGAAGGAGTAGGATTAATAAGAAACTTGAAAAAACATAAAATAAATGAGACATGGCAAGCTTTATCCAAAACACTTAAATCAAGTTAAATGGTACAATACAGTGCAAAAGATTCTCAATAATGGAGTAGCCAGAATATGTGGGTTTTGGCCCAACCCTGTCATTAGCTAGAAGGAACCTCATTTACCTTATAAAACCAGGTTTGCACTAAATTCCCTTCCAATAAAAGTAGACTATTCAGCATTTAGGCCAAAGGGGTTGGTCAGTGAGATGGTTCAGTGGTAACAAGCACACACTACACTTGCAATGCTTCCAAGTTCAGGTTAAAACACCATGTTGGATAGTTCACAACTGCCATTTCCAGGAGATTCAACATCCTCTCTTGCCTACTGTAGATACCAGCTTTCATATGCATATACCCACATGCAAGCAAACACACAGACATACTAAAGGAAAATAAAACTCAATTTTTTAAAAAAAAAATAGAAATTTAAGTGTTCTTTCTTTAGATTCTAAAGGCCTTTGATGTCTCTGGTATTCTATTTTGTATCATATGGCCTGATACTGAACATGTCTGAATTTGATGAAAAAAAAAAAAAATTCTAAAGAGGCTTACTGATTTCATTACAGTGGAACCTGATATTCTTTCGTCTGCTGAATAAAAGAGTATTTGGAAATATTTCATAGTGTTCTAGATTTTATTCTACAGGCTCTTTAGTGAGTCTGATTTTACTTTGAATCATACTAAATTTTGGCTTTTAGTAAAGATGCATCAACTCAATCCATTCTAAAGAACAATGATAGTTCTGCTTTTCCCCTTACAAAAAAGAAGGAAAGAGAGATCAGAAAAGATGCAGCCACAGTCACAGTCTAAGGGTGAAACAAAGGGGAAAAGGTACACATGTAGGAAAGAGATATAAATTCATCAACAAAACTCAGTATAAAAGCAACTGAAGAGGAGCCCACATTTCTGGTTATCCATTTATTCCAGTGCGCTGGTGATGGGGACTCTGTTTTTGTGATATCTCCTAAACGTAGGCTATCCAAGCTTTGGACAGCTTTATTATAGCAAGTAACAATCATTTCTTTTGGGGGAAAATTCAAGTTGAGATCTGAAAATGTGTATGTTGTGTATGATGTAGACAGTATGTACATGTATGTATATCTATGTTCTTCTGTATGGGAGTGATATGCAGAGGTTAGATTACAACTTCAGGTAGTCAGTCCTTGCTTTCTACTTGATTCAAGTAGGGCTTTTGACCAGAGCTAAGTAAAGCACGCTACCTGGCCTGAAAGCTTCTGGGGTCTGCCGTCTCCACCTCCCATTCTTCACCAGAGGAGCACTGGGACTACAGATTGTGCTACAGCATCTGGCTGCTGTCTGGGTCCAGGATCTGAACTCTGACTCTCATGATCTTGCGGCACATTTTTACTCACTGAGCCAGTCCACAAATTAGGACATTTTAAACAATTCAAAGCAAAGGAGAAGAAACACTGGCCTCAATTTCTTTTTATTCAAAAGTATTTCAGAAGACACCGAACCAGATGATTAATTCTAAGGCCAATCACTGGCTTAAAAGTATATCTCAGCATTTCAGATACCTTGACATGAGTTCCAATGGTATCAAATGAACATTTAGTTTGAAAAACTAAACAAAGAACATGAGTGATGCTATATAATATGTAAGACAGTGGCAAACGTAAAAGAGAATTTCATTTTGCACTTGCCCCTAACTCCCCCTGTGATTTCTCAGTCTAATACATATAGCTGTCCAAACTTTAACTGTACTTCAGAAACTCTTATATCAAGGATTAGTGCTTCATTATCACCTTTACAACCTCTTTTCTCTCCCAGTCATCTTAGCTATGGAGACATAGAATACTTACTGTGCGGCTCCTTCCCTGAGAAGATTATCGTTATTAAGCAATAATCGAACATCTGCAAAACAATATTGTTTTATATATTACTATTTTTCTGTTTGAATACTGTAAGGAATATAGTTTGTTTTAGTTATACATTAATACCTCCCATACAAGCATGATCAAAATTTTCTAATGACCAAACTATCCATAAATATGCACAAAGGGACACAGAGATGGCTCTGTGATTAAGAGTAGTGACTGATCTTCCAGAGGTCCTGAGTTCAATTCCCAGCAACCACACTGTAGCTCACTGTTGTACATTTAGTTTATTGCTTACATTAAGTTATTTGGGAATTTCATGAGAATCTCATGTGAGACACTGAAGGTCCCTGCCCCAGCTGGTTCTAGTTGGTAAATAAAGTTGCCGGCAGCTAATGGCTAGGCAGGAAGACAGAGGCAGGACTTCAGGATTTACAGGCAAGGGGACAGAAGAAGCAGAATTGCCATTGCCGGGAAGAGAAGATGCAGACTTAAATGCTGTAGAAGATAGAGTATCAATCATTTAAGAGCCATGGAAGAGCAGCCCCAGGCCACCATTGGGTCTACGGTAGCAAATATAGAATATAGATTTTAGTAAGTAATAATTCAGATTCAGAAGTATTGGAGGGGAGGCGTTGTTAACAATGCGGAAGTTTGGGAGTGGCACAACCATTGCGCCATTTAAGGCACATTAAATGTATGGCAAGAATCCAAAGCAGCGCCGGGCATGGTGGCGCAAGCCTTTAATCCCAGCACTTGGGAGGCAGAGGAAGGCAAATTTCTGTGTTCGAGGCCAGTCTGGTCTACAGAGTGAGTTCCAGGACAGCCGGGGCCACACAGAGAAACCCTGTCTCGAAAAAACCGAAAACAAAACAAAACCAAAAAACCAAAAACAACAACAAAAACAACAACAACAAAAAAACAACCAAAACCAAAAAACATCAAGTGTTACCCATCATGGGGGCTCAAGAGGGCTCAGATGTAAAGGTACTTGCTGTGGTAGCCTGACAACCTGAGCTGGATCCTCAGAACACATGAAAGAAGGAGAAAACCAACTCATGCGGAGTTGTTCTTTACACAAGCGTTGTGGCACAATTGTCCACACACACAAAAAAATAATAAATAAAATAATGTTTTTAAAGGTAGTTTAAAGACTTACCATTAAAAACTTCATTAAATTCTCCAGGAGGGGCGTGAATGATGAATTTTGCTGCTATACGTACCTAAGACAGAAATGAAGACATAAATACCACACTACTCTGCTTAAATGACAAAAACCCCAGTCAATATTACACAAATTTCAAAGTTCTACTAAAAATGATTTTAAAGTATATAATATCTCTACTCTCAAATACAAGTTTGCTATTACTGTTTTAACCATTTAATATACTTACACTATACAGGTTAAAGGAAGGTAAAATATCTAATGTATACAGGTTAAAGGAAGGTAAAATATCTTGTACAATCAAGAATTTAAAACTGTTTATAGGTAAATATTTTCTCACAATTTTATTTCTTTTAAACAAAAGAAATTCATGAAGACCATATGTGAGAAAACATGCAATTAAGTAGATATACTGACTACAGCTGATTTACTCAAAACTAGGTACAGTGCATGCAAACATTCCAAAATACAGAAGACTCCTGAACTTCTGGTCCCAAACACTTAGAATCTTTATTCAAATACAAAACCTTATCAGCAAACCCATCCAAAACTACCACAAGTACTCTGAAGACTTAACAGGAAAACAAACAAGAACAAAAAACTAAGCAAAATGTTTGAATGGATACTTCCCCAAATATGATAAGCACAAGACATGAAGACATGCAAAAAAGCACGCTCAGTATTCTTCATTAGAATATTGATAAAGAAATCAGGAAATACTACCCCATGCAAAACAGAAAGGTCAAGATAAAAAGGTTGTTGGTCCAGGCTCAGGACAATTGCAGCACCGTACAATACTTATAGGAATGTAAGCCTGTACAGTGTACAATGAACATGGAAAATATTTAGCACTTCTTATAAAGTTAGGCAAATATCCTAAAATACAATAATATCATTCTAAATTATTACACACACACACACACACACACACACACACACACACCTCTACATCCACACCAAAACTTACTCAAAATTGTTCAAACTGGAAATAATTTACAACCCAAACTTCCACAAACAGGTCACGGGACAAATAAACTGTGATTCAGCTATATAATGTAATTACTTAGCAATAAACAGGAACTACTGATAGATGAAATAACTTGAATTAATTGTAAAGTACTATACTGGAAAGAAAAGAGAAACTCCAAAGGTTAGTGCCACTCTTTAAGACTATGCATAGAACATTCAACCACAGTATATATGCTTTTTAACTAATATTAGGATCGCACATCCAATAAGCCAATTTTTAAATAGTTAAAGATATTGTTAAATCAAAAGCATTTAATTCATTTTACCTATCAAACCCCTACACTTGCCACACACAATACACTGCAGTGTCCAGTGTTCAGCTCAATGTCTCCACGGTTAATTGGAAGGTAGGGATCACAGTCAAAGGCATATCATACCATATATACTCAGCACAGGATAAGAACTAAATTCAAAATCTGAAAAATGGTTTTCACTAAATGTGTACTACCTTTGCACCATCAAAAAGGTAAAAACTGTGAATGATCCCATCTCGAGTAGGGTAGTCTCTATAGCAAAGGAGACTGTATAACAGTTGCCTGGAGTTCTGGGATGCGTAGGGAAGGGAATGACTAGAGAAAAACAAGGAAAAGGAAGAAAATGAGGGAGTTGAGGGTGATAGAACTATACCACGTCCAGATTTTCATAGTGGGCCCACTACTTTATACATGTTAAAAGTCTTAAGGAATATACTTTTATTGTATGCCCATTTTGAAAATAAAACTAGGTTTCTTCTAAAATGTTTAAGAGTACTATTAAAAGGTACATTATATAGGCAGGATGTGTCTGTGAAATTTCATTCTAAATATTTACACCCATCAATCAACACTGCTATCAGTTTCAGTCAGAAAAGCTTCTTTTTTTTGTATTCTGGTTTTGCTGTGGGTGATTTTTACTGCAGAGATTCATAAATGTCCAAAGTACTGAGAGTTACTGTTGAATGCACAGCTCTAAAAGGAACATCTGTATCATTCCCTCCAAGGCTCAAAGAACACTGAAGAAGGGAGAGAAATATGTAAGAGCGAGGAGTGGAACGTTGTAGACCACTGTTCTCCAGGCATGCCTGGTCACTATACTTTTCAAGTCCCAAGTAGCTGTGATACCTGCCAAGAGCTACATAAAACTGGGCCTGCAAACATTCCATCATAGACGGAGAGAGAAGTTAAGGAGGCCTCAGTCCTCCCTGGGCATCTGAGGGATAGAAATTACTTGATTACTATAAAGTTGTTTAGCTTGGTGAGACCCAATTCATTAAAGTGATAGGGACAACAAGTATCCCGAGGAGGCTGGATAAGGAGGTAATGATCACTTTCAAAAGATAGGAGAGGGGAAGGAGTACACGCAGGCACACACAGAGGGAGGGAGGGAGATGGGGAGGAGGGGAGGGAATACTAGTCTGAGTTATAGGACCAAAGTGCTGACTCGTACCTGTTCTGCTTGTCTGAGACCTCACTGAAGTGCCTCCTACTAGAGCACCTCCTTTTCAAGCAGCACGGCCTAAACCCTTCTCTGCTCTATCTCTGTGCCTTGTTCATTCCTCTTTGCCTTACACTGAGAATTGTTTTAAGAACTGTTTTTACTATGAATTCTTGCACAGTGCAGATCACCTGTTTTGGGCTTGGCCTTTAGGATCATACTCAGCTCAGTAAATAAATAGTCCATAAATATTGTCTAGTTAGATGGATTATGTTTCAAAACAATTAATAGAACCTAATATTTTTTGAACACTTGAAAGTTATAATGGACACTCATTCCTAAGTCTTCAACTTAGCAACACCTAAGGAATGCCAGCAACTGTTTGCTGGGGTTTTCTAAGGAAACACAGCCAACAGGATACAGAGAGATACATAATAAATGCATTATGGGAATTGGCTATTATGGTTATGGAGGCATAAAAGTCTTACATTCTAATAATTGGGAGTAAAGGGAACCAGATGTTTTGGGGAGAGGAGAAGCATGGAGAAGGGCAGTGGGGAAGGGGAATGAATGACAACAAAGTATAGCCGCACAGATGTATAAAGAACTCTTTAGTAAAAGCCATTATTTGTATGCTGTGGTGGTCTGAAGCATGCCTCCTACAGGATCATGTACTTGAATACTTGATCCCCATTTGGTGGCATAGTTTGGGGGTCACACAACCTTTAGGAAGTGAGACCTTGTGGGAGGAATACATCACTATGGGCAGGCTTTGAGAACTTATAACCTCACTCTGCTTCTTGTGTGATAGATAAGTGAGCACACCTGCTTGTAATGCCCTGTCATGGACTCTGATCCTTTAAATCATAAGCCAAAAGAAACTCTTCCTTGGGGGCTGGTGAGATGGCTCAGTGGGTAAGTGCACCCGACTGCTCTTCCGAAGGTCCAGAGTTCAAATCCCAGCAACCACATGGTGGCTCATAACCATCCTCTTCTGGAGTGTGTGAAGACCGCTACAGTGTACTTACATATAATAAATAAATAAATCTTAAAAAAAAAAAAAGAAAGAAACTCTTCCTTATTCCTTTGGTCATAGTGCTTATCACAGCAACAGAAAGTAACAAATGTATCTGTTAACCTAAAAATAAATAAAGGGGGGGGGAGGTATATTTTCAAGGCAAAGGCAATGGATACACTTGCTAAGTCTACACTTCCATCTATTATGATTATGTAAACTGCCTGCTCCCAGGTAAAAAGTTGTTAGAAAGCATTAAAACCAAAGTCTTAGTCATGACCATACTAACAATGGAAAACTGCATGTTAAAAAAATAATCAAACTTTTAAAACTTGAAGTAGATAATTCTTGTATGACACATGCATCATACAGAGCTGTCAAAACTAAAATACTACTACCAAGTATGTATGTATGTATGTATATATATATATATATATATGTGTGTGTGTGTGTGTGTGTGTGTGTGTGTGAGAGAGAGAGAGAGAGAGAGAGAGATACAAATTAGTGCTTAAGCTTCAAAATGTTTAGCTGTTTCTAAAGAAAAGGTATACACCTCAGAATTTGTCAGTTTTATTTTTAGTGTAAAAGCAAACATGATTTATATTTCTTGTTCTATGGTTGGATTATTATTGCACTATGTGACCAAAAGACAGCAAGAGCCTTCTCTTATACCCAAACTGGCAGAACTAAAACAGTACCACTTGTGAAATTTCATAAGAACTTTACTTTGTATTTCTAAAGTAACAAAAATGTGTATTACAATCTTGCTAAGATTCTGTGGTAGTGAGACATTTAAGCAAAACACCCATAAAAATAAAATAAAAAACAAAAGAGTATGAAGTACTAGTGGAAACTTACACTACTGTATAGCTAAAGTGGCATAACTCCCAAATTGCATTTTAAATATATGTTTATAATCGCAGCCAAACAGTACTCTCAGCCTTAATCAAAGAAGTCTCACTTTGCAGTAAATGGAAACAAATGTAGAGACTCCTGCCTGCACAAGATACTGAGAATAAAGGATGGCTGTGGAAGTGGGGAGTTAACAATCCAAGAGCTGGAAGATAGGGAGAAGGGCTTAAAATGTTGTCTTCTAAATACAACACAGCCCTGGCAATTATGAACTCAAGCAGCTTCAGATGGAGAAGCGGCTCGTGGGTCCCTACCACCTACTACTGAACTGCTGGAAACTAACAGATTCTGGAAGAGGGAAGGCATACTACTCAATTGTGTACTCCTGGTGAGCCTACCAGGCTATAACAGAAAGTTCTAAACCCAAGGTTTTATAGATAGATAGATAGATAGATAGATAGATAGATAGATAGATAGATAGATAGATAGATAGATAGATAGATAGATGGCTCTCGTTAAACTCTGTGGGGCATGAGACAAAACAGAGAAGCCATGAATATGGGAAATGATATCTGCACAGAGGAAGAGGGGTTGGCAGCAACAGGAGGGAAATAAAAACAAGTTGGGGTGGGGATAACAAGAACACAATATATACACGTGTGAAAATGCATACAACTCAATTTACTGATATAAGCAACAACAACAAAAACTGCTAAGTTTCCAAGCATTTCTCTAAAATCCTCAATAATCTATCTCCGATTTAGCTGAGAATACAAAGAAAACCAGAGGACAATTCTGCCTGTGCACCTCCATATCTGGATACTTTTGAATGGTGCCTAGCAAACAGCAAACCCTTTGATGACTAGTAAAACACAAACACAAATTACCAATGTCCCATACTTGACACTTAGTAGTTACTTTGTGTTGAAAAAAAATCTACAAGTACTAATGTACTCTCATTTAATTAGAATGGCCAGATATCCTGGTGTGTATATGAAATGCCCCCCACAGGCGCATGGACTAGGATCTGGTTGCTCTCTGAGCGGCTATGGATTAGTGACTGGATCCTCTTCCTCCAGATCAATCAGTGGATTAATCTCCTGATGAATGGGAAGTGGGGGTGGGGGGTCTAGCTGGAAGACCTCTTAGAAGTGTGTACATGAGGGCTGTATTTTGACCTGGTCCCTTCTGCATTTCCTTTTCTGTGCTTCCTATCTTCAATGAGGGAATGAGAGCCTCGGCCACATGACAGAGCTTTCTAGAAGCTTCATCACACATGCTGGGGCGGGACTACTTGGTGCTACAGCTGTCAAAGGGTCATCTATACTCCTGTAAGCAACACCAACTATGATAACCAATAAACTAATAGATATACCAACCTACATTTGAGTGCAACTGATTTGTTGGTCTGTTATCTGTGTCTAATCTGGATTGCATAGACATTAGTTTATGCTCTTTCCTAAAAGTTATGAAACAATATGTGTTAGTATAGTATAGTAGTATTATTTTTTAAATATTTAATTACATTATGCGAATGTGCATGTGTGTGGTATGTATGCATACACCATTAAGCATACGTGGGGTCAAAGGACAACTTTCTGTAAGTTCACTGTGGATTCTGGAAGTCGAGCACTGACTATGAGTCAGCAACAAGTGCCTCTATCTGCTGAGCCATCTCACCAGCCCGAGGTCCAGAAATCTTGAAGACACTGTATTACAGACATCTTCTCACGCCATGATTGTTTGTGTCCTATTGTTAAAGGATCGTTTACACCTATGTTCTTCTGTCATTTGCAGTGCGTTCACTTTCTATACATCAACACTCCTCTCTATTTCAGTGACTCTGTTCAAACAAGGGACAGAACACAAAACAGTTAGAATCCCATTCCACTTCATGGTATCCACATGCAGTTGACTTTTTATCAAAATCAACACAAACTGTAGAGAAGCATTTTTTAAAACTCCCATAAATGTAAGTTTAATTAATTTATTAAATTTATTTTTGGTGCTGGCAATTGAACTCAATGTCTTATTATGACAAGAAAGTATGCTGTTGTTCCCAGTCTATAAAGTTCAATTTTTAAAAAGTGAAGCTTGTGATATTTTTCAACTTTTATAAAAACCCAACCATTAGATAAAATAATGGATTTCAGATAGTTATTTTGTAATTCTGCTATTTTTGGACCTGTGGTTTTTACACTGAAATGCAAAGTTCTATTCTTTATGGCTCCCAAATGTCCTGAAATATTATATAAAAATTTCATGAGTAAAGTTTAAAAATTCTATTTATATCATAGCTGATAAGAAATTCCTGCTTGAATTTGGAAGTAGAAGTTGGCTCAACAGAATTCATCCATAAAATTAAATTAGGAGTGTTTTCCAAAAGAGCATACTAGTTAAGCCCACCTTTGTTAAGGAGCTATTAACTTTTTACATTATGGTGAAATCTAGCAGCTCATAAATATTTGTATAAATACAAGATTTCTTAAGTCAGTTATGATTATAGGAGGGGAAATATTTTAGCTGCTTATATATAAATTATATTTAACATTTGAACTGCAAACACCTGTACCTCAAAAAATACCAGGAATTACAACAGACCCAAGTCTAAAAACCAATGGCAAAACTTAGGAATGAAAAATTAGACAGCAAGATTTCCATAGGAAAATCTGACATTATATGCTTTTACTCCTCGCGACACAGCTTTTCTCTCAATTCTGTGAACCACAGGTTATTTATTTATTGGCCCACTGAACCATTTTACTAATCGCATGCAGGGCACTGACTACAGGTGCTATAGATGACATTTCTGTACTTAGGGATTATAATAGATCAGGGAAGAAAAGTAAACCAGAAAGTATTAACAAAACTGTACTTAACACCAATGATGCTTTATTAAGTTCAAGAGAGATTAAATGAACCAAATAATCTGAACTAAATCTCAAGAGTAACATTTCTATCTTTTTTTTTTTTTTTTTTTTTTTTTTTTGCTTTTTTGAGACAGGGTTTTTCTCTGTATAGCTCTGGCAGTCCTGGAACTCACTTTGTAGACACATTTCTCTCTTTTTTAAAAAATGATTTATTTTTATGTTCACTGGTGTTTTGCCGGCATGTGTGTCTATGTGTTGGATCCCCTGGAACCAGAGTTACAGAAAGTTGCAAGTTGCCATGTGGGTGCTGGGAACTGCACACAGGTCCTCTGGATCAGCCATGTATTACTTATATTTACAACTATATCCTCAAAGTCCAGCAGAGACTAAGGTCACGAGATTAACTTACTCGAGATGTTAGAGAAGGACCAGAGCGTGACTAAACAGCATATAGGAGAAGTGTCACAATTATTCAAGGAGAAAGCCATAAAAAGTCACTATAACTATAGTTCAGGATGGCTCCAAGCTCCCTGAGTGTGGGGTTTAGAGAGGTGTAGTTGGAATATAAGCAGCTAGAGGGATGAATCTAGCAACTACACACACACACACACACACACACACACACACACACACACACACACACACACAACTTGCCCGCAACAGAAAGGGAAGAACAGCTCTGACACCATTTCTAGGTGTCTTAACTTTATTTCTTTCTTAGATGCTGTTATTGACCTAACTGTACTGTTTGAATAGTGAAATTCTGTTACAAACCGATCATCTTGTCAACCTAGAGACTATGAACTAAACACTAACTTAATTATCTTTTTACAAACAAGAAATTATTTGTGTAAGACATTTTTGATCATGATCATAAAGGTGACAAAATTTTGATCTAAGGTACAGGTCAAGCAGAAAAAAATTGACAAAACAAACTCTTGAAATAAAGGAAGAAGTGACTGCGACAATGAGAAAAGAGATGTATAGAGATGGAGAGGGCAGGAGATGTAGCTTACTTGGAAGAAGACTTGACAAGCACACACAAAATCCAGGCTTCATGCCCAGCATTAAACTCAGCAAGATAGAGTGTATGCTTGCAGCCCCAGCACTAAGGTAGAAATCGGAGGATCAAAAGTTCAAGGTCATCCTCACACCCATATACAGTTCAAGGCTCCCAAGAGCCACAGAAGTGTTTTTTGGGGGAGATAGGAGGTCCAAGGAGGAAAACTGACTATCAACAATGACTGTCCTCCTTCCGGAGAGTTTCAGAACAGTTCTCTTTGAACTCTACATGACAATTTCATAGTTTCAAACTCACTAAAATGCTTTACTATACAATTCAAATGACCTAAGAAAGAATAAGAAAGAAAAATATAAAACTCTTTTTGGCTTGGAATTTCTATATGTAAAATTTACAGGGTCATAGGAAAAATTAATGCCTTTAAAGGACTTCATTCATTGTTTCTTCAGCTAACTTTACTTCCTTATTAACACTGTGGCCAAAAGAAATTAAGCCATAAAAATCACAGTACAGCCGGGCGTGGTGGCGCCTTTAATCCCAGCACTTGAGAGGCAGAGGCAGGTGGATTTCTGAGTTGAGGCCAGCCTGGTCCAGGACAGCCAGGGCTATACAGAGAAACCCTGTCTCAAACGCTCCCCCCCCCCCCCCAATCACAGTATATTCAGTCTAGTGTCCTAGGTTCTTTTCCCCTTTTGTTTGTTTGTTTTTGAGACAGGGTCTCCCTATGTAGCCCTGACTGGCTTGGAACTCAGAAGACCAAGCTAAACTGAAACTTGTTCCTCCTGACCAGCCTCCAGGGTACTGGGGATTACAGGTATGCACCAACACCCAGCTAATCTCTTTTTGTTGTTGCTTTCTGTAAGTTGGCCTCAGAACTAGAGATCCTCCAGCCCCAGTTTCCTCAGTACTTAGATTACAAATCTGCTCTGCCACACCCAGCTATGATTAATTTCTAAAAATGCCTCATTCCACAGGGCCAGTAAGAAACTATATAGCAGTATCACACAATGTCCACATTACATAAAAATAAACCAGTTAAAAATGATGAAAACCCAAGGTTACCAGTTAACCTTTTCACTAAGTATAAAAAACAAATTTAGAACCTGACACTATAAAGAACTATTGCTTCCTTTTTACAAAATAAACGAATTGAAAACCAAGATATAACCCCAGGATAGTCCTATAATCAACTTCAAGGGAACATAATATCATTAAGTATGCAAGCAAACCTTGAATTCTGATAAACTTAGGTTTAAATATTACCTTTGCCATTTCCCTCCTATAGAAGGCCTTTAAAACCTTAATTTACTTACAGGTGAAGGATAAGAAAACTATCTACTTCAAACTTAAGTTAAAAAAGAAAATGAAACATTTTTCTTATGTGATAAATACACATAAACTACAGTATTATATATTGTAGTACCTTCCCTTCTTTAGACCTGCAAAACTGAAGTGTAAAAAGTATTTAAAACTTACTCCTGAAAATCACAAGCAAGGAAATGAAATAGAGAAGCATGATTTAAGAACTGGTCTTAAAATATCACAATTAAATCCATTTCTGATCCATATGGAACACCCTCCTAAAACAGTACAAGTCTACTGGGTAATAAAAGTGACAAAATATTGTTTTCAATTTACTGGTTATTTAAATTTCACTAGAAAGTTTAACCACTGATTTCTTAAATTAGAAAATACTGTTATAAAATCTGTATGTGAAATTACTACAGAATAATCTTACCTATGTCACAAAAAGATGCTAAATCTAAGCTTAAAATTCTCATTAATTTGTTTCCAACGTTATGCCAGCAGGTGAACTCATACACTACTCTGTAAAACTCAGTGCACTGGGTGTTAAGGAATCTTCTCATTTCATTTTGAAATTTTCAGACCTTTCCAACAACATGGCAAATCTACATTAATTCCCACCCTAACAATTCTCTCCTCATTATTGTCCAAGCCAATTTAGCTCCTAATAATTATATGAAAGTACACAAACATGAAAAAAAAATCGCTTCAAGAACTTTGAATCTGAAACGTTATTTTTCTTGTAATGCACTGGTATATTTTCAATAAACCGCTTAAAACTATTCAATGCTACAAATGTAAATACTGTACAGCAACTTTTAGCGACTTAGGGTCTAATTCTGTGAATTAAGGTAAGGTATGCTTGTCCCCATTTTGTTAGGTTATCACCATTTCATCCAAGGGCACAAACGATAAAACCAGAACACTTCCAAAACCATAAAAGAGGTTGAGTTGTGAACAACCAAAGGGAAAGGAAAGAGAACCCTAACTCTGGTGCAGTATCAAAGTAGAGGGTCCCAATTGAAAATAGCCTTAGTGTTTCTCTAACATCCTACCAGAACTGAGTCTGTTTCCCACATGGGTGTACTTCATTTGGAACTAAAGGACCAAGCTAAGATCAGACATTTCCAAAGTGCACCACACTCATATGTCAATTAAGTCTAAGTTTGAAAAAAAGTCCCAGTCTTTTCCAGAAAAATACTCAAAATGCATAGCGTTCCCCCTCACACTACTCGCCCCTTGGTATGCGGTCTCCTCCGTCGCCAAAGAAAATGGGCAAGCTCAGTTCAATGATCAGATTTCGTATCACAAATGTGAGAACTTGAGTCGTGCATTTGGTCCTAATGCTGTCACAGCATTTAACACACAAGTAAAAGGAGTTGCACTCGCTCGCCCTCTTCAGAGTTGGTCCTATCAGGAAGATGGGATGTCACCAAATCTGCCCCAAGAGGGGGAAGCATCCAAGTTGGGCAGAAAACAACTACGGGAGGGTGAGGGGTATCTTTGTGAACAATACTGCCTTCCGGGGAACATGGGAGCAGCAATTTTTAAAAAAGAAAAAAAGGTAATGACAATATTAATAAAAGAAATAGATGGCGGGGGGGGGGAAGGGGCGGGATGTGGAGACGGCGACCTCGGGAGGGAAGGAAACACCCTGGGGAACCAGGAAGCACTTGGCGTTGGGGAGGAGAAAACTGCAGGAAAAAGTGAGGGTCGGCTAAGCCGTCGTCTCCTCCGGCCCGCCCGACCGCCTCGCGGCGAAAGCCCCAGGCCAGGCGGCGCCGCTCCGCCGTCGGCCGCTCCGGAGCCCGGACCCCCAGGGCCGGGTCTCGTCGCCCCCGCTTACTCCCGCCCGCGGCCGCCGGGCTCCGCTTCCTATTTTCGGAGCACACACCCTACAAGGAGCGGAGGGGCCCGGCCTCGGGGAGCCCGGGGCAGCACCCCGCTCGGGCAGCGCAGGCGTGCGGCCCACCACCGGAGCCCGCCCCGGGTCAGACTCCTGCCCTCGCGCCTCGGCCGGCCGGCCGGCCGGCCCGCCCGCCCTGCTCCTCACCGCCGCGGCGCCTACCTTCTCCTCATCGGACAACTGCTCCTCCAGATCCGCCATCTTCCTTCTGGCGACAGACCGTGGCGCTGGTGGCAGCAGCGGCCACCTGACTTCCCCCTTTTCCGTGCGGTCTTCCGCGCCGCGCGCCCCCGCCAAGGGAGGGGCCCCGCCGCCCAGGCCGCCGCGCACGCGCCCCGGAGCTCCGCCTCCTCCCCCCCCCCCCGGAGCCGAGCCACTGCGCACACGCCCCGGAGCTCCGCCTCCTCAGCCTAGGCCGCCGCGCACGCGCCCCCCGGAGCTCCGCCTCCCTCCCCCAGATCGCCGGGCTGAGCGCCGCTGTGCGCGTGCGCAGCGCCTCCAAAGTGGGATTGCTATGGTTATCTTCTGTCATCCTGCTCTGGTGCCTTCTCTAGTCAACGATGACCATATGGACCCGGTTGGCGACGAGTACATTCTGAGCCCATGACTTTGTTCCCACCAAGTCCCGAACGCTGCCAGCTAAAATGTGAAAAGCTGTACCGATTTAAAACATTTTTAAATATTAGGAAAAATACCGTTTTAATTAAAATAGGCACACACAATCCAGTCCATAACTGAAAGATTACTTTTGATATATTCATTTATTCATCCGAAAAACATTTATTGGTCTTTTATGATAGGAAGGAAATAAGAAATGGAGATTAAAAAAAACCAAACAAACAAAAATCCAAAAGAAACTGCTCTTAAGCTCACCTCTATTAATTAGACATTGAGTTAGGGAAGGCGTTGTACTCCTGGAAGGTTTAAAAAAAAAAAAAAAAAGTTAAGTTAGCCTTGGATCTGTACTCTCATGAACTGGCTGTCCAGAATACAGGGCATCCAGTAGAAATTTCCGTTTCATACAACCAATTTTTAAGGTAAATGTCCCATGAAGGATTTGAAACATTCTAAAACCATTATTTATTGTTTTCAAATCTTGCTGGATGTCTCCTACTTTTATTTGCTAAATCTGGCAACTCTACTACTGAAGCTTCAAGTTAAAAAAAGGGGGGGGGCGGGAAAGGTTGACATCAAAGCTGACACAGGAAGCAGCTAGAAATGTTAATAAAATTGAGTTGCTAGTTCAGTAGGCCTGAGTGGACCATAGAATCTATATTTCTTACAAGCTCCCAGGTATGAGGAGTGCTACTCGTCTGAAAAACCACCCTTTGTTTACCAAGGATTAAGAGTTTAGCTAGGAGTTAAGACTTTAATAATTAGAAAGTGAGAAGGCATTGAGGGCCTTTAGACAGTGTCACGACATGAACGGAACATGCTCAGCGGTGTCAACCTGACAGCTGTGTGTAATTGACAGGTAAGAGGACCCTAAAGAGCTCAAATAGCTATCTAGATCCAAGAACACTATCATTAAGTGACTTACTAAAGTGTTCGTTTGCAGAGAGAAGGAAGAGGAAGCTGACGCGTGCGGGAACTGAAAGTGTCCAGTTGAAGACAAACTCGTGGAGACAACATGCAAGTTAACAAAGTACAGTGCCTGGCCAAACCCCTCGGGAGCTTCAAATCAATATCACTTTCCTCTTTTATAGTTCCTAAATCCTTGCTTTATTTATTGCTCCCTGCCATTGTATGTGCTTAAGTATTACTGTACCTCCAAGCCAAAGCTCAGGAATTTATCCAATGCTGCGTAGCTTGCATATGACTGAATCCTAGGCATTTTGTTCAACATCCCACATTCTTGCCACTGTCAGAATTTTCTCCCTTTCTCCACAGAATAAAACTTGATGGAGGTTCCTTCTCTGGCATGCCAGCAATCTAGTTCACAGCACCTGCTTCATCAACAGTATCTCTGGGATTCAGGGTTACGCAGTGGGTTCTCGGTGAACTGTGCATAGTTAACTTACTGGCAACACTCCCCTTTAGAAGCCTCACCGAAAATCGCGTAATGTTTTGCAATAATCTGAGTCAGAGTGTGTTTCTAGCCATGGGTTTGGTGGTATTTTACATATGGTTCCCATAGCAATTCAAAGAGCAGTTAATTACGTATAAGTCGAATCGTCCCTATAGTAATCTCTTAACACTACCTTCTTGATACAGCTAAATGGAATTACAATTTAAGTGACATGTATTTGGAAGAAACTTCAGTAAGTATAAATAAGAAGTGATTGTTACATGACGGCATGAAGGGACAGGCCAGTATCCTTGCCTCTGGTGCGTCATAATCAAGAGGTAAGCAAAAGTTTCCCTACACAATTCTATCAACAGGAGAATTTCTACCTCCTTTCTCTTTTTAAAAAATAACTTTTATTTACTCCTTGAGCATATTAGATAATATATTTTGACTTTATTCATTCCCTTCCCCTACCTCCTCTCACACCCTCCCATGGATTTTCCTATTTAGTTTCCAAACTCACCTCTCTTCTACTTTTTAGTGGTTTAATCATGGCTTTTCAAAACCTCCCTAGACTTGTCTTTTTAAGGTTGCTTTTGTAAAAGATGTTTTTAATGTGTGTTGGTGATTTGCCTGCACATATGTCTATGTGAGGGTGTCAGATCTCCTGGAACTGGGGTTACAGACAGTTTTGAGTGACCATGTGGGTGCTGGGAATTGAACGTGAGTCCTCTGGAAGAGCAGCCAGTGTTCTTAACCACTGACCCATCACTCCAGAACTGCTCCCCCCCTTCAATTTCCTGTAGATATGCTCAAACTCTGTAGCTATATTTTAATTATCATGCAGACTGGTGAGATGGCTCAGCAGGTAAAAGTGTTTGCCACCAAGCCTGGTGATCTGAATTTGATCACACATCGCCAGCACCCACACAGAAGACTGGGTAAACCAACTTCTCTAAGTTGCCTTCCAACACACACACACACACACACACACACACACACACACACACACACACACACACACATCCTGTGGCATGCACCTCCCACCCAACAAACAAATGTAAAACTTACTGTGAACAGAGATGACTTAATTTCATAGACACGAAATTCTGGGTTCCATTGTTGTATAGCAGTTTCCTTGGAGATTAAAATCCTTTGCCTCAAGTCTAGTTTAGTTAACTAGTGAGTTGAATGAGGTTTACAGGAGTATGGTTGAAAGGTCACTCACAGGAGTATGGCAGCTGCACTGGGGGGAGGGAGGAAGCCACACCAGCATGGGTAATGACTCATGAGAGTAGCACTCTGAGAGCTGTCGGTGTGATCTGTAGACAGCAAGTCTTTCTCCACCTGTGCATAATAACTGCCTATATAACGTGTAGAGTGCAAGAACAAGCTCTGTGAGTTTGGTTTACTTCTTGAGCCTTGTAAATTTCATTACTTCCTGACTCTTCCTATGACTCTTGGGAAGAAGAGTTTGGATTCTAAGGCTATAGCTACATACCAGAAACCCTCACTGAATCTTGAATTTTTGTTTTCTCCTAGACTCCTGTGTAAAGTTTTCCGTTGATATTTTGTCATACTTAACCTCATGCAAAGGCATTCATATTTTATACTTATTAACATCTGATTTTTATTAAATTCTGATTTTTTTTCAGCTTCGGTTTAGCCTTGGGACATTTTACTCTGACTGTTTCCATTTCTTTTCATTTGCGATTGGGGATATTACTGATACTCCTGTTACAAGGCTGTCCTGTGGACTTAGTGAGATCACGGGCAGTGTGCTTAGCATCTGGACCAGGCATTAATATAGGCCTTAATGATGTTACTTATTATCATCATAGTACCATTCTGCTCCTCTAGGTCATGGCCTATGTCTTTATTAGCTTTTGGCATATCTAGTGTGTGGCACATAAAAGCACTTGAAGAGAAGTTTTGTTGGAAGGCATATCCAGTGATTCATTTCACATACCTGAGTGGGAATTTTAAAATTGTGCTAGTAGACAAATGGTGACTTCCAGAACAAGGCAGCAAACAATTCTCCTAGGATCAGCTGCCACTTAACTCTGAAATTGATTTTTTTAACTCTTTAATTCCCCTGCCACTGTAAATTTAAGTCTTCAGTGGTGTTATGTGTTCCAAATGAAGCACAGAGGGGAAGCCCTAATGGGAGGGATCCTTTAGGGCAAATCAAGAAAGTATTAAAATTTATATTTTCACTTAATACTTGAATTCCTGATATACAATATTTCAGGCATACAAAAACCAAACAAAAACCAAGCCATAGTTCACTCTTTTTGTGTCCCTTCCCTCTTTCCTCCCAGAAGTCACCACTAACCTGAGTTGCATGCTTATCACTACATGTTCTTCTTTCTTTCCATTCTGCTTGTCTCTCTGATGCCCATATTAATGGAGTCTTTTAAAACACATTTATACAATGCATGATTATCATTTTGATACAGTTTTATAAACACCATGGGTAGAGAACTTTCGACCAGTAACTGATAAAACATAAAACAAGCAAGATAAAAGCAAAACAACTTTAAAACCACCCACTTTTACCTCCAGGGCATTGTAACTTTTGAGGCATGAGTGAAATCTTGCTGGAATATTTTTTTAAAACCTGGAGGAATGAAACAACATGGTACACATGAACATGGATCCCAAATGAAAAAAATAGGTCAGATTTCTTTAAGGGTGTATTGGGAAAGCATCATTAATGACAATAATTTTTTTTCTTGGGAGTCTGTGCTGGGGACATGGAGAGAAGGGATGTGCTTTGTCAGGGAAGTGCATATGGAAGCCAAGGGCTGATGTTTCCAGTTGCTTCTCTGCCTTCCTTTAGTTGGGAACTCTCACTGAACCTGGAGCTGACCAAGCAACTGCGCAGATCTACTGTCTCCACAATCTAGCACTAGGATTGTAGTCATGATGCCATACCCAGTTTTTTGTTTGTTTGTTTGGTTGGTTGGTTGGTTTTTGTTTTTTGTTTTTTTAACATGATTTGGGGCCGGGCGGTTGTGGTGCACGCCTTTAATACCAGCACTTGGGAGGCAGAGACAGGCGGATTTCTGAGTTCGAGGCCAGCCTGGTCTACAAAGTAAGTTCCAGGACAGCCAGGACTGCCCAGAGAAACTTGGTCTGGAAAAACAAACCAACAAAAAAACATGATTTGGGAATTCAAGTTCAGATCTTCATGTATGTACAGCAACCACTTAATGCCCTGAGCTGTCGCTCCAGCCTAGGATAGGAAACTTTTAAGACTTTTGCTTGGACTCATTAGTCTTAATATAGAAAACACACACACACACACACACACACACACACACAAAATTGTCCTTTGTTTCTCCACAAAGCCACGCCTATCGTCAAGAGGACCAGTCCGAGGAATTGCAGTAGCATCTGCCAAAATTCCTTCCTCTTGATTCTTTGGGAGTACCACAGTGACTCAAGTGAACTGAAAAATGTTTCCATGGCTGGCGTTCTCTTTACAAGTGACCTTAATCACCACGGCAGCTGCTTGCTCATGGCGTGGCTCCCAATGTAGATCCTACTTTCCTAAAATGCAGGGCCGTGTGCTCGGGTCACTTCATCTGCTGCTTGTAACACGTTTTGTTCCATGGTGGGTGGGTGCTGAGTTATTCACACATATTGTTGAGGGCTGGAGGGTGGAATATCAAGTCTCATAATGTTTCCTGTTGTGAGTTGCTTTTAATGACAACAGCTATGAAGGTCACTCTGAATACTCTCAGCAGATAACCTCAGGACATTTTTTATGATTGCCATACTTCAGGGCTTTCTTCCTTTACCTCACAGTATCTGTGATG
The DNA here is from genome assembly GCF_900095145.1 of Mus pahari. NCBI lineage: Eukaryota > Metazoa > Chordata > Mammalia > Rodentia > Muridae > Mus > Mus pahari. The sequence continues at coordinate 38,201,473 of NC_034591.1, read as the reverse complement.
TTTGGAAAGATTGAACTTGTGCTAGTGGACTGCTAAGCACAGAACTGGGAGTTTGGCTCCATGGGTCTTCTGGGCTAGTTCTTCACCAATAGCTGTCAGAACACAAACACACACACACACACACATCAAACAAAAACCAGTTACCTTGCTTCAGAACAGTACAACTCAGAGAAATAATTTACCCTACTGCAATACTGGGCAAAAGAAGATTTAAACTTGCAAATTCAACTGTTCAAATGTATTTTTTAGTCTGATACATTACATGGCTAATGACTGAAATGTAAACTTAAGACTGATCACAATGCAAATATATAGTATTCATGTTTATTAATTTTACTTATATAATTCTTATTTATCTTGAGCTTATGAAGTAATAGGTTTCCTTATGGTATTTTCATATCTTCTTACTTTGGGCTGATTCTCACTCTCGTTTAAACCTTACTCTTTTTTTTTTTTTTTTTTTTTTGGCTTTTCGAGACAGGGTTTCTCTGTATAGCCCTGGCTGTCCTGGAACTCACTTTGTAGACCAGGCTGGCCTCGAACTCAGAAATCTGCCTGCCTCTGCCTCCCAAGTGCTGGGATTAAAGGAGTGCGCCACCATGCCCAGCTTAAACCTTATTCTTAATCAGACAGACAAAATATAAAGATATGTTCATGTGATGATTTCCATGACATTTTGTTCCAATGACTTTTAAGTGAGCTGACTTATTTTAGGAAATGGTTGATTTATTAAGTCAGCATGCAAAGTAATGGGTTTTCCTATGGCATTTCATACATGTATGTCACTTTGTTCCTATTTATCTCTCTCCCATTGTCTTACCCTATCCATCTGTCTTAGTTAGGGTTTTACTTCTGTGAACAGACCCCATGACCAAGGCAAGTCTTATAAGAAACAACATTTAATTGGGGCTGGCTTACAGGTTCAGAGGTTCAGTCCATTATCATCAAGGTTGGGAGCATGGCAGCATCTAGGCAGGCATGGTGCAGGCAGAGCTGCTAGTGGAAGACTGACTTCCAGGCAACTAGGGTGAGGATCCTATGCCCACACCNACAGTGACACACCTACTCCAACCAGGTCACACCTATTCCAACAAGGCCACACCTCCAAATGGTGCCACTCCCTGGCCCAAGAATATACAAACCATCACACCATCCTTTAAAAATATTCCTGCCTTTTAAGAAATATGGTATTCTTTGACAACTTCATCTATGTATATGTGTGAACTGTCACCACCTAATTAGCCTTTTTTATCCCCCTCTGACTCCCACCAAACCTCTTCTTCTCAACAAGTGAACTCTGATTTCCATTTTGTTGTTTGTTGCTGTTGTTTTGGGACCACTGAGTTTAACAATGGTTACTTGCATAAGCATCAGTGAGGGGTTGTTCACCGGGTCATGATCAACTTGTCTGTTTGGTTGTGGGCCTTAGCCTTTAAAGGCTGAGCCACCTCTCCCACCCATACCCAGAACAGGAACGACTTAACAACTGATCCACAATTGGGAGGGCAGAAGTAGGGTGGACTCCCATTGTCCCAGTAACCACTAATCGCCAGTAACTCCACAGGGAGGGTGGAACCTTTTTTTTTTTTTTTTTCAAGACAAGGTTTCTCTGTGTAGCCCTGGCTGTCCTGGAACTCACTTTGTAGACCAGGCTGGCCTCGCACTCAGAAATCCGCCTGCCTCTGCCTCCCGAGTGCTGGGATTAAAGGCGTGCGCCACCACACCCGGCTTTCTCTTTTTTTTTTTTTTTTTTGGGGGGGGAGGGTGGAACCTTAAGAGCCTCTCCCAATTCCATAATAGAGTTGTTGATGGTTCTAAGCTGGTCAATGTTTTGTGCATATGACAATGGCCTTAGCTTTTACCTGCCTGTCGTTCGCGTATTTTCTTTGGGAGTATGTTTTTAATACTATTGGTCCACTTTTCACCTGGCTTGCATTCTTATTGGTTCAGTTTGAGGTCTAGTTTTCAAACTCTAGTTCTAGCAATTCTTTGTTTCCTGGTGTGATTCTATGACTATAGTTCATAGATGGTGATTCTCCTGATTAAACCAGCCCTTGCGAGACATGCTTTAATTACGTTTCTCCTGTCTCTGCCCATCCCTTCCTTGGCACTGGAGAGAACTCTTGGGCTTTACTTTCACTTCCCTCATACAGATGATAACAAGAGTGAAAGAAAGGGCAGGGGGGTGGGACTTGCATAGTCATGTAATTTAAGACATGTATCAAGGTATCCCAATATCTCTGTACACAAAATAAATGCTAAATGTATTTGTGTTAATTGTAGTGAAAAAAAGAAATCTGAAAGTTATGAAGTGCGTGGGATTGGCCACAATAAACGTCTTTAATCAAGGCAACGGCTCCACAGGATTGAATTATCTTGCAGTTGTGTGTATAATGGGAGCTGTTCTGGAAACGTAGAAGAAAATAGCTCAGGAGAATTCACTGTAGCTCGGATTTGTATGCTAAGCAAGCGGCAAGCTCTAGCAGATCTGAGAGGGGCACAAAAGACTGATGTTCAAGTCTCAGAGGCAGGCTGCATTTCATAAAAATGATCCCTCGTTTGCCTGTGCTCATTTTCCCATGTAAAGCCCTAGTGTCAGCTAAAGAGGAAGTTTTGGGGAAACAGGGATTCTGTGTCTTTAGAAACTACACGCATAATTTTATTGCAAATTCAGAACTGTCTTCACCATTATCAGGAGCCTACTGGGAGATGGGAAAGGCCTTCTGAGGCTTTCTTCAGCTGGGTTGGAGAGGAGAAGCACAGGAGGAAAGTGAGCAGAAAGAGGGAAGTGCTGTGTTTCCCTCCCTGCTCTGGAGCCCACACAAAAGGGAAACTGGAGTTCCCAGGCTGAGCAAGCAAAATTACAGGCGAGACTTTGGGTTCCAGAAAGGCCCTGCACCAGTTTAAACAGAATTTTGAGCATCCAGATATCTTTAACCCTAGTTCATGCAAATCCCAGGGACCTGCAAATTCATCCCCAAGTAGGGAGAGGGGTGTTGAGACTTATATCCAAGAGGAAGAATGAAGATGGTAAGACGTTCAGAACATAATAACTAAAATGAGAGTTTGCTTGAGCATCTGAGAGAGATTATTTATAGCCTCAGTCATATTTTGGCTTAGTTTTTAAAAGAGTTTTCTCTGGAGATGGATGTAGCTCAGTGGAAGGCGTGTGCTTGGCATGCATAAAGTCCTGAGTTCAACTTCAGAAGTAAATAGGGAACGAGAGATAAGACACAGCTTTGGGAGGCTAGGGAAACAAAGCCCTTCTGGAGACTAGTATTACTAGTTGAGTAGTAGAGTTTAGGCCTGACAAATAACTGAACCAGCCAATGATTCAGCCAGGGCCATGAAGATGTAAAGAAATGTAAAGGAAAGATATAGTCAGGTTCTGACTTATAAATGAATAACATTAAATTTGCTATGTAATTTCCCCTCATAGCTTCCCGTGTAAATGAAAAGGTGAATAGTTGTAGAACAGTGGTCCTGCGGGGCATAAGTGGGTCACATGTACAGGGTCAGCATTTAGGAAGCTGATCCAAAGGAGTTGTGTTGAGTTTGAGGCTGCCCTGAACTACATAGGAAGTACCAGGGCTTGATAGTAAGATTTTCTTTTCTCAAAACAACAACAGAGTGTTACATTTTGGAGAAATGAGTACAGTTCAGTTTACATACCAAAACATACGATAATGTCATATGTGACTGTTGCAGCAACATCCAGTACTCTTATGTCCCATTTTGCTTGACTTTGTGAACGGAAGTTCCTGGAAAGAACCCCATCTTTCATAGAACCTCCTACTTAATTTCAGTGATTGTGGAGAAGTTGTAAGGTTACAAATCCAGAACCTAAATACAATATATCTCCAGCTATCAGTAAACCCTTTAATAGGTTTCTTGCTTGTTTCTGTGTCTGACTAACCTTTGTGACCATTAGGTAAATCCTTTGAAATATACAAATAGAACATTAGCTTCCATCAATCAAAGAGCTAAGACTGTAGTTATACAACACCAGAGGTCTATAGCTGAGACTCCCCTAATTTGGGAGACCTGCCCACCTAATGTTTCCACCAATGCATTTCTGTTGTTGTTGTTGTTGTTTTGAAAGAGTTTTTATCTATAAGGATTAATACAAGCCTCTTTTTATAAAAACACATAAAGATACTATATACATGGATATATAATGCAGTAGTAAAAATGTTGATTTTTTTTTAGTCTATTGTGTGTTACATATATTTTTATACAATTAAAAATTACAGGTACAAGATTTGATTGTGCATTTTTCTAAAGACAGTATATACAAAACACAAAATTGCCTTTGTGTTTACAAGTGCACAAATGATCAACATCCTTAAACGTCGGGGAAGTGCAAGTCGAGACCACAAGTTAGGCTACACAGCTTGTGGGATGTTCATGATAGCGAGTGGACACATGGTCGACATCTTTAGACATCAGGGAAGTGTAAGTCAAAACCCCAAGGTGCCCTCCACAGCTTGTGAGGTGTCCATCACAGAAAGGACAGAAACACCAAACAACAGAGACACTGAGGTTTTTAGACTGCTTGTGGGGAAGTCAAAACAGTGCAGGCCCTTTAATGCAGGTCTTTCCTGCTTAAATCAGGACTCAGCAATCTATTCTAATACTTCTACCAAAAAAAAAAAAGAAACTTACACAGGAATATTTATTCATGAATATTCATAGAAGAATTATTAATAGTAGTTAGAACTTGAAAAAATACAAATGGCTTTCAAGTGATAAATGAATTAACAAATATGGTATATCCAATTAACAAAATAAAGCAACCAAAGGAATAAATGGCTATATAAACACCATAAGCACTGCAAACCAAACATCCGATGGGAAACTAATTTTTTTTAAAAAAATAAAATTCAGTCTTTTTAAAGTATATTTTTAATATTTAAAATTTTAAATAAAGTTTTTAATATAAAACTTTTCTTTATTTTGTTCTTTGAATCCTGATTTTCATGTACATTACTTTTTTCTTTTTCTTTTAAATTCACTATGTTAGTTTTATTTCTAAAAATATGCTATGTCACTCTTCTTAAGGTCTTAATTTTTACTTACTTACTTACTTACTTATGTGGTACTGGAGATTGAACCCAAAACCTAGTATATGCTAGGCAAATGCTCTACTACAGAGTTACAACCACATTCCATGAATGTACTCTTTATTTCTCGTGGGTATAAACTGTGCCTATTTTATGTTTGGCAGAGTTGGTACCACAGTAACAGAAAACTAATGAATGTGCATCAACTGTCAGTGAGCAAGGTCAAAATGAATGAGAATCCAAAGATAAGGTTCTAATTCTGGATCTCCAACAATGTATTTTAAAACTCCATTGGTCTGTGTCTTAGTTTTACTACGATGAACAGACACCATGACCAAAGTAACTCTTATAAGGACAACATTTAATTGGGTCTGGCTTACAAGTCCAGAGGTTCAGTCCATTCTTATCAAGGTGGGAGCATGGCAGTGTCTAGGCAGCCATGGTACAAGAGGAACTGAGCGTTCTACCTCTTCATCTGCAGGCTTCTAGGAAAATGCTGACTTCTAGACAACTAGGACAAGGGTCTTAAAGCTCACACCCACAGTGACACACCTACTCCAACAGGGCTACACTTTCTAATAGTGCCAGTCCCTGGGGAAAGCATACACAAACCATCACAGTCCACTCCCTGGTCCCATAGACTAGTCCAAACACAGGAGTCTATGGGGGACATACCTACACATAGTATAATAAAAAAATACATTTAGTCCAACTTCTAAGACCCCCATAGTCTATAGCAGTCTCAACAATGTTAAAAGTCCTAAGTTTAATGTCTTTTCTGAGATTCATCCAATCTGTAATCCCCCAAATCAAGAAAGAAAACCAGCTAGGCAAACTCCAATCTCTATATCTCCATGTCTGATGTCAAAGCGGTCTGGTCTTAAGATCTCCAACTCCTTTTTCATCTCTGTTGACTACAACAAATTTATTTCTCCTAGGTCTGTTCCATTCCCTGTTAGCAGCTTTCCTCAGCAGATAGCCCACAGCTCTGGTATCTTAAACATCTTGGGGTCTCTAAGACAACTTAAATGTTACAGGTTCTTGTTTCAATATCTGGGATCCACACATGATCTTCTGGCTCCTCTAAAGGGTTGGGGTCACATCCCCAGCTCTGCCCTCTGTAGCACTTTAAGCTCAGGTTGATCCACTCTACTATCATTGCTGTTCTTGGTGATCATCCCATGGTCCTGGCATCTCCAGTACACTGGGGTCTTCTGCTGCAACTAGGCTTCACCAATAACCTCTCATAGGCTCTCTTCAAAGTGCCAAGCTTCAAATTCTTTGCATGACCCCTTCAGTCCTGGGTTGTCAACTGCAACTGAGGCTGCACCTTCACCGATGGCTTTCATGGCTTTCCATGGCCTCTCACAGGGCCAAGCCTTAGCTGCTCTTCCTGACACCTTCATGCTTTCAAAACCAGTACCACNTGGGTGACTCTTACACATTACTAAGTACAGCTGCAGCATGAGGTACAACCTTGGCTATCTCTGGAACACAGCTTTTTTTTGTGCTCTCAGAAAACACTTCCCAGAAGATTTTTACCTCAGTGATGCTGGTCTCTTCTTAATCACCACTAATTTCTTAGCTCCAGTTAACCAGCAACAATTGTCTCTTGTAGTCTTTCTCCTCTTGACTATAAAATACATGACTGAAGCTGAAAGTTCTTCTGTGTGCTGGAGCTGAAACATGACCCCTTGTTCTATTACATCATCACCAACTTTCTGTTTTCTAACTCCTGCACACTGTGTAGCTTGGCTGCCCTGGAACTTGCTCTGAAGATTGACCTTGAACTCAGATATCTCAGCCTCCTGGGATTAAAGGCATGTACTACCATGCCTGCACCTAAATTTAGTTGGGTGTGATCTTGCCCCAAGGTCATCACTTCCTTAATATCTTTGAACACAGGATTCAGCTAAATTTCACTTCCTGGTGCCCCTTTAATACTTGAACCATATATTTTATATTTAACCTTTCTAAGCTTGCTATGCTTATTTAAAACACTCTTCATGAGACTTAACCAGAGAACAAAATCTATGATGGACATTTCTGATGGACTTCCTTTATCAATGCAATTAATCTGAGTCTCTTCAACTTAGCCTCAGGCACACTCTTCAGACAAAAACAGTCTCTAGGCCACATACTGAAGTTCTTCTCCACTGAAAACTCTCAGGTCAGGTCTGCAGAGTTCAAATCACTCACAGCAATGAAGCCTTCTGTATTCCTACTAGGATGGCTCATTAATCCCCACTTAACACATTCCATGGCTTTCCAAATAAAAAAGTCCCCAAATCCACATTCTTCCAAACAAAAGCATTTTCAGGCCTATCACAGCAATACCCCACTTCTGGTACCCTTTTCTGCCTTAGTTAGGGTTTTACTGCTGTGAACAGACACCATGACCAAGGCAACTCTTATAAGGACAACATTTAATTGGGGCTGGCCTACAGGTTCAGAGGTTCAGTCCAGTAACATCAAGGTGGGAGCTTGGTAGCATCCAGGCAGATGTGGAGGAGCTGAAAGTTCAATATTATCATCTGGAGGCTGCTAGAAAAATACTGACTTCCAGGAAACTAGGACAAGGGTCTTTAAAGTCCATGCCCACAGTGACACACCTCCTGTAACAAGGCTACACTTCCTAAGAGTGCAGCTCCCTGAGAAAACTATACACAAACCACCACAGTCTGTAATTCTCTTGGTTTTATTCCTATAACACTTCTTGGAACTGTTACCATATGGGAATATAGTACTTGGGACCCCCTGAATCTGTATTTCCAGGCTATGGTCAGTCTATATGACTCCAGAGCAAATTAACTTTTACCTTCTTTGAGGTGGAAGTTGTATTTTTATTTTTGTATCAACACAATTTAGCAAGCACAGTTTCTTCCTTCCTTCAAATAAGTTTCCCCACTTAGCTTTCCAGAATAAGGAACAGTAGCTGATTGAGGCCCACGGCTTCTAGAGGCGACTCAGGATCCTTTGGTGCTTGGTGGGGAGCAGGCACCTGAAGTCTGAAGCTCTCCACATGATCCCAACGTTTGGCCATCGCACCGTGATCGTCAGTCATCAGAGAACCTCAAATGATCCAGCAAATCACTGGCAGCAGGAGATAATATCACTACCCTAGGAATAAAGGAGTCATTGATCAAATAAGACAGATATGATCTCAGAATCTCTTCGTGCAGTTCACCAGTAACCCTGGGACTTGGAAGATGCTTACGTGTACTGAAGTGAATATATTTTCTCTAACAGCAAAACTATCTTCTTTTCTTACTCAATGTTTAACAGAATCATTTGAGAGAGGAAAATGCTTTTCTTATATTTCCCTAAAAGGATTGTTTTCTAAAAATGGTAGCATGAGAAGTATTAACCTAGAAAAATAGATATATCCATTTATGTAGGGTTAAAACATACTCACATTGATTTATAAAGATTCTATTAAATGTAATGGCTAGGCAAGATGCGTCTTCACTAAAAAGGTCCTAGAGGAGGCCTCCAGTCTTCCTTGCAGGTAAAGGTGGGTCAGCCCCATAGCTGATCCTGAACCCAGTCTCCACCCTAGCTGTTCCCCTCTATCTCAAACTTCTGTGGTGTCTCTTAAAGTTATAGCACTAGGATGAGTGTGACTATATTTCTAGCTGGTTCTACACATTTCTATGTGGATGGCTTAGGCTTCATTTCAGAAAACGCAATTTCGTTTTCCTTGCAGATGCTTGGTGTACGGGTTTTTTTGTTTGATTTTGTTTTTGTTTTTGTGTTTTTCTTGACTTTCCCATGAAGTTGATGACTGCTACAGTCCTGGTGTGTGTGTGTGTGTGTGTTTTAAATCAGAGACTCAATCTCTGTTGACAAACACAGGTTTTTCTTTTTTTGAGACATAGTCTTACTATATAGCTTATACTGGTTTTCAGTGGAATTTCTCCTTCACGAGTCTCCTTTCTTTTCTGTCAGGTTATTAAGAATCTATTGTTTTGTTAGGCAGTGGTGGCGCATTCCTTTAATTCCAGCATTCAAGAGGAAATTCAGGTGGATGTATGAGATCAAGGCAGCCTGGTTGACAGGAGGAGTTCCAGGACAGCCAGAGCTACAAAAAGAAGCCATGTCTTGACTTCCCTTGACCCTCAAAAAACAAAAAACAAAAAACAAAAAACAAAAACAAAAAAATCAATAGTTTTCTTAAGATATATTAGACTAAGAAAGAAAAATGTTTGCTAGGCTCTACTACTAACAAGTCTTGTTCACTAAACGAACTTCTCACCTATCCCCACACTGCACTCTGTGATCATATTAGAGCTGACATGCTTTGTGACATTGCTGTGTGTTCTTCCATTTCTCTCCCAGGCCTTCTAAGTTTCTGATGTAGCCTACTTAACCAGTTATTCCTACTTAACCAGTTAAGCCTACTTAACCAGTTATTCCTACTTAACCAGTTAAGCCTACTTAAGATTTAGTGCATGTTAGACTCTCCAGGAGCTTGCTCCACTCTCAGAGTCTTTAATTCTGGTTGTGTAAAGAATTTGAAGTTTTAACAATTCAGATATGACTTCTACTGCTGGTCTAGGTGGCCCTCTGCCACCCTGAATGCCCTAGCTTTGTGGATGCTGCAACACTGCCCACATCACACTTTCTGGTATGAAGATGCCCACTTGTAGGTGTGTACTGATAGCTCGCAGCTACACTATTCTTTGATTGTACTCCCCCCCACTTATGTGTGTGTGAGTGTAACGAGTGTGAATGTGTGTATGCATGTTTGAATGTCTGAAGTTGACGAAGGGCATCTTCTTTAATTGCTTTCTACCTTATTCATCAAGGCAGGGTCTCTCAGTTGAGCTCAGTGCTTACATGAGCTTATATAAGAGTTTCTGTGTTTCTTCCTTGAGGAGGCTGGAATTAAAAATGGGCCACCATGCCCACTAGCATTTATTCAGCTTCGGGGATCCAAGCTTTGATCCTCATATTTGTACACCGAGCACTTGAAGCAATAAGCTGTCCCTCCAGGCCAGAGTCATCTTTTTACATTCCCAGTGTAACTGGAGCACAGATTGAATAACAAAAGACTAAAACATCTCAAGTCCGGAAGAAAGACTAATTACGCATCTCCCATCCAAATCACTAAAAAGGGATATCTATGGCCAGAAATAAGCTTATTTTCCAACATTTAATGCTCAAAGCATTCACTGTGTTCTCTTGTCTCTGCCTTCTCTCAGCAGTAAAATGTGAAATTCATCTATTCTGTGTATAAATAGCCTTTATTGCTGTGTAATTTCATTCTAATGCAATAAATATAATCATCCTACTATTGAGACCCACATAAATTGTGTATGTATATGTATACACACACACACACACACACACACACACACACACACATATATATATATATATATATATATATATATATATATATATATATATATAAAATATCTTCACTCAATTTGTAGATGGCCATTTTTACTTCATTTTATAATTAGAAGATATATGAATTTTAATTAAGACCAAGTTGCCTATCACTCTTCTGGTACATCTTCCCTCTACCCACTGTTTGGAAGTGTTTTGGTGACTCTTCAGATTTGAAGGCTTTGCCAACAACCTTCTCTTTCTCAGATTGTCTCTATTTCTTAATTGTTGCAAGCATTTTTATCTTCTCTTCTCTGGGAAGCCACTGAGCAAAAATATTTTCTGGGAGTGCTTATTTTTGCTTCTCCCTTTTCCTAGGAGGGGATTCAGTTCCAGTCTCTGGAAAGAGCAGTGTCTTAGTCAGTTTGGGTTGCTATAACATAGACTAGATTGCTTATAAACAATAGCTATCTATCCTTTATCATTCTGGATGCTGAAACGTTTGAGATCAAGGTGCAGACAGGTTCAAGAGTCTGGTGCAAGGGGTAAGCTAGCTTTCTGGGATCTTTTCTTTCTTTCTTTCTTTCTTTCTTTCCTTCCTTCCTTCCTTCCTTCCTTCCTTCCTTCCTTCTTTCTTTCTTTCTTTCTTTCTTTCTTTCTTTCTTTCTTTCTTTCTTTCTTATAAAGGCCCTGATAATGAGGGTTCTACCTCCATTACTTAATCTTGTTCTAAATCCACCCTATATCTAAACACCATTAACTTAGGTGTTAGGATTTCAGCATATGGATTTGCAGGGAATGTGTTAAGCTGTACAATACACTTTTAGAATACTACCTCTTCTTTATATCCCTCATCTGTGTTTTCTTCCACACTACCATTCCTTTGAAGTGACTAACACGCTGCCCCCTATACTATAGAAAGTAGAAACCAACAATTGTGCTATTCTTTTTCTACTCCCAACCTTCTATAGCTATTAAGGAAGAGGACATCAGGGCCCACCTGTGGTGTGATAGTTTTTAGTTAGCTGATTAAAATACAGCCCCTATAATTGGAAAAATTATATGCCCCTGTGGAATCTGTATTCCTAGATGCAGGCTACAGAAGGTCCATAAAGCCATTATTTAGTATGAAAAACAAAAATGACCAAAATTGAATTGACTACTCACTGTAGTGCGAGTTGCCCAACTGTCTGAGCAGAGAATCAGTGTATACTGGGCTTTGAGGAAGTGTGGAGTTAAGGGATTTCTGGAGCTGCCGCAGCTTAAGAACTTTGACATCGTCTATAGAAGTATGGTTACATAGATACGGATGTTGGCTGGTTGTCACTGTAATATGTGCATTAGAGTGAGTATACAACTGCCTGGCTTCCTCAAGAGACTGATATTGGGCCTGGACAGATGGTTTAGCAGTTAAGAGTATTTGCTGCTCTTGCATAGGGCCTGGGATTGGTTCCCAGCATCTAGCTGGCAGCTAACACTTATCTGTTACCTCCAGTAACAGAGGATCCAATGTTCTCTTCTGGCCTTCCTGGGTATCGCACACATGTGATTGACATAAACACATGCATGCAGGCAAAATACCCGTACATATAAAATTAAGAAAAAAATTTTGTTTGTTTGTTTGTTTGTTTTTTAAATGAGGCAATGAGGCTGATACTGATTGGTCGATTTGTAAAGACGATCATGGAAACGTATTGTTGATGGCATGATTATACTTTAAGCTGACTCTGGGTATCATTTACAGGTATGGCGTAGGACAATTTGGCCTGCACTAGGAGGTATGGGAGTTTTTATTTAGGATGTTGCATGACTTCCTGAGCAGATGTGAACAAATGTCTGTCTATCCCAGAGTGGGGTATTAATGAGAGACCAAAGAAGTGATTCCACCACAGTGAGCCATTTACTGACAGGACTATGGGTGACTCAGAGGCAACTCTACCACTGAAAACCTTAAGGCAACCGGATAATGACTGATGAAAGATGCATCCTGGAACTCCCTGTATCACTTGCCCCATCTCAACTGGTCAGAGATTCTCTTTTCTCCAGCAGTTATGACTGTTTATATAACCTTGGAAGGAGCCTTGAGAGCCTTGTTGAGAAACCTGTGAGTTTTATTTCCTTCCTGGGCCTTGTAAAGGTTTTATTTGCTTCCTGAGCCTTGAGGAGTCTTCTTCCATTAAGGAATGGCTTCACATAGCTACTCACTAGGGGTCACCAGTAATAAGGCTGACAATAACCTTTCACTACCCACAGGTTTTTTGGTAGGATTAGAGGGGAAATAAGTAATATTATAGCAGGAGGAAGTTAGGATATTCAGTCTAGAGGATTTCAATGTTTATAAAGCATCTTAAATACTGCTTTAAGAAGATGTAACCTAATAATTAGCGCCATTTCCTTTTTTATTTAGGGGAGAGAGATGCAGGTGCTTGGGCTTCATACCGTGATGGTGACAATTACCTGGACGTTCTTTCTGGTCCTAGGTCTTGCCTGATTCTGGCTCCACAGTGCACATCACCTCACTCTACTGTTGGTTGAAGTCCTGTACACAGGCCTCATCACAGTGCAGCTTAGGGAGAACAGAAGGCTGTTTGTGGTGCAAGAACTGCTTCTGCCACATGGTTCTTTCAGCCTTTGTACCATTCTCTCACCAGGGAAACTTAAGAGTACAGGCAGGAGGACAGGCTTTCCCAAGTCCAAAGGGAAGAAGACCACGGAGAGTAAGGCCTTCCACAGGGTTCTCGAGAGTTCCATTCTTGCCCCCTTTCTCCAGCCTCAGAGCTCAACACCTCTATCTCTGTTGTCCTCTTAAGGAAATCCCAGTTACCCATCGGTACTGCTCTAGCCCCAAGAGCTTCCTTCTTTAATCTGCAACCCTGGAGTTTCTACATCTTTTTGCTCAATTCTGCACTTGGCATGTTTTAATGAGCAAATATGTAAGTGGAGGTTGTATTAAAAACAAAACAAACAAAACAAAACAAAACAAAACCAGATTCTGACTCAGCTGGTGTAAAATGAAACTTGAAATTGTGCCTTTCCACCGAGTGTGCAATCAAGACCTGTCTTGTGGACCTGCTACCAAAGTCTGAGGGGAAAGGTTCTGTAACATTATGAACCAAGGAATTCATCAGAAAAAAATGGGAAAGGCTGCTGACATGATTAAGTTGATGATGCAATATGGGGTTTTGGCAACAAATTGAGTCTGGGATGGGTCTGGAGTTTGTACATCTGGTTCCATTTGTGACCTTTCTATACTGTTTGTTTCAGGCATTTGGGCTACATTATGATGTTAAGATGTTATTGTGGACTCCTTCCTCCTCAGATAGTTATTTAACAATGTATTTTATGGGCTGGGGGTTGTAGTTCAGTTGATAGAGTAGTTTGCCTATTATATTTAAAGTCCTGGGTTCATATATATGTTATATATGAAAAATGATATAAAAGTTTATCTATCTATCTATCTATAGAGAGAGATAGGGGTGTGTGAAGCTATCATTATAGTAATATATTATTATATTTAGTGTTTTTATTTTTGATGAAATAAAGATAAAATACTTTCATAGGCTCCTGAAAATGTCATGAGCTCTAGGCACTTTGCCTCATAGAGAAATTAACACGGTCAGCTGCAGTGGCTCAGCTGCAGTTGGATCCCTGTTGGACCCAACACACACATCTACAGTTTCAAAGTACTTCTCCAAAATGGTGCTATTTAAATTCCTGAGAAGGATAAAATATTTCCCTAACTCCCTTGACTCTTACAGAGCATCTCTCTTTCTGCGGCACTGTATTAATATTCGGCACAGGAATTAATTCAATTTGCTCATTCTCATCCCTGCTGCCCTCCAAATTGTGCTCGCTTGGATTTGCCATGCATAAAAGAAAGAGGTATAATATTTAAAAGGCTGCGCCCTTCATTACAGAAAGAGGAGCTCTGAGACTCCGCTAGGAAGAATTAGATCGCACTTTGAGTCCATGGCCTGCAGTTGGGCTTCTTCTGGATCTACAGTTATGATATCTTAATAGCTGCAAGAACAGATGCTAATGGGGCAGCTCTGAAGAAAGTGGGCCCTGGGATACTGTGCTCAAGGCTTTCTTTCCATGCCTCCCAGGAGGTCTAAGATATCTTTGAGGAAGCCCAGTGCTCTATGTAACTTACTTTGTTTGCCAACATTGAATTCTCAACCCTACCACATTTTATGGATAGTAGTTAGATGATCGGGAGAATGTGCCCATGTTTTCTGTGTACATATAAGCTATCTATTGAGACAAAGTCTCATATAGTCTTGGCTGCCTCAGACTCATAGTAGCTGAAGAATGTCTTTCAACTCTTGGTCCTTCTACCTGTACCATCCCATCTGTTTTATAAATCAGAACATTTGGTGTGTTTCCAGGCACATCTGCATAGTAACTTAGAAAGTCCCTTAACTTCTGAACAGAATGGTGACTCAGGTCATTATCAATGATTTTTGATCCCAGAGCCACACCTTGATTTCCTGAAGATAAAAAAATAAAAAAAATACAAAAAAAAACTTAAAAGGACCAGAAGTGAATTGTATTGTCAAGGACAACAATGACCCAAGAAGAAACAATAGCACATAGGTTTCTAAGGCAACCGGAGTCACTTGAGGTCAAGATGGCTAAGATGCTTGCCTTGGTTAATTCTCTATGTTTCGTTGAAGTAAAGAGGTAGGTGCCATGCTTTCTTGTCTAAGGTGGAGTGTTTCAGCAATTTGTCCAGAATCTCTGACTACTCACTGTGGAGTTAGATCATGGACCTACTGAGTCTTGTATGATCTAGCTTGGAACCTTTTTCTATGGTTTAGCTCGAAAGCTCCCATCCCAATATTCACATTACCTACTTCAGAGAAGAATTTCCTTCTTTCCTTTATGTTACACTTAGGTCTTGATGCCTCTTTATGCAACTCAGAGATCTTCAACTTCTATGTTTAGTGATGCCACTCACCTCACTATCCCCAACCGTTCACAAGAACATCATGCCATGATCCTAATTGAACTCCGTATTGTGCTACTGGAGTCGGTCATGAAGTGGAACCATCATGAAGGTTCAGAGCAAAGCTCTTGGGGACTGCTAAGGAGTCAGAGCCAAGGCCTAGCAAGGGCTGCCGCTCATCTTCAAAACTCTTGATGCCTATCTCCTAAATATTCTCTCTCTGTGTGGATATCCTGTGTGCATCTCAGCACTGAGCCCTCTCAACTTGGCCAATAAATGGAGCTATGCTTTTGTGCTGACAGCTTCTGCTACTACTGACCTTGATGTCTGTGGGAGGAACTCAGGTGCTCAGATGAAAATAGTCTGAGTCCTTTAGATACAACATTGGTCGAATGTACAAGAATTGAGCAAGAAATTTAATTCACCCATGCAATCGTGTTATTTCTAGTGAAATAGAAAATCATTATAGTACCTGTGATATTTGACTACAATAAGGAATAAATAAGATAATGCACAAAAAGCACTTTGAAAATTGTCTCATTCATAGTGAAGCACTGATAAACAGTAACTTTTATTATTGTGAGATGTTGGGAGAATACAAAGTGACACCCCCCCCCATTATGTTTTGAGGACATTGTAAGATTAGAGTTCTTGAGATGCCCTTTGCTGCCTTAACAGTCCCCTTTTCTATGTATATAACCAAAAAACTAAAGAAATAAAAATCAAACCAAAACACTCCCTCAAAAGCCCCACCCCTCAGACCTTCCAGAGTAAACATAAAAGACTAAATGTGGCACCTACAGTTGGGTGGGTACAAAGCAATGACCCAACTATCAACAGTAATTTCCTGGGAGCTGTCGTAGTAACTCACCCTTGATTCACTGGTGCTGAGTCCACTGCATCTGTGAATGCTAGCTTGAGTCACACTGCCAAATAAGGTCTGGTTTACTGCTTTTGCCTTCGCCAGCAGAAAACATTCAGGACTCTCTGGACAGACACACCTCATCCTGGGCTTTGTTTCCTCTTCATTTGTGAGCCTGACTTTCTTCCTGTTTGTCTGAGAGTCTATTCTGCTCCTAAATAATGTGTTTTGTAGCTTGGACTCTCTGCCTTACACCTTTTCTCAAAATCTAGACCACTGTTTATGAAAAATAGCAGCTGTAAACTCGTCCTCTAATAGACTTGCCCCATCCCTCTAATCATGAAGAACTTTTTAGGGTGGGGAGGTTGCTCAGTCAGTAATGCATTCACTAGACAAGCAAGATGACCTTAATTAGATCCCTAGAAACCATCTAAAAAAAAAAATCTGCTCATTTGTGATCCCAGCTCTGGAAAGGGAAAGAGAAGTGAATCCCTGTCAATCATGGGTCAGCCACCCTGCCCTATTCAGGGAATTCCAGGCCACTTTTAAAAAACAAAAATGTCTGGTCCTTTGATCTTAGTACTCAAGAGACAGAGCCAGGTGATTTGTCTGTGAGTCCAACACTAGACAAGACTATGAAGACAGTTGCAAGCCAGTCAGGGCCACACAATAAGACACTGTCTCAAACAAAACAACCAAGACAAGACAAGACAAAGCACCTAAGCCCTTGAGGATCCCTGAGGATGACCTCCAGTGTCTGAAGCCATGTACACGCAGACACACCACACCACACCCACCTCGACACACACAGCAGTGCCGACTAAAAGACTTCATCCCAAGATCCTAGGTGCGCCGGGAACAAAAGCTTTCAACCTAGTTCCTGATATGGAGGGCTTCGGCAGAAGAAAGCTGCTGTGCCCATTGTCAAGTCAGGTGCCTTGTGTCGAATGACTGATCAATGTCGGCATAAAAAAAAGGACTCATCCCAACGCACAAGCCAGGAAAGCGCAACAGGGGCAATCCAACCTCAGAACGCCCGGTCTTGCTGGCTGAGACCTTCACTGAGATGATACTGAAGCGCCTCTCCTCAAGACTGCTTCCTCAAATTTCTTCTCAGAGTGGCTGATTCGAAACACTCTGAAGTAAATCTCTCACCCAGTGATCGCCATCTCACAGTTGGCCTTGTGGTGACCCCAAACTCTGACATATATAAAGAGTCTGCTTTTAAACGTGACCTTTCCATCTGGTTAACGACAGAGTATATTTTCCTGAGTACCTCCTAAGATCTATTTTTGCTAGCAGAAACCAATTGGTGTTGCTGCAGCTCTCTCCCAGCTTTGTGACTGTACTTTTTGTGTTTTCACTTCCCGTTTGGTTTCCCCTCTCCCCAACACACTTCTTTCCGGTCCTCCAGCCTCACCCCAAGTAGCCCCTCGTCTTGCTTTCATGACATTTATTTGGTTATCTTCTCTTGGTCCCCTCTCTCCCTCATCTTTAATCCTCTTCCTCCTCTCTTTCTTCCCTTCATGTCCTACACACACACACACACACACACACACACACACACACACACACACACACACACAGAAACACAGATCTAGATTCAATACATGAGAGAACACATGCCATTTGTCTTTCTGAGTGTGACTTACTTTGTGTTGAGATTAAAGGCATGCACCACCACCACCACCACCATCACCACCACCAGGCTTGTATCACATTTTCTTCAACAATTCATCTATTAATGGGCAATATATCAGTTGGTTTCAGATCTTGGTTATTATGACTAGTAATTCAATAGATGTGGGTAAGCAAATATTTCTGTTGTAGGTTCACTTTGGATATTTATCAAGAAGTGGTCATCTGACATTTTTATTTGTGGTTGTTTTAGGAAGCAGTATACTCACTTCCGTTGAGTGTATAATAGTTTACGTTCCCATTAGCAGTGTGTAAGAGTTCATCTTGCCCTAAATCCTTGCCAGCATTGATGGTTCATTTTGGTGACAGTCATTCTGATTAGGGTGTAATGGAATGTTGGTGCAGTTTTAATTTTTATTTTCCTGATCATTAAGGAAGTTGAATCCTCCTTCAGATGCTATGGGTCATTTGTACTCCTTTTGTGAACTATCTATTTAATTCATTAGCTCACTTACTAACGGTATGATTTGATTTCATTGGTGTTTAATTTTTGAAGTCTGCTGTACACTCTAGACATTAGGTAAAGATCTCCGTTTCTTCAGCAAGCCTTTTCACACTGCTGATTATCTCTTTGATGTAATAAAGCATGTGTTTGTTATAGGCACGTGTGTATTGTGTGTGGGTATATGTGTGCTTTAGTTAGGGTTTCGACGGCTATGACAAAATACCATACCAAAAGCAACTTGAGGAAGAAAGGGTTTGCCTTATTTGACATGTCCAGACAACAGCCACTTAGAGGGGGTAGGATTTCAAGTCAAGACTTAGAGGCAGAAACTGAAGCAGAAGCCATGGCGGTACATCGCTCACTGGCTTGCTCCTTATAGCTTGCTTAGTCTGCTTTCTTAGACAACCCAGGTACCCCTGCCCAGGGATGGTACTGCGTACAGTGAGTTGGGTTCTCTCACATTAATCATTAATCAAGACAGTACCTCACAACTTGCCTATAGCCTGATCTTATGCGGGCATTTTCTCAATATTCGCTCTCCCCAGATATATCTAGGTTTGTCTTAAACTGACAAAAACAAATCAGCGCACTTGACTGTGTATACCAACGTGGAGGCTAGACAATAGTAGTATGTTTCTCCCTAGAACCCAAGGTCTCCCCAGCCATGGACTTTTAAAACTTGGATTTACAATATGAGTCATAGATGCTCTACTATTGAGAGGTCCTCAAATCTAATCAGAGAGCAGTTGGTCACTTCTCTAACAGCCATGATACTACTATGCCCATTGACATATCTTGCCTTATCAGTGGTTCTTGTAGTTTACATCACTCCTACCTGTTTAAGACATTGTTTCCTTTTTTTCCCTCCTAGAATTAAGCTTAGCACCTCCCTATGAAAAAGCTGGTGAGAAGCTTCTTCTAATTTCTAGCTTGATTGTTTATATATTGCGACAAAAGCGTGCAGTGTCTTCAATACCAAGGTCTTATCAACTACTTCTGGTAGACATCTACAAGGAATGGCAAAATCCTACATCTTGGGGGTGGGGAAGAGTTGCTGTTGGGGCTTTCCTGACCAACAACTAATAAGGAGGTATCATTGGAAGACATTATTGATTCAATCACATTGATTATTATGAATCTGTTGAAGCTGTATATGGCCTCTTGCTTAATTATGGTAAGTCATAAATGCTTAGGAATTCATTCATTTCTTTCCAGTTTTGAGGGAATGTAGTTTTTCCAAATTACATCTTAAGCTTATAGATTCCAATAGAATTTGTTATAATTCTTTTTTTGAATCTCTAATATCAATTTGGGTCTTGAGGTAGTTGGAATATGTTTGGCCCAGAGAGTGTCACTATTGGGAGGTGTGGTCTTGTTGGACTAGGCATGTCACTGTGGGAGCGGACTTTGGGACCCTCTTCCTAGCTGTCTAAAAGCTAGTTTTCTCCTGTGGATCTGCTCTTTGACTCACTGCTGGGGTGTCAGGCAAAGTTTTGCTAGGGGAGGCAAAACCCAGAGGTGATTGACTACATCCTGCAGTGTGCCAGGATCCTGGGACAAACCTACATGCTGCTCAGGGGAGGTGAAATGTAGCCTAAGGTAGGGGTCCCAGCCCCTGTTTCTCCAGGTGGGAAACAGCCTGGACTGGGACTGTGGTTGTAGTTCTCAAACTCCTGGATCCAGGAGTAGATGCGGTGCTGGGAACCACAAAGAGTTGAGGAGGGGGAAACTTATTGGTTAAACCCTCCGGACCCATCTGGATACCTCATTAGCACGGAAAACTCTGGGCCCTATGCTATGTGACCAGCTGTCATAGCCCTCTTAGTGGGGTGTTGTGGTCATGTGCTCCAAACAGGACTCTAGTCTGAAGCTATTAAACTGCTGTTCTCAATTAAGTGTTTGGGGTTCTGAGCTTTTACTACTAACTTAACAGTTCTCTCAGGCGGCACAGTCCACGTCCCCACATTCTCCTGTCTGCGGCTGCATTGAGATGTAGAACTTTCAGCTCCCCCAGTTCTTAGTCTGCCTGGACTGAACCTATGAACCTGTAAGCCAGCCCCAGTTAAATGTTATCCTTTATAAGAGTTGCCTTGGTCATGGTGTCTCTTCACAGCAATGAAACACTAATTAAGGCAGGTTTCGCTGGCGAGATGGCTCGGTGGGTAAGAGCACTGACTGCTCTTCCAAAGGTCCTGAGTTCAAATCCTAGCAACCACGTGGTGGCTCACAACCACCCATAATGAGATCTGACGCCCTCTTCTGGTTCATCTAAAGTCAGCTACAGTGTACTTATGTATAATAATATATAAATCTTTTTTTTTTTTTTAAAGTCAGGTTTCAATCTTTCACTAGTTTGAGTATGGTTTCATTGATTTTATTGTTCTTTTCAAAGAATGAATTCCTTGACCAATTCTATGTATTGGCTTTTTAGTCCCCAGCATACGAGTTTCTGCCCTGATCTTTGTTAGCCTTTTACTGTTTACTGCTTTTGGGTTTGGCTTGTTCTTGTGTTTTTTTTAAGAACTCAAGGTACATCATTAGGTTATATATTTGAGATAACTCTGATTTTTTTTTTTTGCAAGGGTTTTATTTATTTTTTAATACAAGCATTCATAGCTATAAGCCTTCTTTTTTTTTTTTTTTTTTTTTTTTTTTTTTTTTTTTTTTT
>NC_034591.1:38157570-38180444 GCF_900095145.1 Mus pahari | reverse complement strand
CCTCCTGGGCAGGAAAGGCGCAGGTCGATCGGGTCCAAATGCGGGTCCCTCCTCTCCAGCCCGCACTCTCCCCGGCAGTGCAGCAGAGCAAAGATCGCTATAAGCCTTCTTTTCAGAGCTGCTTTACACGGATCTCAAAGTTTCTGGCAAGTTTTATCTTCGTTTCAATTTTATTCTAAGAATTTAAAACTTTCCCCTTAATTTCTTTTTTATTTTTCGTGTGTGTTGTATGTGCATTCATACATGTGTGCGACAGTGCACATAGGTGTGTGTGCCTGCCAGAGGTGAACATTAGGAAACGTTTTCAATCACTGTTTCTCTTATTCGTTGAGGTGGGTGGGGTCTCTCAATTGAACCTAAAACTTTCTATAAAAAAGCAGCGTAGTTAACTAGCTCACTCCAGAGCTCTACCTTTGATCAATGGAATCACAGGCACACGACCACACCAACCGTGAATTTATGTGACTTCTGGATCTACAAACATCGGTCCTCAGACTTTCACAGCAATCACTTTATTCATTGGGATATCTCTACAGCCTTCTCACTGACCGTGGGCCCTACAAAGTGTGTGGTCAGTCTCCAAGTATCCGTGGAACTCCTGTAGTTTTTTTCCTTTGGATTTCTAGTTTTATCCTACTGTGATCTAATAAAATACAACAAATCATTTTTAACTCGGTTCCATTTATTACAGCCTAATTTTGGCATGTAATAGAGGAATATATGTTGCACATCTATTGGAAAAAATATTATATATAGATAACAAATACATATTTTTAAGTTTATGGTATGTAAAGCTGGCCCTGGATGTGGGGGCTGCCCATGGGCCACCCCAAGAGGGTGAGCATAGATAGGAGAGGAGGCCCCTAGTCTGTAGTGATGTTGACAAGGGAGATATCCCCTCCCCTCCTTTTTGCCCTTACCACCTGCTGTGGGTGGGAGAGCTGGCCCCCTACAGGGTCCTGAGAGCAAGAGAACTGGTCCCAACCCTTACCTGCTATAGCACTTGGGAGAAGAGGCCCTGCATCTCACCTGGGCAGTACAGTAGAGCTGACCCTGATGGCAGGGACATGGGTGAGCTGGACCCACAACTTGTCTGCCCTGTGGCAGAGGGTAAGAAAGAGATGCCTTCCTCCACCCTGCTCCTTGCTACCTATGGCAGGTGGGATAGCTGGCCCTAGGGTCTTGAGAGCAGAACTGGCTCAGCCCCTCACCTGCTGCAGCACTCAGAAGAGCTGGCCCTGCCCCTTGCCTGGGCAGCACAGTAGAGCCTGCCTTAGATATGAGGGTTGGTGGTGAGCCTGCACTAGAACATGAGAGTGGGCTCTGCCTCTTGTCCGTTGTGCAGTGGGTACAGATGAGAGAGACATACCCTTTACCCTTCCCTTGTCCCTGGCCAACTTTGGCAGGCAGGTGGGAGAACTGGCCATGTTCCCCACCAGCTGCAACACTTGGGGGAGAGTTGGCCCTGCACCTCACCTGGGGATTGAGATAATGTTATTTTGCACTGTGTAAAGATTGTCTTTGTAATATTCAAATGCTAATTCTGGGCCTGGAGTAGAATTGAATGCAGACTGGACTTTGGTATTGTTATTCATATGACTACATCATATTTTATAAATGTTCCTTCTGTCACCTTCTGATGGGTTTTAATAAAACCCTGATGGCCTATAGCCAAGCAGGAGAGGACAGGCAAGACTTCCGGGGTGGAGGGGAGAGAGAGAGAGAGAGAGAGAGAGAGAGAGAGAGAGAGAGAGAGAGAGAGAACTCCGGTAAAGAAGGAACAGGTCAGGTGGGGAAGATTTCCCAGGCCAGATGTGAAGGAAGAAGTAGGCGGCGACTAAGAAGGAAAGCTAACTTACAAGCCATGCAGCCGAAAATACAATAAATGGGTTAATAAGTTACAAGCTAGTTGGGCACAAGCCTAGGTATATGGCCTAGGCATTTAAAATCACTGTAAGTCTCTGTGTTGTTATTCAGGACCTAGCAGTCCCAAAGAAAGTCCTGTAACACCTGGATGGGAGAGCAAACAGGGTCCTGATTGTGGGAGCTGTGGATGAGCCAGCCCCAAGGGTGTGAGAGCAGGAGAGACAGTGGGCTCATGGCTAAGGTATCTCTCAGGTCCAGATGCAAGGATATGAGTTGGCTCACCACAGCATCTACCCCAAGGATGAACTGCTGGAGAACATGATGGGGTCGGTCCTACAGATCCACGACTACAGGATCTCCATGACACAGGACAGCGACAGGATATCTGAGGAGTCCCAGTGAGGATCCAATATTGATGGAGAAGCTGGAGGTCTCGTACCAGACCCACGGCTCATTGCAAGGAACATTTTCCAGCAAAGAAGTGTGAGCTAAAGGGTATATTGTGGGACACACTGTGACACACGACAGCGTTCACAAAGGGTTTATATTTTTCCCTGTTGGAGGTAGTTACAAGGGTGGAAGGCAGGTATGAAGGGACGGGGAGATGAGTGAGATTGGGGTGCATGATGTGAAAGTTAGAAAGAACCAATACAAAGTTGAAAAAAAAAATGAAAGAGGAGATTTGAAATTAGCCAGTATTATTGTCTCAGGCTCTACCTACCCTTTCATACTCATTAGAACTTGGTTTATGCAACTGGAAACCATACCACTTGGTGCATATGTAATTATAATTGCATATCTCCTTTGTGGGTTCTCCCTTTATTAACATGCGGTGGTTTTCTTTATATTTTCTGACTAATTGAATAGCTGCGTCGGTTTGTTTTCAGATTCCACTTGTTTAGCAGATTGACTTTCATCCATTAACTCTCAATCTGTGGGTGTCTTTACCAGAGAAGTGTGCTTCTTAGAGACAATAGATGGCTGCGCTTGATTTTCAGTCCAGTTAGCTGGTCGGTGCTACAGCGTGTCAAGCCCATCTATGTTTAAAATCACTGCTGACAAAATATTTGCTAATTCTTGTTGTTTTGTTGCTTGTCCTCTGGTTAGCTGGATTATCATTGGTTCTTTTCTTTCTCCCCTCCTAGTGTGAGGAGTTTGTTGGTTTATTGTGTTGGACGTGATAGATTCCTTCTTAGCCCTCCTTTGCTGACCTATTCCTCTCATAAAACGTCTTCTTCCCTATGCTGTGTTAACTGATGCAACCACTAACCTAGGGCACAAGGCTGCTAGGTGATAGAATTTCTCTCAGTTGCTAAGATGTCTTCTAGGATGCTAAGGATGGGCCTACCTTCCCATGTGTATTTTACTGCCTGGGCTGTTCTCCTGCCTCTGGCCTATCAGTGTCCAGTCCTCCCACTCTGCATAACTATTTCTCAGGGCTGGCTCTCATTCTGGGGCTGTGGAGGTTGAACTGCAGAACTGCGTTGAGCTATTTTATTAATGAAGTGGTGGGTTTCATGAATGGGGGAATCTGGAAGCTTGATTATTGGCAGATCCTGGGTAGTACAAACTGATGACTGAGTGGAATAAATTTGTACTTGGCCAGACAACTCAGATGGGAGAGAAGCTGTATGTCAGATCTGCGAGACCTGAGGTAAGCTATAGAAGATTTAGGCAAAGACCGTGAACTGAGGTAGCAGATTGGATGTCTCCACTGGATCTTCTTCCAACCAATATGCTTTTCAGGAATCCTAATAGCATCTACATATCCTTGAAAATCAGTCATATGCATATATGTGTGCGTTTGAATTATATATCATATATTCAATCTATTTACAGTGCTTGGGCTGTACTTTTCAAACATTTTTGCTGAAATACTTTGAATGAAAAAGGGATGTGAACAGGAGCCTGCAAATACATTATTTTAAACTCTGTGGTGTATTTTAAACCTAACAACCAACCCTTCCTTACAGCTGATTCAGTGCTCTCCAACTGTGACAGTCAGGCAGTAAGTTGTCATGTGGTGGTGCACTACTATTGACCCTAAAGTATGTGTATATGGGCATGAATACACACACACACACACACACACACACACACACACACACACACACACACACACACACACACACACACTATGGGAGTCTTTAATTTTATTCAGGGCCTTCTGAGAGATCTACACTAAAAACCATACAGAGGTTAAAGATTATATATAAAGTGAAACTATGCTACCACGATACTTTTAGTGGACTAACATTTATTTTCCAATGGCTGTTCACAAAGTAGACTGAGTTTTGCTCAAATTGTTCTTACTTACACTGGGAATTTTCAGTTGGGTTTCAAGTCCCCCCCCCCTGCCCCATCTCTCTCTGCCTCTCTCTGTCTCTCTGTGTGTGTGTGTGTGTTTACATGTGCATGTTTCAGTATTTTCTTACTTTCTGGCAGTATAAGAAACTCCAATCTCATCTTGCTCAGTGAGTACTTTCAGTACACACAAAAAGAACATCAAGCATCCTTTTGGCATCTGTTCAGCTGATATTTATTTTCAAGGACTATCTTATTTATTTCTCTCTTCAATTCTAAATGTATAAATTAAAGACCTACACCAGTGTACAGTAATGAAATATCAGCAAGAATGAAGTACCTTGTGTAAAGCATAAAAGTGAAAGAGCACAATAGAGGCTGCACTCATCACCTCTGAGTTGAGCAGAGTCCCAACGCCAAGAGACCCCTGCAAGCCCAGACTGACATCAGTGGGGATCGAACATACATAAGACAGTGACATGTCAGAGCTGCCTCCTGATGACCAGTGACCCCTGAGGTCTTTTCTTTGGTTGAAACATGGTCTCACTAGTAGCTCTGGCTGGCTAGGGACTTGTGTTGAGCAGGCTGGCTTCAAACTCATAGAGAGGTCCTTGCCTCTGCCTGCCCAGTACTTGGAACAGTGGCACACATCATCATGACCTGTTCCCCTGAGGTCTTAATGGAGGCAGTGTAGAAACCAGAAAATGGAGAAATTAACTGCTAAAGTGACCATGAATATGAGACTAGATAGGTCATAGGCCTAGGGGACAACCTACTTTTATTGTGCTAAAGGAAGATAGCAATAAAATGACTAATGACATATTGCTATATTCATAGATCAGTCTATTGCTCAACCCAAGAGAAGCTTCTTGAAGTATATGGGAATTGGTACAGAGACTCACAACGGGAAAATGTGCAAAGAACGAGAGACTCAGTAGCACTCAGTCCTAAATGGGATGTCTTTTTACAAACCCTTCCCTCAAGGCTTAGGCATCTCTTTGCACAAGGAGGCAGAAATATTTAAGAGCCAGAGGTGGTGGATACCTTCAAGGAAACACTGTCTTGCAGACATCAATGATTTTGTGCTATCACACACAGGACCTGCACAAGTTCTCATCAGGCAAAAATCTCAGCACTGAGAAGGGAAGACAAAGTCCAGTTCTTAACCATGAAGCTCTTTGTGTTTGATGCTGGCTGAGAAAGGGATAATCCGTGGTCCCCAATGGTGTGTCACTGTGTGCATCAATCACATTCCAGTGTAGGTCTTACATCCAGGACTAGTTGGCCAACACAAAACAGACTCCATGGTTTTGTTTGATTTGGTTTCTGTGGACTTTTTCTTTCTTTTTCTTTAATTTCTTTTTTCTTTTTCTTTTCTCCTCTCTCTCTCTTTTTATTTGTCTTTTTGTTTTGATTTTCATTAAGTGGTGAGAGAGGTGGGGCATGAACTTGGATGAGTGGGGTGTTGGAAGGATGGAAGGATCTGTGAGGATTTAGAGGAAGGAAAAACAAAATCGAAATATATTGCATGGAAAACAGAAAGACCTGAATAAATGAGTGAATGTGTGAAAAAATACAAAAAAAAAAGCTGACTAGCAAAATATTTTATATTTAAATAAAGATCTGTCAAATGTGTGATAGATTCTAATGTTGTTATCAAGTACAGCCATTTCCTGAAACTTGCCCTGAATTGAGGGTAGTATGGAAATCCCCCTTGGTTCTGTCATCTTGGAAGGAGTACTTGTTTGTTTGTTTTTTGTTGTTGTTGTTGTTGTTGTTTTCACACTATCATTTAAAATACAAGCAGAGAATGGCCTCACCCAGGTCTCCTTTCTGGCAGGAATGGAGCTCATACCAAGATAAGAACTCTATATGTCGCAGTCACCATCTGTGACTCACTGCTCATCATTTTCCTCTGGAAGCCAAGGACAGTAAATTGCCGTTTTGTAGCGAGAGGCTTTTCTGGAGAGTCTTGGTTTTGAACCCTGGCTCTAACAGAGGCAGGGATGGCTTTGGGATCTCCCTATAAAAATTTCATCACTAAATCTTTATGTAAACTCTTCTTGGTCAAATGTGGAGAGCAGATTTCCTTCATTCCTGTGTTTCCCTTTCCAGGCTTCAGTTTGTGGCTCCATCTTCCCACTTCTTATTGCTCTCAACTTCCCTTTTCTCTTGTTTTTATTATAGAATTTCAAGGATAAATTTCAACACAATCCATTACCTACAGTAAATGATAACCATTGATGATAAGCAGAATTATGCACTAAGTTCTGTGCTCTTCCCTCTTTCCTTCCTTCCTTCCTCCCTTCCTCCCTTCCTCCCTCCCTCCCTCCCTCCCTCCCTCCCTCCCTCCCTTCCGGCTTTTCTTTTTTCTTTTCCTTCTTCTTGTGAACCATGTGCTGTGTTGAACTTACAGGAATACAGGTGAGAGGTTACATACCAGAGTGGTAACTTACAGCTGCCTTACAAGCACGTTTTAGAGGCTGTGGTATTCTCAGAACTCACTGGAAGAATTTATTGTGTTTGCCTTCCCTTGGAATTTGCTCCATTTTCCCTGTCTTTTGAAGGACTATTGAACGAACTGATTGGTGCGTTTTGGATCAGGAATTTCAAATTAACTGGTAGAGTGCTGTTTTAGAATGAAACCAGGTGGAGGTGGTTCCATGTTAAGAGCCCTTTCTCCCTTGCTGCTCTTCCAGTGGAGTCAAGGCAGATTTGGATTCACAGAACCCATATTAGATGGATCCACAGCTCCAGGGTGTCTGACACCCTCTTCTGACTCTCTTCCTCCCTCTCTCTGTCTCTTTCTGTCTCTGTCTCTCTCTCTCTCTCTGTCTCTCGGTCTCTGTCTCTGTCTCTGTCTCTCTCTCTCTCTCTCTCATATGTGTGTTTGTCATAAGGTCTCACATTGTAGTTGAGCTTAATGTAGAAGTCACTATGTGTCCCAGGATGGTCTCAAACTTGTGGTAATCCTGTGTCAGTTTTTCTAGTGCTGGAAGTATAGACAGGAACCACTGTGCCCATTCAACTTTCATTAAAGCAGTAGGTTTTTGTTGAGTGGCTAAATACATTTTTTCTTTAGAGTCTTTATTTATCCCTCCATCAACAAATATTAGTAATGTAACGTGGAGTCCGAGTCGGCGTGATAAGTTATTCTCTGCCAATTCGAACCAGATTAGAGTATTTGAAGACAGATTTATTGAGAAGTAGCTTTATATGACCAGTTTGTTGGGTCACTGGTACCAAGGAATGAGGCCAGGGAAGTCTCTATGGGAAGGGAGACAGAGGAAGAGAAAGAGATAAAGAGCTTTGCGTGGAGGAGGAGAGATAATGCAGAGAGAACGGGAGAGGAGAGAGAAGGAAGGAGAGACCAAAGTATCTGGATTACATAGGAAAGAGCTTCTGTGAGAGGGACAGCCCAGACCTCTGCTGGGAAGTTCTGGGTAAAGGATAAGACATGCCAGGTAGGGGCTGAGGGATACTGGGAGAACCTGGAGGCCAGGTCCACTTGGGTATGTTAAATATATACCCCAGTTGTTTTTGTCTCAGGTCTGAATCCCAACATGGGGAGATGGGAATAAAATATAGTTCCTGTCATGAGGGGTGATCATATGGTGTGAAAAGTGAAATAACAAACACACGTACTATTGATAGCACAGAAGAGAAGGCCTGGTGATGGACACGGGTTCATCTGATGGAAGGGTCTCTTCTCATGGAGGAGACCCTTGAATTAGTTAAAGGAGGAGTATTATTTTTAACATACTGGGCTGGAGACTGACAGAAAGACACTTCAGCAAAATGAACATTCTGTACCACAGCAAAGAGGTCAGAGCAGAAAGCCATTTGAGAGCGATTCTGGAATGGGTAGAACCTCGAGGAAGAAGGGGAGTTGGCAGGTGCCACTCTCCCTGCGGCAGGGCATTCACAGATAAGCCTTTCCCATCTTTGACCGAGGACTACCTACAGAAGGCAGGAACTCTGAAAGCTGTCCATTGAAAATGTGTGTATTAGAAAGGTTGACGATTGTGATGAGAAATATAGGAAGTGGAAGAGAAGACCACGCAGGAGACTGTTAATACGCTGGGGGTTGGGGCAAATGAAAGAGGATGAAAGCCTGAACTGAAGCGGTATCCATGGAGATGAAGGGGTGAGGTGGGGGAATCTTTAGGGAGTTTTCTTAACTAATTGAATCTTGCGAAATACTGAGACTTAAAGTTTGAGTGGAAGTGGTTCAAGACAAAGGAAGGCAGCGGGACAGAGCAGAAAGAGCTGGCCAAGTAGCAAAAACATAAGAACAAACAGAAAGAGTGCTCCGCAGCGTGTCTGCCTCAGGGAGTGCTCAGCAGCATGTCTGCCTCAGCTTTAGGCAGAGGAACAGAGTCTTCGTTAGGGTTTTATTACTGTGAAGAGACACCATGATCAATCATAAAGGAAAGCATTTACTTGGATCTGGCTTACAGGTTCAGAGGTTTAGGAAACATGGCTGCATGCAGGTGGACATGGAGCTGGAGAAGGACCTGAGAATTATACATCTTGATCCAAAGGCAGAGGAAGTGATTGGTTTGAACTTCTGAGACCTCACAGCCCTCTAGTGACATATGTCCTCCAACAAAGCCACACTTACTCCAACAAGGCCACACTCCTAGTAGTGCCACTCCTTGTGGGCCTATTTGGGAGGATTTTATTGAAACCTTCACAAACAGCAGCTATTATTCTCTCTTTGGCAACCGTTGTGGAATGCCTATTAGATGCCAGTCTCCGTCTAGATGCTAAGGATACAAAGATAAACAAGAAGAATCAGTTTCTTGCTCTCCTTGCAAATCTTCTATTAAAGGACAAAAGTATGCAAAAATAAACACACAGAGAGAAGATCACTCCAAATAACTATGATTAGAAAGCAAAGTAAACCAATTCCATGTGACAGACCATGGCTGAACATGCTACCCTAGAC
The DNA here is from genome assembly GCF_900095145.1 of Mus pahari. NCBI lineage: Eukaryota > Metazoa > Chordata > Mammalia > Rodentia > Muridae > Mus > Mus pahari. Next base: position 38,171,323 of record NC_034591.1, on the reverse strand, counting down.
TGGCTGGTCAGGAAAGCTTTCCCAAGAAGGGAACAGCCAGCTTAGGGCAGAGAGTTCCACTGAAAACAAAAGAAGATAAAACAGAACAAAACCTAGGACTACAATTAGACCGTGGTCCTAGGAAGCTGACTGGTGATGTGGGAAGAGGCGGAGCAAAATGAGAAGTGTGGGAGGGAAGCTGAGGACCAATCATAAGGTTTAAAGGGCTAGAGGACAAGTGCGATAGGAATCCATTAAGCATGGGTGATGGTTTGACTGAGAATGTTCCTCTCAGGCTCTGACGTTTGAATACTTGGTCCTGGTTGGTGGCACTGTTTAAGAGTCTTACTTAGCAGGTGTGACCTTTCTAGAGGCAGCACATCATTTGGAGTGGGCTTTGAGAGTTTGAAGGTTCTCTTCATTTCTAGTTTGCTCACTCTGCTTCCTGTTTGTGGTTTGAGATGGGAGTTGCCACCTTCTGCTCCAGCAAACCATCTTGTCCCTGTCATTATGGACCCTCTGCAACTGTAAATCCCAAACACACTCTCCATCAGTTTCTTTGGTCATGGCATCTCATCGAGGCAATAAAATTGTAGCACGACAGTGACATAGCCTGACTTATGGTTTCAAACGCTCACTTCGGTGGCTGTGAACAAACTGGATTATGCTGTAAGTGTGTAAATTATTTCAGCATTAGTCAGATGAGAAACAATGCTACCTTGGTCTTGGAGTCTGCAGCAGTGGTGAAACAGATTGTGCATATATTCTAGAAGAGGTAGGAGAGTGTACCAATAATAGAGTGCCACGGTTGAACAAAGATGGCATTTTCTAAGATAATAGACTTGTGGGGAGGATAGTGTCAAGAGTTTCGCTTTTCTTTGTTAATCTTGAGATAGTTAACATAAAATATCAAGTAGAGAGTTGAGTATATGAATTTGGAATTCAAAGGAAGACATATTTGGATGCTTCAGTCATTAGGGAGTGGCACTATTTAAGAAGAATTAGAAGGAGTAGGGGGTGTGACCTCGCTGGAGTAGGTGTGACTTGTTGGAGGAAGTGCGTCATTAGAGGTGGGCTCTGAGGTTTCAAGAGTCTCTTGACCTGTGGATCAGGATGTAGTCTTCAGCTACTTCTCCAACACCGTGCCTGTCATACCTGTCACCATGCTCTCTTCCATTATGATAATGGATTAAACTGCCAAAAATGTAAATAAACCCCCAGTTAAATGGTTTCCTTAATGACAGTTGCCATGGTCAAGGTATCTCTTTGAATCAATAGAACACTGGCTAAGGCAGAAGGAAAAAAGGAAGGATAGAAGAAACAGACAAATGGGGGGTTTGTGGAGTGCTTCAGAACAGAGCCTCAGTTACTTCCATGCCTGGAAGTTGAGCTGGAGGAAAAGATTTAGCATAAGGATGCTGAAGAGGATGTTCCTGGACAAGTATGGAAATTGATGGCTTGGTGTGACTGAAACAAAGCCGATCAAGGAAGGGAGAGTGAGAAGCTGTATTGGAAGCTGGTAAGCAGTAGTGTAAAATTGACAGATTCAACATCTCCATGACTACTGGTGTGTGTGTGTGTGTGTGTGTGTGTGTGTGTGTGTGTGTGTGCCAGAGGAAAACCTTGAGTGTCATTCTCAGGAATGTCTATTCTCTTTTAAACAGAGCCTCTCTTTGGCCTGAAACTCACCAATTAGACTTGACTGTCTGGCCAGCCAGCTCTAGGATCTTTCTGTCTCTGTTTCCAAATGTAGGGTTACATATGCTCCATTATGCCCAAAATTTTACCATGGGTTCCAAAGTTCAAGCCTTCCTTCATGCTTGCAGAGTAAACACTTTGCTAACTAAACCATCTCTCCCCCACAGGTGACTTTGACAAGAGCAGATTCTGTTGAATGGAGGGATGGGTAATGTCATGGAAGGAATTGAGGAGAAAATGATATGTAGAAACCGAAGTCTTAACTTTCAAGATACTTAACATATTTGGAAGAAGGGACATTTAATGTTGCAACTACTCCCTGAACACTGTCTTGTGCTAGGAAGTTTTCCAGATATGGACAATTCTCATGACAACTCTCAAAGCAATGTGTTCACAACTTTCTTTTGGATTCTGAAGTTGTTCCCTCCATCTGACCTTTGGACTCTTGCAGACATTATAAAATTAACATATCCTAAAAGGTCTTCTTGGCTTCCCAACCATCTCTTTCCATCTTCCATATGTGAGTACATTCTGAGCATAGTCTTGTTTTGCCATTTGTTGCAGGAGGCTTGTGGTCATCTTCACATCCTCTTCCCTATTCGGCCTGTTGAATCTATCAAGAAGTCATTGCCAATTCTTCATTTAAGAGAGACTCTAAACTCTGTCTTTCTTTATCTTCAGCATCCCACTCTTAACTACCCTACCCCAAATGTGCCTGTGCTGCTCCGCCATCTCACCTGTCATGGTTAAGCTCCTTCTAGCTTGACCTCGAAGCAACTATCATCACTTCTTTGGTACATGCTTCCCCCTTTCGAATGCGAGTTCCATAAGGACAGGAATTCTGTTTTAATTGCTATCCTATCTCCACTGCTTAACATGATCAACATAGTATCAAGCATATAGTAAGTGCTCAACAACTGTTTTGATCGCTCAAGAAAAGTCTGACAAATACTTTCTAGGTGGAAGGTGAGAAGAGAAGTAAAGTAAATATTTGCAGTCAGCGATGGGAGAGACGCCCATCAAATGACTAGATGCCACACCTAACTTATGCAGCAATAAACTCGTGATCAACACGGTCAGTCTTCCAAAGTCCTCAAGGCAACACATCCCGGCCCTGGCTCCCTGCCAGGAATGTCTTCCTTCCTCCTCGCCACTTAGTTGCACATTAGTCTTCTATGCCTTCACAATAACACAAATGGTAGATTACACAATATATACAGGTATCCAATATAATGTTGGATACATGGTAAGAACTCATGACTAGCTACTAAAACATGGCTGAGCTAGGTCTTGGACCCTCTTGGTGGGTTCAGCTACAGAGGCTGTTTTTTTTGTTGTTGTTTTTTTTTTGTTTTTTTTTTTTTTTTTTTTTTTTCAAGACAAGGTTTCTCTGTGTAGCCCTGGCTGTCCTGGAACTCACTCTGTAGACCAGGCTGGCCTCGAACTCAGAAATCTGTCTGTCTCTGCCTCCCAACTGCTGGGATTAAAGGCATGTGCCACCACTGCCTGGCGAGAGGCTGTTTTTATCATTAAAGTTTGTTATACACTTAGGAAAGAAAGTTAGAATGATTTTTGTGTAAAATACTCCTTTTTAAAGGAGTGCCTGAGTCTAAGAATGTCTTGCATTTTCCAAATTTCAGAGTGAAGATAAGAGTTTGTTGTCATCACATCTGAAATCCAAGGTTGTTTGGAGAGCATGAAATGAAGACCATAGCATCAGCGTGAAGAGTTGGGCATCTCAGATTGTGTCCATGCTGCTGCAATTGTCTCTCTAGAGTCTCAGACCTGAGCACGCATGTGCTTTTCATTGTGACCCATGCTCAGTCTTACTGTTTGTCAAAGGAGTTCCTTCTGACTTTTTAAATTTCTCTGGCATCAGAGTCAGCATTCACTATTGTTGCTTAATAAAGGAAAAACTCTTTTAACTTCTGCATAGACTTTATTATTCCAGACCTAAAATAATTTAATCAATGTATATTAAAAATAAAACATTGGGAATAACGAGACGACCAGAAACCACTGCTTCAATCCAGGGAACTTCTAAGTTCTTATGGCACTGTTACAGGCGTGCATAATCCTTATTGGTGGTTTACATGTAGAGGAATTTTAATCCAGCAATGTGGCTGCTTTGGCAAGGAATCACATCCAAAGACCTAGGTCTGTGTGATACAGCTGGAATGCAGACAGGCCACACACCTTTAATCCCTTTGGCTGAAATACACATACACCCTTAGTACATACCTTTAAGGTAAAATTGGTTTGTAGAAGGAAGGAGCCATGTTTGAAAGTGAAGTCTCATGGAGGGCAGGCAAAGTGATGAATCATAGATAGATTTGACCGAATGAGTCAGATATAGGTTACAAGGACAGACAGGAAACGGAAACTATTTAAGAGCAGCACAGGAAGAGTGAGTCAGTTGGGAGTCAGTACAGTGAGAGCAGTGCAGTGGAATTGAATTCATTCATTCACGAGTTCTTGCAGCTCAGCGCAGGTCAGAGGCAGTTGAAGCCAGAGAATGAGAAGGAGCCAAAAGATTAGGACAAATTGCCAGAGTTAGTTTGAAGCCAAGAAAAGCAATTCAGTTGGAAGCACAGAGAAGCCAGATTGAATCAGTCAGCTTGGAGAGGAATTTAAGTCAGAACAGCCTGAGCTGACCCAGACAACCAGAGTTTACAAAGAACTAGAAAGAATGAGCTTATTTAGCAGTTGTAAGTCTCTGAGACAACAATTACATCAGGTAAATAAAAGCTACTTTTACAGTTATTTCACTGAAATAAAAGGCTCTGGTCCATAGATACCTCATCCTTCAAACTCCTATGCTTGACACAATTCTAATGTTTCCCACAATTTTTCAGTTCCTTGTTAAAAAGACAAGTGGAATTCTCCTCAAAGGACCATCTGAGGTCACTGTCACAAGGATTGCTTGTTTCTGATCTCTACAGCTTCTCTGGACACACAGTCTTTGATTGGTACATCAAGGGATTCTGCAAGTAGGACCAAAGTCTCAGTTTCAAGGGAAAGTCCTGAGATTGACATCAGTTAATTTTGAGGTTTTGGCTACTGCTACCTCTCTGATATAACACACATACCAATGAGAGGCAGTATCAGCAAAGCCATGCATTTCTTGTATTTCTCCACATTTAGAACATCTTCCCAGATCTGACGCAACACTGAGGTCAGCTCTGAGGGGTTGTGTGCATTTGGCATTCAGGAAAAGCTGACTGTCTTAGTCAGGGTTTCTATTCCTGCACAAACATCATGACCAAAAAGCAAGTTGGGGAGGAAATGGTTTATTCAGCTTACACTTCCATACTGCTGTTCATCACCAAGGAAGTCAGGACTGGAACTCAAGCAGGTCAGAAAGCAGGAGCTGATGCACAGCCATGGAGGGATGTTCTTTACTGGCTTGCTTCCCCTGACTTGCTCAGCCTGCTCTCTTATAGAACCAAGACTACCAGCCCAGTGATGGCACCACCCACAAGGGGACCTCCCCCCTTGATCACTAATTGAGAAAATGCCTTGCAGCTGGATCTCATGGAGGCACTTTCCTAACTGAAGCTCCTTTCTCTGTGATAACTCCAGCCTGTGTCAAGTTGACACAAAACTAGCCAGTACACTGACCTAGATGGCAACCATCTCCTTCATATTTCACACAGTTCTGGAAATGTTCCCTAAGAGTTTTTATGACCAACTTCCCCAAAATATGGAAGCATTCCACTGGAATGTGAGGAGAGTGGTAATATGACAAGGTAGAAGGGACTAGCCTTTGGGGGCAGAAAAACTGGGTTGAGATCTTGACTCCTTTACTGATTAATACTAGAGAATCTTCAATGCATCCCTAGTTTTGGTTTTCTCACCTGTAAAATGGGCATGCTAACATCTGTACAGGAAGCTCTTTCGAGGGTTACATGAGACAGTTCAGCACCCACTGGCCAGTCAAGGCCCCACAAATGCTTGTACCTCTGGATTCTTCATGACCAAAGAACAGTGAAAGAATCAAGCTTGACAGCAGAAGCCCACAGATTTATCTGGTCTGTCTTGACTAGCTAACAGATTAACAGGCACGCATTGGGAGACTTTATAAACAAGTTCAGTGTGCTGGCTTTTCTTTGAAGGTAAAATGAAGGTGATATGATACTACAGGACCCACATTACAGCAAAGCCAGTTTTGATCAGTACTGAGTAGTACCCCAACCTTTTGGAGTGTACCCTGCTTTTGTTATTGCTTGGTACCAATAAAATGGGAGAGACTGCTCAGAGACTAGTTTTCTGGATCCTGGGAGTTAAGATCTTTCTATCATTAGGGTGTGTTCCTGAAATCCATATGTAATATTAGGATGGGAACTCTCTAAGACCTCGTAAGGGTAAACGAGACGACAAACTAACATTAGATCTATTGGCTCATCTAAGGAATTTTATATTGTAAAAGAAAAACAGAAGATTCATAGTCAAAAGACAAAGACTGGCTAGGAAAATAATTTATATAGAAAATTAAGAGTAAGCATTGCTGATATATGAGAGTATTTTTCCAAGTGTAAGAAAAATTCAAAGAGCCAGAGAAAATTGAGTACAGACACGATAGTTCAAGAGTAGGAAACAGCACTGTTATTGTTATTTTTTAGAGGTGTTAGGGACCAAATAAAAGGTGATTTAAAGATGAAATCATAATAAATCCATTAAGTTCATTTCTCTGCTGATCATGGAAAATCAAATTACTACAAAAGTGAGATTTTTTTTTTTTACTTACCTAGTTGGCAATAATTAAAAGGAGCAATAGCATCCCAGGTATGCATGAGATTATTGGGAAAGTGAAAAGGTGTACTTTAGGTACTCAGAGAAAGAAATGTCCCATGTCTAGTGAGTATCCATTGTGTTTTAGCTGTCAATGCTGCTTTGGACCTGTATTGTAGAAAAATAAGCCTGAAGAGTAATTGATGGGTAAAAGTTACCTTCTTTGCAACATTGTTTGTAATGGCGACATCAGAGAGCAAAGGAATCAACAGCAAGAAGACAGTGGCCATGCTTCAAAGAAGGGAACTGATTAAACCTATCACACGGCTTTTCAGATTTACTTATTTAACTATCTTACCTGTATGGGTATTGTGCGTGTTTGTGTACCATATATGCGCAGTCTATGCAGAGGCCAGAGAGGATGTTGGTTCCCCTGAGACTGGACTTACGGATGATTGAGAGCTACCATGAGGGTTCTAGGTGTTGAACAGAGGGGAGGGGGAAGTCCTCTGCAAGAGGAGCAAGCGCTTTTGACCACTGAGCCAACTCTCCAGCCCTGCTTAAAATACCAATTTTACAGATGATAAGCATAGTGAATCGGGAGTAGTTATCTGCTGGAAGAATGCTTGTGGAAATAAACGGCTCCTGATTGTATAGAGAGAACCATATCACTTTTATTTTAAAACTCTAAAACCAACATACATGTTTGTTTTTCTATGAGAGGTATGCAGGAGTGAAACCGAGAGGCTACAGTGGAGCAGAGGTGGAAGTCCACAGGGCTGAGTGGGGCGGTTGGGATCTGCTAGCGTGCTTGCTTTCAAGGAAATGACAGCTTAACGGTATTCTACATTTAATGCTCTGCATGCATAACAGCCAAGTAAGAAAATACTTTAAATCTCTGCCTCCCTCCCTCCCTCCCTCCCTCCCTCCCTCTCTGTCTCTCTCTGTCTCTGTCTGTCTCTTCTTTGTAGGCAGGCTTAATCTACTTTGTTTTTCCTTATATAAAACCCGATGCTGAAGCCACAGCTGGAGCCTGATAATAATATTTTACTTTGTGGTCATCAGCTTATGTGTTTCCTCTCCTAAAGCCCCCCCCCCGACCTCTTGGAAACGCATTGCTCAGATGCTTTTGAGGCACCCAACAGCGTTGCTTTTTTGTCCAAGGTTATGAGTCGAATGTTTGTTCATGATCTCAACAGAACTCAACTCCTGCTGCTATAAATAGTTACTGTTTACAAACAGAGAGTTCAGGGCCCACCTGCAAAGTATTTAAAAACCCACAGGCTCACATAACCTTTTAATTGTTAAAAATTATTATACCTGGGCTTTATTAGAATGCCAAATGAAAATTCTCAATGAATTTCAGGTATGATATATGTAATTGCTTTCCCCACCAGTTATCCAGTGTTCCTTAAAATGTTTGTGTTGTCATTTGAGACAGTCTATAGGTGACAGTTCACCTATAGGTTTCAGGAAAGTACACACTTTGAAATATGACACTCCGTAGCAGAAAGGAACCCTTGACACTTGGTATCAAGGTGATAATCTTTGGCCTTCCTGTCTAAGATTTACAACTGTGACCTTAGACTCCATTTCTCCTGGAGTGTTGTCTCTTTAACAGCACCAGTTCTGGTAGTCACAAGGTCAGTGTGAATTGCCTAATATAGAACCGTGCTTCCTAAGGGCTGGGCTGTATTAGGGATGTGGAAACAAAGTGAATTTTAATGTCTGTAGCAGGCAGAACTCTGATAAATGAGCCACCCTAGTAATGATACATTTCCATGGCAGGAGAGTTCAAAGCCAGAGCCTAGCTGAGTCCACACTAGCCATCTTTTACACACACACACACACACACACACACACACACACACACACACACAGAGAGAGAGAGAGAGAGAGAGAGAGAGAGAGAGAGAGAGAGAGAGAGAGAGAGAGAGAGAGAGAGAGAAGATAAACTAATTTTAATCGGAGAATTCATCAGAAACTACCTGGTTAAAGAGATGAAAATAAAGAGTATAGCTAGTTCTACACTAGGACCTTTTTTCCCCCTATCATGATGAAAGGATGTTGGATGAGGGACGAGGCAAAACTGCAAATGATATTCTTCCATTCTGTCCACTCACCACCACCTAGAAAATGAATGGGACTGTCATTTTTGCTACAGTTTCAAAATAAATATTTTGTTTGCCTAAAATCCACATTTGTATTTGGACAGCAGGGCAATAAAAGCAGAGGGAGACTCTGTGTGTTGGCAAGGAGTGAACACTGGGTGGCACTCTAGGGCTGCCTTTTCGGTTATCTCCTGTGTGTCCAAGTTCCTTCTATGCTAATTCTCCCCTTTAAAAAAGAGCAAACAAGCTGTTTAAACAAAGGGTCCCCGTAGTTGCTGTTTTTATATTTATAGTCGTGTAATCAATATGTTGGAAGAGTAATTAATTTTTAACCTCCATCCACGAGGAGAGCAAATGTTAGTAGAGTTAATGGATGGAGCAGGCTTCATTATTCTAAAGTAACACTAATGATGAGGCCGGGGAGAAAGTCAAGGGTTGTAAACAATTGTGCCATCAAACACAACCATAAAGCAACTGCGCGACAGGAGCAGGGGCGCTGACCCCTTGTCTCCTTTGGTGCAAGCTGTGGTTTCTGCTTAAGTCAACCTGACCTTATGAAACAGCCTCCTACCGGACGGACCTTTCACCAATAGTCCGCTTCCTTTCAATGCCGTTGTTATTTCACACAAGAGTTCTGGTTTCATTGCCCTTGTGCGTGAAAGCCTTTGAGTAAGACCGTTTCCTAACACCACAGGGGGATATCAAAGCCCTCTAAGGTTTGGGTCTTTTCTATACTCCTGGAGCAACTGTATAGTCCCGGAGCCCTTACTCAGGGGTTCCATGTGATCTTCCACCTGCAACTCATCGTGGGGTCTCCTGTTGGCAGCAGTGTCCTGACCAGTCAATAGAGTTAATAACTCGGAGCAACACAGCCATGAGCACAGAGGATTCTGTATGGACACACGACCATGGTGAGGATTGGCTGACATGGTCAGAGCTGGGTGGATGAGAGCCAAAAATTGCATAGGACTCATTTGCTATTCTGATTATTATACCCCTCCCCACCACCATCACCCAGCTCTGTCCTTGACTTTCCAAACCCACTTCCCCACACCATGAGAAAATACAAACGGTGAGACTATGCTGCGGGCAGAGAAGGCTCACACAGGGCTGTACACAGAGGCACATGAGACTATGCTGCAGGCAGAGAAGGCTCACACAGGGCTGTACACAGAGGCACATTATAAAATCAAATTTCTATTTATCGCCAAGGTATTCTCATCCTCATATTAATCTTATTTGTTTTGTAACCATTGTCATGCTTCTTTGCACGATTCCCTTCGTTGGGGAATGTCTTTTTTTTCCTGCCATCCAACTAGGCTTAACAAAGAGAGGTGTTTTCTTTTGTGAAGTTTTCCTTAAACTGCTTCATATGATAAGGGTGCTCCTTACAGACACAACTCTTAAATTCCCCAATTTACATGCTGATTGCAATAATTTACTGCAGTCAAGATTTCTGTCATTATCATTCTTCCCTTCTCCTCTTCTCCCTTCTCTCCATTTCTCTTTCTTCCTTTGGGGAAAAGGGCCAAGTCTGGTGTAGCCCAGGTTACCCTCTAGCTAAGTAACCAAGGATGACTTTGAACTCTGGTTCCTCCTGCTTCTAGCATGGAAGTCTGGGTAATCTGTGTGTATCATCGCCACCAGTTGTGTGTGATGTAGAAGATCAAACCTGGGCCATTAACCCTTGTTTTTCTTTTTAGGAATGTGTAAGTGAAAGAGGACCTGCACTTTGTGACCGTAAGCCCGGAGCCACACACAAATATGTTTGCAAATGTTAAATGTACCAACTTTGTGTAGTGTGCAACTTTATCAAGGGTCCAGGATGGATGATTGTGTCAGCGATCGGTAACTTTTTCTTTTTGAACGATCATCATTATTAAAGCAGGAAGATATTTTGATGGTATATCACAGCAAGAACACTGTTGATACTAGTCTGGCTCACACAATGTGAAAGACATCAATTGTATATTAATATTCTCTGTATATTAATATTCTCTCCTTCCTCAACACAACCCTGGTTTTTATCCAGGTAGATTTGTGCCTAGAAGAAAGGACTGCACTTCTGACTTACCCCTAGTATCTAGATGTAGACCCAAGACTATATTCTGGTCAAATAAAGTTTCAAGGCTCTTTAGGACGGTTCTTGAAACATGCTGACCCGATCTTTCCTCTTTGTTCCAGCAGCTCAGGAAGCCATCTGGACTATGAGATGACCTTGAGGGTTTGCCAGTGATGGAAATAAAACCCCCCAAAGAAGCAGGGTTGGCAAGTGGAGCTTAATGAAAGACGATGGGGCAAGGAAGGCTATGCCCTCACAAATGGATTGGAATGCATTATAGAGGGAGTGAGTTCATTATAGATGAACGTGTTTGGCCCCCTTTCTTTCTCTTGCCCTTTCTTTACCCTTCCACCAAGGGATGTTGCATCAGGCAGGACCTTGCCAAATTCTGGTCCTCTTATCACAGACTTCTCCAGAACCATTAACTAATACATTTTTTGTTCCCTATAAATCACCCAGTCTTTCCTATTCTGTGGAATGGATAAAGATCCCACACATGTAGATAGTAAGGCAGAAAGATGGGAGTCTGCGTCACTGACACACATATCGCTGCCTGCTTCATTTGACACCCTCTGACCTTGTGCAATGGTGCTCTTTTGGGTTTTCTGAGTGCATGTTTGGAACAGTTCCTCTTGTTTTGTTTTTAGGAACTTTCTCGATTTATAAGAATGATTACATAAGCTTGTCATCTGAGCACAGGCAGGGGTGCAGTTGGTTAATGGGAAGAGGTAAACGCAGGAGGAATAGTTTTCTTCTGTAGAACGGATGACTGCTTCAGACACAATTTGCATCAGATTGGCAGTGCAAACTTTAGAATAATTTGAGTGGAATAAAATATGTGAGAGGAACAGAAGAGCCCTGTGACTTGGGGTTACTGTGGTGGTGCACTGTGACTTGATAGTGGATGGTCTTTGCTTACCCATTGCATTCAGTTGGGGTAGGTAAATTCAGCTGGAAGAAGTGTGGTTTTATTTTTAATTTGTAATTTCTTGAGGGTGAGTAGTGGCTACATGCTGCTTTTAGAATTAACTCTATCAACACAGGGAGAGTCAAGAGGTTTAAAACATGAAAAACAATTCATTTAAGCATGCATATTTTTATTTAATCTTTCCAGATAATAGCCTTGCCTTACTAGGCTGAAGTCAGTAACTTTCTCAGTCTCAGCCTTGAACAGTCCTGAAGAGCTGTGTCCTTGGCTGCCATGAGCTTCTGTCCCTCAGTCCTCTGATTCGTATCACCAAATGCTGACATCCACCTACTGGCAGATGGGTATAAGCTTTATGGGACAGGTGTCTCCTGGGGACAACAGACTCAGCAGGTTCACTCAGCTGAACCTCTCTTTCTTAGAACAAAGCTTTTTATTTAGAATACCCTCACTAAACCAAATTTGTCCATAGGTACTGGTGCGTGGACGGCAGAGCGGGTCCAGGACCCTGGGCCTGTACTGTTTTGAACCCTCCTGGGTTAGTCCTTACTGATCAGCCAGTCCTCGGAGTACTCTGGTGTGAAAGCAAGAGCAATTTAAGCTAGGCCAAGTTAAAAACAAATGGGAAATAATTTCATTTGTGTTCCCCGTAAACAGTATTTACCTGAACCTCACATATTTTACTTTAATTGTTTTAATACATATTTTACTTGAATTGTTTTAATACTTGTCCAAATTATCACTTTGTTTTTCTATCACTTTGTATTGTTTCTATGTGGGAAGAACCATTTCCTTTTAAAAATAATGTTATCTGTACCCTTATGAACTAGTTAATTTTCTTTCCAGCGTTTTCTTTGGGCCATACGGATTTGACCCAACAGCGACAGCAATAACACTGTTCATCCAAAGGATTGAGCCTTTTTGTTTTTCCTGTAACTTATAAAATCACCTCCTATAGTGTGAGAATGCTTGTTGTTTTTGGTAATATTTCATTTCCTCAGCAAGAATATTTTCTTCTGTTCTCCATTGTCATCAGACAAAAAAGATACAATTAAATCAAGGAAGCCTGGCAGGGTTGCTTTTGGAAAATAAAATGAAGTTTTGATTTAAACAAAGAGCAATGAATTGAACTGGAAAAACACGGCCCCAATTGAAGTTCAGCGGGCCTTTCATGAGCCCCTGAAACCACCTTCAGATCAGTGTTTATCTTTGAGAAAGGACGATTATTTGAGACACAACTTTGGATGCTGAAAAGAAACAAAACCCTCCCACAAGGCCTGTTTGGGATTCTGTACACCTACAGCCCTTGGCTCTCCATGATTGTGTGCCGCTCTTCACGCATTGATTCTGAGTACAGAATCTTGCAGATATGAGCCTAGCTGCCATGTAGAAGCAAGTGAAATCTTGGGGTTCAATTAGAAGGAATTTTATGAATTAATTGTGTTGTAAGACTTTTGAAGAAAAGACATTACTGAGATGAGTATAGCAATCATAACACAGGGGAACAGTGAAGCCCAGACAGGGGAACGGTGAAGCCCAGACACAGGGGATTGGTGAAGCCAGGACACAAGGGATTGGTGAAGCCCACCTATAGTACCAGACACATAGAAGGATTATCTGAGGCAGGATGATCCTTGAGCCTAGGACTTTAAAGCTGGCCTGAGCATCAGACAAAGACCCAAGCAATCAGCAAGTGACAATAATCTTATTGGATATTTAATATTTACAATCAAATCTGTGAGCTGTAATTAAGGACAAGGAAAATACAACTCAAAATGCTTACATAACATAGAAAGCAGCACGGGTTTGAGAAATCAGACCTAGGGTTCCTTCCCCATATTAGTTTGATTTTTCTAAAATGATGAAGAAAACCAGCATCCGCTTTCAAGATTTATAACTTTATATGAAGACAATGCCAAACTCTTTTAAAAAAATTTAAACTTATTTTATTAGATATTTTCTTCATTTACATTTCAAATGCTATCCCGAATGACCCCTATACCCCCCCCCCCGCTCTCCTGCCCACCCACTCCCACTTCTTGGCCCTGGCATTCCCCTGTATGGGGCATATAAAGTTTGCAAAACCAAGGGGCTTCTCTTCTCAATGATGGCCGAATAGGCCATCCTCTGCTACATATGCAGCTAGAGACACAGCTCTGGGGGTACTGATTAGTTCATATTGTTGTTCCACCTATAGGGTTGCAGACCCCTTCAGTTCCTTGGGTAATTTCTCTAGCTCCTCCATTG
>NC_034591.1:38154130-38157559 GCF_900095145.1 Mus pahari | reverse complement strand
TTTAGGAGTTCTCTGGTGGAATTTTTAGGGTCACTTATATATACAATCATATCATCTGCAAATAGTGATATTTTGACTTCTCAAACACTTTTCTTTAAAAAAAATGTTTTTATTGGTATAACCTAATCACACACATTTTATTGTGCCACTTTTATACATGAGCATAATGTATTTTAATTATACTCACCTTTTGTCACCCTCTCTTGTTCCCTTTATTTTTGTTATTATTATATTTATTATTATTTATTGTCATTATATTTATTAATTGCAGGTAATTTTATACTAGGGCCTTGTGTCTTGAATCTTCTTGGAGTACAGGTAATAATAAAAAAGAGTTTGAAAATGAAGGTTTTCAGTGTGGAGAATAAGGCATAGAAAGATGCAGTGACTGATCTGGAAAAATCTGTACTCCTTATTGGGCATTGGTTCAAACCTAGTATGTATGATTCCAAAATGTGCCCAGGCAAAAGTGTTCGGTCCAGAAAGAGAGAGAGGGGTGCTCGCTCAGAGATTGCTGAGCTCTGACTTATGACAGGATTAAGCCAGCAATATGATGGCAGAAGTTTCAAGTTTCTCCTTCTTATGTAACAGACAAAATTAGGTTAGGTGTGCTTGCACCATGGGGACAGCTGGGGTCAAGGAAAGTGACCACTAGAGCCAACAATACAACCTGGTAGTGTTGCTTGTGCACGCTTAGTCCCGCCCCAGTCAGTGACGTCATCTGTGAGCTGTACTTCTGCCACAATCCCTCCCAGAACGCTGTCTGCAAGGAGGCAGCGAATTATATTTATTACCTCAGCTTAAAAATCTTTTAAAACTCTTAAGCAGTTTGAAACTTCCATGAAAAAAGAGAACAAGAAATTTAGGAAAGTGTAACGCTTTGTAAACTTTCAGAAGTGAGCTTATTCTGTATTGGCAAATAGAAATAAGCAAGTCTGTTTTATGAGGACTTTAGATATTTAAATACTTAAGTAAGTAATATAAAGAGTACTGGTCTGCAGGGACGTTTAACTGTCAAGTCTCTAGAGCAGTCATTCTCAACCTGTGGGTCACGATCCCTTCATGTAACTCACATATCAGATATCCCACAGAGCAGATATTTACGTTATGAATCATAATAGCAGCAACATTACAGTTATATAGCAATGAAATAATTTTTTGGTTGGGGTCATCACGACGTGAGGTACTGTACTAAAGGGTGTCAGCATTGGGAAGGTTGAGAACCCCTGCTATAGAGGGGAGGAACAGTCACTCTTATCCCCGCTCTGTGGATACGGTCCCATATGCATATGGGTATGGGGATACGGGTTCATATCTTGAGTGGGTACTTTCGGTTGAAGTTCAAAGCCACCGAGGTTTAGAGAAACCTCTGTAGTGTTGAGCTCCTCTGGAGTCATAAACAGTTTAATAAAAATGATGGGAGCTACTGAAGGATGGGCTGACACGTCGGGCTTCGTTTGGGCTCCTTCCCAGGGTGGAACATTTCTGGATTACCGTACAAAGATTTTTCAGTAGGAGTCACTGTGCAGAGTCAGGCTGGGAGGAGGGAGACGGTGGTCAGAGGATATTTTCTGTCCACTTAACAGCACTTGGTCCAGTTATTGCTTTTTTAACCATGATGATCTACTTTATAATAAAAATAAGCAAATACAACAGCACAAAGGACTGGGGCAGACAATCTAGGATTTGGTTTTGAACAGACAGGTGATGTAATCACATGTATGATTTGACAGCCATTTTTTTTTTTTTAGTTAAAAGGAGGGGCAGGCAATATACAGTGGGGAGAATCCAGAGGTCAACTGTTAGAATAATCTTGGACTTCTGAGCCAAGTACAACCAGGAGACAGTATTGTAAACCTCATATAGAGTATCCACATGTCTTCAGGCCAAAGGGTTTAGGACAAAACCCATTCAATTGTTGAATTTCAATATGCTTATGCTTGAGGGACTTTTATTTATTTTTTATTAACAGCTTAATTTAAATATTCCATAAATACACAGATCCCCAGAGTAAAATTACGGGACAGATGTATGAAAGACAGCAACTTGTAAAGTACATGTGTCTTCTGAATCACGGATTAATAATAATAATTAAAAAAAAACACAACACGCACAGTGTGTGACACATGCTGCTTTGACTTATCTACCTCCCCACCCCCATGGTGAATCAACCAGCCCTGATGTTTTTACTTTCCATCATTTTAAGCATTCATTTACTAAACTAACAGCATTTCATTAAGTGCGACTAATCCCCGAGAGCATTACCTTAGCCCATTAGCTTCCAGACAGTCATCAATCCCATGACATTTCCCGGGATGAGATCATTACTGTTATTACTATTTATTTTGTTATTTTTATTTTATTTTTATATTAAGTCCATCTTATAGAAAATGTCTGTGCAGCTAGTTTTAACGGTGCATATCTTCTTTCTGAATCGTCTGGGGTAGTGAGTTGATGCTTCTTTACCCAGGTGTTCCCAGAGAGTTCCTGTCCCCTCATCCCCACCCCCTGCCCGGTGACTACCACAGATGTGACTACCACAGACGATCTCATTCTTACAGCATAACAAATTAGAAACAGGCTCTGCTGAAGGCTGGCACTGTGATAGCTGGGTAGTTTTTCTTTATTGGGACTTCTGAAATTATCTCTGAGGATCATGTGACTGAAGTTGGGTTTCTTGGGGGGAGGGGGCGGGCGGCCTTCACAAAGGCCCCTCGTGGGGCATTTCTTCTTTACCACTGAGGAATAAGGTGGTTGTTTAGTCACGGTCGTGAGGATGGAAAGACTTGACTCTAATGGAAGAAGCAGATGTCAAGGTAAGGACTTGGGCTGGCGGAGGGCACATAGCTACTTCCGGGCACTCAGCTTCAGAGACAGAGCCAGAGATACAGTGCCACGGTGGGACACTGAGCTACCCAGGGCCAAGCCTCAGATTTGACTCTAAACACTGGAAAAATGAGGAAGGGGATAGAGTGAGCAAAACAAAAACTAAAATAAATTAAGATAAAATAAGAGACAGACAGCAGATAGGCATAAAACCACTGAGAAACCACAAAAAGGTAGATGAAATCTGGTACTGAAGAATTCCAGTCTGCCCAATAAAAATAGGAACTGATATTGTGGCTCCATGCATCATAACCGGGGAACACACATAGTTGGGGGATAAAAACAGTTCTGACATATTTGGATGCCAAAAATTTTTAGAGTTGATCTCTTTTGGCCTGGCAAGATTTTATGCATTTTTGTAGTTCCAGCCAAGTGGTCTCAGGATGACTGGATGTTTTTGCCAGCCTGGAACTCTGTGTAGTACGAAGAATGTTGTTGTATCACAGTGAAGAAGTAAATGCATAAAGACAAAGGACTTCTCCCCACAAAAGGGATGGAAATTAATCGTCATCGCGGTCTTGGGCCAGTGCTCCAAAATAATGT
>NC_034591.1:38031130-38151130 GCF_900095145.1 Mus pahari | reverse complement strand
ACAGAGGCTGCCTGGAAAGTATTTGTTGGCCTAAGTGACAGTCAATTTCTTTGTCATCACACTACTCTTAGTTTTTGAAACAAACTGGGAAGATGTCATCATCTGAACATTTGGTATATTTTTACAGGTTATATATCTTATCTTTTTTTTTAAATTTTTTCATTTATGGAAGAATAGAATCTTCCCTAAAGGTCAAAGAGTAAATGTATAATTGATGTTTGGATCATGAGCTGAAAATACATTTCCACAATTAAATATTCAGGACATCAAACAAAGCTATGCAAAATGTCTTATTTCCCTTTTTCTATTTCCATGTGCATGTGTGTGTGTGTGTGTGTGTGTGTGTGTGTCTGTGCATGTTTTGCATGTGTGCGTACTTTGGTATGGCACGTGTGCATGTGGGAGTGTGTGGTTGATGTTGGGCATCGTCCTTTATTCACTATCTCAGTTCAGGTTTTCTATTCCTGTGATAAAGCATCATTTCCAAAGGTAGCTTGGGGAGGAACTTGCAGTTGCAGTTGCTAGTTACAGTCCATCAACAAAGGAGTAGGGCAGGACCTCA
Organism: Mus pahari; assembly: GCF_900095145.1. Lineage (NCBI taxonomy): Eukaryota > Metazoa > Chordata > Mammalia > Rodentia > Muridae > Mus > Mus pahari. The sequence goes on along the minus strand of NC_034591.1, from coordinate 38,150,568 downwards.
CGCAGGGTAGGGACCTGGAGGCAGAAGAAGCAGAAGCCATGGGGGAGTGTTGCTGACTGGCTTGCTCATGGCTTCATCAGTTCGGGTTCTTCCTCTTCTTCTTGCCCTTCTCCCTCCCCCTCCTCCTTACTCTCCCCCCCTTTTCCTCTCCTCCCTTTGCTCCTTCTTTTTTCTTCTCTTCTTGTTCTTCCTCTTCTTCAACTTTTAATTGATTCTTTGTGAACTTCATAATATGCACCACAACCACACTCATCCCCCAGTACTTGCATGTTCACCCTCCACCCTTGCAATCTTCTCCCCCAAAGGGGAAAAAAAATCTCACTGTGGAAGCTGCAGTGTTTGATGGTGCGTCACACAGTAAATCCTGTTGTCCAAAGGGCTTGACTTGCAAATACTCATTGCAGTGACTCTGGCTTCTGCTACACTACCAATATTGCATCCTCACCAGACTCCTCTTGGATATCCTGCAGTTGCCATGTGTTGTAGAGATCCCAAAGCTTTGGTCCTGCATGATTGGCTCTATCATGTGCTCCAGAAGCTCATAGATTGGGTAGATGTTGGAATGGGACAACTTAAAGCCCTGGATGTGGGCCTGGGTGATAGCTGAGTTGGTCAGTCTGCCAGTTTTCCTGTGTTCAAGTCACTAAGACCTCACTGCCCAGGTGCTGAACAGGAACAGCTCACCCAAGTGCCACAGCTGGCGAGGGGTGGGGGTGGCTCAGAGCAGCTCTCAGACAGCAACATGGCTCCAGGTGGCAACCCAGACCATAGCTGTCCTCAGGTCCTTTGGGGGTGACATGGACCAGAGTCATGAGCACAGATCCCTGCTGTAGTCAGGCCATGAATACAGACATGGCCCTCAGCAGCTTCATGGGTCCAGACATCACCATGGGCTCAAGTGAAGGCTACTTGCTTCAGGCTGTTCCTCACCAGTTCATCTTCAGTTCTCTCTCTTCAAAGTGCACAAACGGCTCTGCTTCTTTCTTTCCATGACATTCTTGCTCATTGTAGTGGCTCCTCCACCATCACTGTGGCATGCATGGGCAGGCCTCTGGCTGGGCCTCTGTCAGTTTGTTTGTTTTTTTTTATACCACACAGGGCTGGGGTGGCACTGTTTCCATAGTTTTGGACCACCCACATAAATCACTAATTAAGAAAACATACCACAGGCTTGCCCACAGGCCATTCTTATAGGGGCAACTTCTCAGCTGACATTTCCTCTTCCCAGATGAAGCTAGCTTATCTTAAGTTGACATAAAACTAGCCAGTCGACTTCCTATATCACTCTTTGAAGAAGGATTTCCATTATTTAGACCTTGCTCAAAAGGCTTGTTCTGGAGAATCCCTAACTCTGTCTTTAGAAGCTGGAATTAGAGGCTGGTTTCCATGATTACCTGACATTTCTGTGGGTTCTCAGAATCTGAACTCCAGTCTTTATGCTTGTGTGACAAGCATTTCAACCACTAAGCCATCTTCCAGCCCATATTATTTTCTATGCTGTCTAGTTTTTATGTCAACTTGACCCAAGCTAGACTCTATTTAGAAGGAGGAACCTCAGTTGAGAAAATGTTCCCACTAGACTTGCCTGTGGGCAAGCCTGAGATGGAGGCGCATTTTCTTGATTGATGATTGATGTGGGAGGACCCAGCTCAGTGTGGGCAGTACCACTTCTGGTTTGGTGATCTAGGAGCTATATGAAAGCAAATTCAGTCAGCCATGTAGAGCCGGCCAGGAAGCCGCCCTCCTCATGGTCTCTGCTTCTGCTCCTGTCTTTAGGTTCCTGTCCTGTTTGAGTTCCTGCCCCGACTTCCTTTGATGATGGACAATAAGGTGTAACAATAAGCTAAAATCAACTTTTACCTCCACAAGTTGCTTTTGGTCATGATGTTTTATCACAGCAAAAGAAGCCCTAAGACAATCTCTTTCCTCAGAAGGTTCCTATGCACACACCCTGTGTTGGTGTTCACCAAATGTCACAGGAGATACATAGCTAAGAACTTTTTTTTAAAAAGTGGTTGTCAGGAAAAGAAACTGCTGGCTCAGTCCAGTAATTTTAAGGGTTCAAAAACTAGGGGTATAAAGATGACAGGATTTTCTCTTCAAAAGACAGAAGAATGAACTTTGTGTAAGACAGCATATCTTGGCTGGAAGCCTGGCTGTGTACAGGAAATAAAGAATTAACCCCTACTGTATTTTATAAACATCAGTATAAACTTGGATTTTTAAAGAATCAGATTACCCCAAAGTGCTACACAATTCTTAGTTGGCTGACTCATCATCTTTGAGTTCCTGTTCCATTTTGAGAATATAGAGCTAAGATGACTATAGTTTCTCTAATACCTAAAGGCCCCAAAGGGTGGATACATGTATATATCAAAAGGAGGATTTTGATGGGGCAAAAAGACATCTCTTTCCTACTGCCACTTGCAGATCCGGCTTCTGTGAACTGTGCATTGAAGTTCCTTTGACCCAGCCTCTGGCCCATGGATGCTCTCTTGATAGAGAAGAGCTCCAAGTTAAACCAGAACCAAGGACTCTAGAAGGAGAAAGGTTGTCAGAAAAATGCAGGGAATTGAAAACTCAGGAAAACCCCACACTTAGCAACACAGAGACTTCCAGAGAGTCAGGCATGCAAATCTATATAGCTACTGCCCATACATTAAGGAATCTGCATCTGGGCCATGGAGCCAGGGGAAATCAATCTTAGGCTTCCTCTGTCATTATGTAAATGAGGTAGGTAATCAAGCAGGACTAGCTATAGCCAACTCACAGTATACAAGATGTTACATCACTTTATTTCAACTGTATGATTCATCAGAACAATTATTAACACATGGAGTACCATTCAGCTCAACTGCAGGTATAGGCAGTGACAAGTATCTAATTCTTTAGGAGAATGACTTACTCTCACAATCTGTCCAGACACATTGCCCTAGGAAGAGTCATAAATAGAAAACATGATTTTCACATTACAGCTTTCTCGAGCATGTATATACAGGTATGGGTGTCTTCCATAGCTCTTACTGCTCTTGGCGCATAAGTTTTCTTGACCCTGTAACGGCAGGCAGTTCTTTCTACAGAGCAGTTTGCTGTCAGTTTTTGACAGTGCTCTGTGAATTTGCACTACTCTTCATAATTACAAAGCAGTAATATTTGAAATGAAATAAATCTGGGCTACGGTTCCTTATGCGTTCTGGTATGTTCCACCACCATCAAAGACCTGTTGATGCCATCATTTTCCTGTAACAACAGCCAAGTTCAACTATTGGGTTTCAGCAGAGCACACCCATGTCATAGCTTGCCCTATTAACCCTTGGCTTCAAGTCCTGGTGACGTAATGAGGGTGGAGTGTACTGGCAATCAGTACACTTCCTTATCATAACTTACAGCCATGTAAAAAATCACTCTGCCCTTGAACTGGGTCTCACATACCTCTTCTGAAACGTTCACAGTGCAGGATTTCTGCGGCCTAACGAAAATTTTTCTTACATCATTAAAAATAAACATTTCTATAAAAATATAATACTTTCAATGTTTACACGGACAAAACCAGCTAGGGTAACCTAAGCCACATGCACTATACAGTAGTAAGCACAAAATTCCACAGAGCAAGACATGTCAAAAGTCCTGTCCAGAGTAGCTATTTATCCGAGATCTTCAATTGGCTTTTGTCTGTTTCTAAAATATGCTTTTGTTTAACCTAAATTATGTCCTAATGCAAAAATGAGACTTCCCCAGAAGTGTTGGGTCCAATTGATTTAGGTGAGAAACCTCCTCCTGAAAGAGAGTATATATTTCTTGATCATTGACCCTTTTTTTGTTCTATACACAAGTTGTGACTGGAAATAGTGAACCTTTCAGTCAGTTTATTTTGTCCTTTAAAAACATACTGAGTTGCCTTTAAAAAGATTTATCACCACAAGTTACTTATTTCCAAAGTTGCCATTAAAAAACAGATAAAAAATTTAAATGTCCACATTCATTAGATTAGAACAAAATCTTTCTCAAATGGTTGATTTTTGTTCGCTAAGACAGACAGTGTAACCCATGCTGGCCTACATATAAATCATTCTGTATGTGGTGTCAAACTTATGGCAATCTGCTTGCCTCAGCTTCCCAAATGCTGGGATTATAGGTGTGAGCCAACACTACTTGCTAAACAGCTGGGTTTTAAATGACAAATATTTTACTGTAACAAAGTTGTTTCTTGAAAAAACAATCTTCCTATTGTCATCTATGTACAATACATAAAATCCCTGATACTTTATAAACACACCTCATGTCATGCTAGCTTAAAAATAAGTGCATTGTCTGTGGATAGTCTTCCAACCTAAGGAATGTGTATATAAACGTTTAAAAGGGAATGTTTGCCTGATGGGTAGACAGCATCAGAAATGGAAAATGTTCACGACCACAACACAACAAAAATATTTTTAAAACACTGGAATTCCCACAAGCAGCCTGCTAGGAACATGACATTCATCCTGAAAGAGGGTGTCTCTTCTGAGTTTTCTATGAGAAATCTTCAAAGTTCACTGTATTGGATATATATATATATATATATATATATATATATATATATATATATATATCTTATTTTTCTTATTTTTAAAACCTTCAAGCCTGAACTGAGATTTAGAGCTCCGCTGAGATAGGAGTGTTGTAGCCGCAGGTTGCCACTGGTCCCCAGCCTGTGGGGGCCATGCTTCTGTTTCTGATGCATTGTCAGATGAGAAATTCCTTAGAATCCAGGAATTTGAAATAGCAAGTCAATGTCTCATAGTGGTGCAGTTACCGCAAAAGCAAAACAAAACAAACAACAACAACAACAACAAATGTTAAGTGACCTTCCAAAGGCCAGGCAGTGAGAACTGTTGGGGAAGGGATAGACTGGTTTAGGCCAGTACTGCTTCTTGGAACAGGGCTGGCGGTCCTCTTATCCATCATGTGTTCCCCTCGCCGTCAATGTTGTCTTGGGATGGCAACAGAGAAGGATATGGAGCAACACATTTTACATTCACATAAGTAGCGTTCACGTGGACATAGTGCTCCCCAATGAACGTGGAGAAGATTGAGGATATCCTGGAGACCAGTTCAGAAAAGGATGGGCGCATTTCCGCTTTGGGGTGCCAGCATTTTAGCATCACTTCATACCTGTTTCAGAAAGAAATGTTGTGAGAGGCACAATGGCAAGTACTTCTGCCCGAGACATGAGCTGCAGACATACAGAAGACCCCACCAGAGTCTTACTCACAAGGCATCGGGGCAGTATTCTGGCTGCAAGAGTCTTCTGCCTTGTAACAGGTAGATAGTGATGTCAAATGTGTTCACGTCGGGGTAAGGAGGGGCTCCTCGCGTCATGAGCTCCCAGAGAAGCACACCAAAGGACCACTAATGAAACAAGACAGAGAAGTCAGGTGACTTCCTAGGAAGGGAAAATCAGTAACTCTCCGTAATTCATCCTGCTTGACCTTCTTCACAGCATTTCTATTTAGGGGGAAATTTTCTCTAAAAAGAACTAGAAAGCTATACATTTCATGGCCTGTTTAAACCAGAATGGGATAAGGTTCAGATTACAAGAATTATAGTTTTTAAAAAGAATAGGTGAAGTCTACAGGACGTTTAGGATTTAATCGGTGGTTAGTGGAGTACATTTTCTGAGTTCGTTCTTGTAGGGTCAAAGTACCAACATGTTCCTATCTTTCCCTTCAATAGTTTTGCCACAAGTTTAGATTTTTATCGATAAGAGTGACTTCCCAGAATTTAAAAAAAAAAATGGATTAAAAAATTCTGATTATATATGTTTGTGGGTTGGTGTGAGTATATTTGCACCATGTGGATAAAGATGCCCATGGAGGCCAGAGGACATCAGATGCCCTGGAACTGACAAAGGTCATTGTGAGATGCCTGGTACAGGTGTTAGGAACAGAGCATAGATCCTCTGCAAGAGCAGTCAGTGCTCTTAGGCTGCTGAGCCATCTCCAGTTTTATGGATCCAAGTCTTTGTCTGGCCTCTGTAGGCACCAGGTATACATGCAAAACATCAAAATACATACATTTAAAGAGACAGGAACTGGAAGCCTATCTAAGAATACAGTACTTGTTATGAAATCATAAGGGCCAGAGTTCTTATTACTAGTTCCACAAAAAGAGGGGGGCAGGCATAGCAGTCTGTCTGTAATCCCAAACTTTGAGAGGTGGATACAGGGGATCCCTAACTAGCTAGGGCAAACTAGCTAGTTAGACTAGCTAAACAGAGAGTTCCAGGCTCAAGAGATCTTGCTTCAATAAATACAGTGGAGAGAGACTGAGGAAAACACCAAGTATCAACTTCTGACCTCCACAAGCACTTGCAGGTACACACGAGTTTACACACACACACACACACACACACACACACACACACACACACACAAATACATGAATACATGTATAGAGAGGCACACACATCAAACAAATATGAACATGCAGAAAGGGAGAAATGTAAATATATCTAAATGTTAATGTTAAAGGGAAGTTCTAAATCAGTGTAAGTAAAAAAAAAATCTGTATTAAATGCATAACTAATCCAATTGCTAGGCAACAGTTTTCTATTGAAAACTAATTTCAACAAATCTGAAAATGCTAAAGTGCCTGGTTAATGTGAAACAGCTGTATCAGTATTTTCCTGGGAGAGCAGAGAGACATGGAGGGGCTGAGAGAGTTGCTAAAATCCCCTAATGTATCCGAATTCACAGTGGCAAACACAGTTAAAGAGTTCCTGACCCTCAGGTCTGGCAGTGTCTATTGAACTTCACAGATAGGCATTTTCTTGATTGAAAGCTCCCTACTCAAAATAGCACACAGGTCAAACATATCGTTTCACCCATCCCACCCCCACCGGACATGTGACAACCTTGACAAGGAGGTAAGTCAGCATAGGCAAGCCACCCGGTGCAGAGGACACAGAACAATAGTTTCTGCTAGGTGACATTTCCAGTTCATTTCCATACAAAAGAGCCTATGGGAAGGACATGAGGCTGGTGTGTGTGTGTGTGTGTGTGTGTGTGTGTGTGAAGAAAGAGAATCTATACCAAAAAGGAAGTTAGAACCAAATATAGCTCAGAATATTTAGCAAAAAGAGCAATACATGTCTTGGAACCCTGAGACAGAAGGGAACTGTGGCTCTCCAGGGTCAGCTCTCTACTTGTTAGAGTTGTCAAAGCCATCACATTAATGGCTCTTTCCTTTGCTCAAATATAAGAGTCACCCCTCCCCTTTTCAAATGATTTCTTTATGTGTTTGTGTGTGTGCGTGCGCACACATGCCATGGCGAGTACGTGGAGGTCAGAGAATAACTCCCAGGATTCAGTTCTCTCCTACCACTTTGTGGGGTCACGATGGCGAGCAGACAGGTCATCAGGGCTGTGTGCAAGCACCTCTACCCACCCGACCACTGTGCCAGCCCTCAAGAGCTCTCCTGCCCTTTTTCTTAGGATTGGGGGTACTGTCTCACCCTGTAGTCTACTTTGGCCTTGAGTTGGCAGCAACCTTCCCACCTCTGCCTCCCGAGCCACCCTGCGTTATAAATACGAGCCACCCTGTCTGTTTCAAGAGCCATTAAGATCATCGAAGTAGGGAACACAAATCCTCTCCCAGGAGTGAGCTAGACAATTTCACTCTCAACTCAGTCTCTCATCAAAGTTTTCATGCATGTAAACTCTTATTCTGGAAACTTATGGGGTAAACACTTAAGCTTTAGAACTTCAGTTAAAATTTAAGTCCACTGAACAAGTGCCGACTGACCTTGGATCCTATACAAGTCAGTTACTGCCCCGATAGGTAGGTCCCAGGGCTGACTGAACTGTGTTAGCAGTGTTGTGCAATAAGAACGTAACTGAAATAGAGACTGATGACAGAAAAGCAGGACAGCTGCTGTGAAAAATCAGAGAGCACCCAGAAAGATTATGGGAGGATGGAGGGGAAAATGGATCTCCAGGAAGAGGCACAAACGGACGCAAGAGCTCATGGCGTCAGATGTCCGGGTGGAGTGGTGCGGTAGCTAGAGCATGCCCATGAAGCTAGGTATGGTGGCTCCCATCTCTAATCCTAGACTTGGGAAGCTGAGTCAGAAGAATAAAGAGCCTGAGGCCAGACTGAAGTGCTAGAGACCCTGTCTCAAAGCCTTATCTCCCTCCAAAAAGAACAGGTATTTCTTCCTGTTGCATTTCTAATACTGGAGAAGTCACTTGTGGAGTAGGTGATGAGGAGATGCGGTTTCAGCAAAACTGTGAGAGGAAGTTTTCAAATGTTGAAAATAGGCTAGGCTGAAACTGACGAGCCATGGCTGCTGCGTGCCTGGGGACTGTGATCTCAAAGGTACTTAAGGCAAAAGGAGACTCTAGCAGGGGACTTGGCTGAGTTGGTAGAGTTTTCCTAGCATGCACGAAGCCCCGGGTTCCTCTCTCAGTATATATAAAATCAGGAATGGTAGAGCATGCCTATCATTCTAGCACCCAGGAGGCAGAAGCAAGAGTGTCAGAAGTTCAAGGACTTCCTCAGCTACACTGTAAGTTTGGGACCAGCCTGGGCTACATGAGTAAGATTCTGTCCAAAAAAAAAAAAATGGAGACGTTGGTTGACAAATCCTCAGTCGGAGGATTCTGAATAAGAACAGGGAAGGGAACTTTGGTACAAGAAACACCGGAGCCTGTGGATCTTCCCTGCAAGTCCAAAGTCAGAAGTGTGTCTGCCATACCGTGCAGCGGTGTAGGCAGCACTTTGTACTCCAATTATTATTTCATAATGGCTATTACGAATGGTTTAACAACGATCGCAGCCTTGAAGTGTAAATACCTTTGTAAGTGTTGGAGGGACAAGGAAGGCAGAGTTGTAAGAGGCTGATTAGATTCAGGGTCTGCAATAGTGAGGGGTTAGAATACAGAAAAAAAGACTCCCAAACACCATACACCTCAGGCAACGACATCAGAAGGGAGTTGGAGGACTCTTGGGACAAAAGTTAGACAGACACAGCTTCCGGAACGCATTCCTAGGCTACAACGAAACACTCGCCCGAGGGAGCACCCATATCCAGGACACACAAGTCACTCAAGTAACTCAAACCAAAATGAGGGTAAGGTCTGACGAGACGTCTCATCAAAAATGACACAAGGACCACACTGAGCACGTGATATGTTCAACATTAGTAGTCATTAGAGAAATATAGATTAAATATAGATTAAAAAGAAAGTACAGCTTTATTGGATTGGCCTAAACTCCCCAAATCTGACAATGTCAGCTGTAGGCAAGGATGTTGAATGGCCTGAACTCACGGGGATCACCGGTGGAAAGCGAAAATACTACATCCATTCTGTAAAACATTTGGCCCTTTCTTAAACATTTGAACACACAGGGGTGTTACTCCTAACTATGTAAAATGTAACAAAAACATATCCACACAAAGACTTTTATTAAGCAGATGCCTTGGCAATTATAATTATGCATAGGTAACTGCCTACCGATAGAAGACTTCAGCGGGTATAGGAGGAGACAGGAGGAAGATAGGCTGTGAAGAATAAAGAAAACTTCTTGGTACACATGGTGGGACCCATGGCTCCAGTTGCATATGTAGCAGAGGATGACCTGGTTGGTCATCAATGGTAGGAGAGGCCCTTGGTCCTGAGAAGGCTCTATGCCTCAGTGTAGGGGAATGCCAGGGCCAGGAAGTGGGAGTGGGTGGGTTGGTGAGCAGGGGAAGGGGGGNGGGGGNGGGGGAGGGGGTTTTCGGAGGGGAAACTAGGAAAGGGGATAACATTAGAAATGTAAACAAAGAAAATATCCAATAAAGAAAAAAAGAAAAAGAAAAAAGAAAACTTCTTGGTTAAGATGTAGAAAGAAAACCAGGTGGCCCAGAGTCTAGAAGCTAAAAGAAAGGGGTATTTCAGGAAGGGCTTGGTACCTGCAGATGGTGGATTATCCTGGGAAATGAGGCAGAACGGGGACAGAGAGAAGCCAGCCGGACTGAACAGGCAAGAACACAAACTTCACAGAAGAGCTCATGCTAAGTGAGAGCCACGGAACGGGGCTGTCTGGACATGAGTAACTTCATGGGAAGTGATTCCTATCTGATTTGAATGCACTGAGAGTATTTGGTGTGGCCAGATTGCACCTGGGCATTACAAACACAGGCAAGTTTTTGCTGGTAGGATTCAAGATACTTTCAATTTACTACATGCTTTTGGAAACACTCCACGTCAACATTCAAACAAACTATGCCGCCTTTGAAACAAAACTTTATATAAATTATTCCGTGCAATCAGCGGCTGTTGGTCACTGCAGCATTGTGTGTGTGGCTTATAGTTCACAGTGTAGTGTCTTTCAGTGAGAGGGAGAGAGGAACTGCACTGATACCAGCAATTTCCTTTAAGCATTTGTTTTAGTTTTTGTGGCTCTTGGGATGGACCTTTTATTGCTGACGTCTACTTTACAGGTTATAGAATTACCTGTTTATCAGTATATAATCAATGATGCTAAAAAATTCAGCTAGGTTATACGCACCATTGCATCCCAGTCTTAGCTTACTTGCAACATCCTAGGAAGTTTCCTTGTGCCTATTTGTAATCAGTCCCCATTCCTATTCTTAGCAACAGGCAAAAACTGATCTGTTCTGGTCATCGTTCTACTGCTTTCTAGAAATTTCTCATAAATGGGATCATTAAACATTTCATCTTTTGGGTCTTCTCTTTTTCACTTGACATAATTTTGGGAGTTTTAACAGCACTGCAGCATTCTTGTAAACTGCCAAATGGTTTTACACCATAGATCTCTCTCTCTCTCTCTCTCTCTCTCTCTCTCTCTCTCTCTCTCTCTCTCTCTCTCTCTGTGTGTATGTGTATGTGTGTGTGTGTGTGTGTGTGTGTGAAGGCTAGGGATCAAGGTCTACTTTGGGTATCTATCCACCTTATTTTTATTTTGTATGTATGAGTATTTTGCCTGCACATATGTGTATCATGGGCTTGGTTCCCACAGATACCAGAAGAATGTGTTGGATTCCCTGGAACTGGATTTATAGAAGGTTGTTAGCTGCTACCAAATGCTGGCAGGGCAGTAAATGCACTTACCTGGTTAAGCTGTCTCTCTAAGACCTATTAGCTTTAACTTTTGGAGACAGGGACTTTCACTGGGCCTGGAGCACACCAAGTTGAGTGGATGAGATGGACATCAAATCCCAGGGCTCTCCCTGTCTAGGCCACCCCAGGGCTGGAACCACAGATGCCTGGCTCAGCTTTTACGTGGGAGCTAGGGACACACTCAGTTTCTCAGGCCTGGACAGCAAGTACTTTACTGACTGAGGCAACTCCACAACATGAGATGCATCATATTTCACGTATCCATTCTCAAGTTGATGAATACTAGGACCGTTCCTGATTTGGGACAAATACTAGCGCAATGGTTCACAAGTAAATCTTTGTGTGAACATGTTTTTTTTTTTTTTCCTTCACTATTAGCTAATGAGTTGCACATGTGTTTGCTGTGATGCCCACTCAGTTCTTTTGTCTACTTCTGCTGCGGAGCCGTTATCCCCCCTCCCCTCCCGTAAGCACACAGGCAGTCAAGTCTGAGTGTGAGGATCAGTAAGCTTTCATCTTAGGCACTGACCTGCCACCTTGGCTATAGTCTCCCTCTCTCACGCTCATTTTCTTATACTTCTTCACCTATACAAACTTTCACTGTCAAAAATCTCAGGCATTAGGCTCTACTTTGTGCTATCACTTTCTTTCTCTCCTCCCTCCCTCTTCCTTTCTTTCTTTAATGGATCTCATGACCCCCGAAGTCTCTTTACATTGCCATGGCTTGTGATGCACTTCTGAAAAACAAACGGTTAGTCACCTCGAATAAATGTCAGTACCTCCTCTTCCTCTTCCTCACAGGCTCAGAAACTGGATGAACACTCCTTCTTTGGCTTATCCCACAAAGTCCACCCCTCTTTGGCTGACAGGGGAGCGAGATAACTTCTTTCCACCAACCCCAGTCCCTATCCCTTGTCGTCTCTCTGTAGCTGCCGACCTTCCCTTTTGAAGTTCACATCCTTCAGGAACATTTCCAGGATGGCTTGTGTATGAACAGCACAGATTTGTAGTTGTATCCTTAAGGGGAAAACATCATACGTTTTTCTACCTAAACATTGCACTTGTCCTGACTCTTGGCGTGTGAGTAAAGCATCCCACTTGGGTTTCACACAGCACTCATGCTCTGAGCATGCTCTGGAAGTCCTAAGAGGCCAAGGCCAAGGCTTTTGGACCCACGAGAATCAGGACTTGTTTCTCTTCACCCACGTTGCTTGGGACACGTTTCTCCCTCCCTGGCTGCCCTGGCAGTCTCTCCTTCTGGGTCTTCAGCCTCTCTGCCTCCCTCCTCGCTTTATTGTGTAGATTCTTTCAAATGATTTCTTTTGGACTCTCATAAAAATATCACTAGTCTAGATTTCTGTGTGTTGGGAGATGGGGGATCTGTAAGAGGTTACCGAAACCTGGCCATATAGCTCAGTGTGGTGCTTCGGTCTACAAATACTTTTGAATAAACAAGAGAATTTCTGAATATAGTTTGGTACCTCCTGGACAGCTAACTCCAGTTTTACACTTGCAATTGAAGATACCCTGCAATCTGGTTTTGAATTTCGAAAAAAAAAAAAAAAAAGTTACCATACAACTACGGAGAGAGAGTACAGAAAGAGAAATTTAGGAAGCAGGGGTACGTTACCACATCTGACTTGGTGGTGAACTTCTGCGTCTGCAGACTCTCTAAAGCCATCCACTTCACTGGTAGCTTTGCACCTGTTTTGTTGTGAACACTATAGTACTCTTTATCGTACATGTCTCTGGCAAGACCAAAATCAGCAACCTTGACAGTGAATTTTTCATCCAACCTACAGGAGAAAAATTATTACTGACTGGAGTAGAATAATTCACAACAGCACTGAATGTCTATAGATTTTTCAAAAGTGGCTTCGGTATTAGTGATCCATAATTTCCTCTGGCCTATTGACTAATGCTAAATTACAGTGGAATTCCTGAATAGAAATGCCTGACATTTACATTCCAAATTCCACCGGCTGAAGAGAGCTGTTGTGAATGACGTGGCATTTGGCATGGTGTAGGTTTGCAGAAAAGGTAAAGTTGGATTCCATCTGGCTTTCTTTGGTGGCAAAATAAATAGGCCACACACCGCACCACCTACATCATCTACATCTTCCCTTGTTATCTTACTTACAATATATTTCATGGGATGAAGAGGCTATGGGTGCTATTTTACCATTTTTTGCTCTAAAATAGGCCAGCACATAAAACTCATATGTGCCATCAGTGAGGCAGGGAGATAGAAAGCAAAGCGCTGTCATGCTAAAAAACCAAACCAAACCTACACAACAGCACTGAGACAAACACTTTCTACTGAGACCATGTATCCATTGTTTGACGTACTTTTATGATGCTACCCTGAGCAAAACCTAGGTAGAACATTAATAGCATAGCTCTTTCATTCACACATACCACGAGCCATGGGATCAGTGTGCTCTGCAAGGGAAAGCTGGGACTCTCAATTATAAACTGTTGACTGTTGTCGTTACACAGCCGGGCAGCCAGACACAAATAAAAGTTCTTTGTATATTCATTCCCAAAGACCATTTTTGGTAGCGCTTCTGCAGGCTGGTTTCAGAGCTGCTGCTGGGAGTTCCACTGCAATGGTATTCCTGTTACCAGCTTTCCCCTTTCACTGTCAAAAGCTGGAGATCGAATTCTCTCTCCCAATCTCTAATTCAGTGTGAAACCACAACACTGGAAACTGCTGGTGGGAAGGGCCAAGGAAAGCTGGAGTATGGAGCAGCTGTTTGAGGTCCCCTGTGGAGCAACCTTTTAAATGCTTTGTTTGATAAAACTAAAAGCACCCCCCTACATCCCAGGGGCTTACAGATTCACTCAAAATAGTCAGGGAAATGCATTTTCTTCTTTTTTCTTTTTCTTCGAAGAGAAGAGAGAAAATGTCCTTACTGGCATAGTAGTGAGAAAACACTTCATGTGTACTTTGCAAATAGAGATATTTTCTTACTTACATGCAGTTTCTTGCAGCTAAGTCCCTGTGGACAAACTTTTTGCTGGCAAGATATTTCATGCCTTTGGCTACTTGAAGACCAAATCCTATAAGATCTTTCACAGTTGGATTCTGCAATCAAAGAGAGTTGGAAAAGCATAAACTAAGCACTCAATGTTCTAACAGTGAGCTCAGAACACTGCAATGTTTATATGACTTATCTTGTCTCAAATAATAACTCATGCCCCGTGGAGAGCCACAGCTATTTGTTAAGTAGTACTGTATACAAAGTACCGGGCTAGATGTTTTCTATAAATTTTAGTTATTTCGTACACACTTCTTCTTGGGAAGTGTTACAGGCTCTGTTTTCCAGATAGGGAAATGCAGATGTTTTGAAATGCAGGTTTTATAATTTAATGTGCATGATGAGACAGAATTGATCAGGAGATAGTTCCTGTTGAAAAGACAGTTTGCTTCTTATAGTTTCAAGAACAAAAAAAAACCCCAAAAAACCCCCAAAGCCCTATTATGACACAGCACACATGCAGGGCTGTATCAGAAAGCATCAGAGATAGTCAGGAGGTAGGAGAGGAAAGCATGAGCAAGATGCTTTATTGTAGGTTCCTTGCGAAGGTGCAGGACAAAGTCAGCTTTGGCTCTTTTCAATAGTTCCAGCAGGGCTGGTCTAGGGGTCAGTCACCATGCCTGGTTCCTAGGGTGATTAAGATAGGTAGATAGTAACTCAGAGTCTGAGAGCCTGATGTAGAGGTAGCTAAGGCACCGGTTGGTTTGCACATGAAAGGCACACTCTAAAGGCAGGGTGTAGACTAAGAAAAAGAACACACATGATATGCACTCACTGATAAGTGGATATTAGCCCAGAAGCTCGGAATACCCAAGATACAACTCACAAACCACATGAAACTCAAGAAGAAGGAAGACCAAAGTGTGGAAACTTTGATTCTTCTTAGAAGGGGGAGCAAAACACGCATGGGAGGAGTTACAGAGACAAAGTGTGGAACAGAGACTGAAGGAAAGACCATTCAGAACCTGCCCTACCTGGGGATCCATCCCACATACAGTCACCAAATCCAGACACTGTTGTGGATGCTGTCTCCTAAGAGACTCTGCCAGTGCCTGACAAATACAGAAGTGGATGCTCACTGCCATCCATCTTGTGGATCCAATGAATGAATCCTGTGCCATTCTTTGAACATAGGGTCCCTAATGAAGGAGCTAGAGAAAGGAGTTGAAGGGGTTTGCAGCCCCACAGGAGAAACAATAATATGAACTAAGCAACCAATACTCCCAGAGCTCCCAGGAACCAAACCACCAACCAAAGAGTACACATGGTAGGACTCATGGCTCCAGCTGCATATGTAGCAGAGGATGGGCTAGTCAGTCATCAATGGAAGGAGAGCCCCTTGGACCTGTGAAGGCTCTATGTTCCAGTGTAGGGGAATGCCATGGTCAGGCAGCAGAAGAGGATGGGTTGGTGAGCAGGGGCAGAAGGGAGGGGATGGGGGAAGGGATTTTCAGAGGGGAAACCAGGAAAGGGGATAACATTTGAAATGTAAATAAAGAAAATATTCAATTAAAAAAAAAAAAAAAAGAATTAGCTCTGAAGAGAGAAGCAATCCTATCCAAACAAGGATGTCAAGGCATCAGGAACTTGGTAAATGTAGGAGGCTCAGAGAACAAGCCAAACCATTCCCGAGGACAAGTGATGCGTCAGGATAGCCACTGATGAAGTCTGTTGGAAGGTCATGAGAACTAATGCACCAGCTCACTCATCACCTAGCAGCCCTGGAGCAACACAGAGAGCGGTGTATACTGTTCTCTACAAGTAAGACTGGAATCTGAAGTGACAGATTTCACTGTGGCTGACAGCTCTGAGAAGGCTCTTACTATCCAGGATGGGCTGTCTCTCCTCCAGCAGCTTCTGTGGAGCTTCTCAGCACAATATTCCAGGGAGAACCCAGACAGAATTGCTGCAGACCCTGCTAGTACACATAGTCCACAGAGCCTGTGAACAGGCCACATCTTGAAGCTTAGACATCTCCTTAGGACATATGTGTTAGGCACTCTCTAGGTTTTAAGAGGCCAGATTCTATTCTGTAATGGACAGAAGGACATCTCTACCATGCTTTAATCCTGGGAGATTAGTGCTAGAGAGAAGGTGTCGTATCTAAGCTGACTGACTCATCAGAGAGATGACAAGAGTTAAAGTAAGGCCCCTCTGCAATGTCAATTTGAATTATCTGCACACATTTTCATACCCTGAGGGTGTTTTACTCTTTTGGCTGAATGTAAACTATTTCCTTAATGTCATAGAGCTTACTTAGTGTCATGTTTACACAGTGATTTTTGATGAAGAGCAAAGCTACTTGGTTGACTCCCATGGGGACCAGCACAGCAGTAGCCAAGCCGGAGGCCATCCAATCGGTTTAGTTCTGAGAGCTCATTCCCTTCTCCTCAGCCCTGGCCTGGCCAAAGTTCACTCGACTGTCATGTCTTGGTATAAGGGTCATAAAAGCCTCACACCCACAAGAGGTGTGGGCCTCTTTTGTAACTGTGAGCTCATCTATTGGACCAACATTTATTAAGAGCCTATGTGCTGAGCACTGGACCCACGGGCGTAAACAAGATATGCAAAGTTCCTACCCTGTAAGCTAGTGTGTACATGAACAAACATATATATGGTATCTGTTTATTGTCTAGTATAGCACTATTTGGTATCATATAGAGTAAGATACACATATACTTTAAAATGAAGATAGATGAAACATCACAATATATTTTAACCTACATTTTCTAAAATATTATTTCAACACATGATCAATACACAGAATTATTAAAGATTGATTCCTCTTCTTCTCAGACAGCATTTGCCTATGGATGTTACAGAGAAGGCATCATTAGGCAGGATTCGCAAGCAGCTTTTTCTAAGACTCAAACGTTTGTGTTGGAGCTGGAAAGATGGTTCAGTGGGTAAATGCTTGCTTTGCAAGCATGAGAACCTGAATTTAGATCCCTGGCATCCATGTAAAAGCCAGGTGCTATGGTACCCCTCTAGATCCGGAGCAGGGGGCAGAGACGGGCAGATCTCAGGGTCTCACTGGCTAGCTCATTTAGGCAAAAACCTAAGGTAGAGAAAGAATTGAGGAAGACACCCAATGTCAGCCTTTGGCTTGAACATGTACGTGCACATGCAGACATCCCAATACACCAAGCAAAGAAGCAAGAGGGTAGGCAAACAAACGGGCTGGAAAGATGGCTCCCTTATTAAGTAAGGGCATTTGCTTCTCTTGCAGAGAACCTGGATTGGTTTCTCTGCACATACATGACAGCTCATGTCTAACTCACTGCTAACTTGAAGGTCAATGAGCTTAGTAAAGTACTTACGTGAGTCTCATTTCGAATGAAATTTCGAAGATCTCCATGCTTCATGTAGGGCAGGACCACCAGAGGAGACCCTTCACTCCGTAGGCAGATTCCCAGGAGTGAGAGAACATTGGGATGGCTGAAGTCTTTCATGATAATTCCCTCAGTCAGAAACTGGGAGACCTCTTCTATATCTGTGATTCCTGAAAAAAATCAGTGTTGAGAGACTTTAGCCTCATCGGAGGACAATGAATACTTTTTCAATTTTAGATAGCAAGAGCAAAACAAAACAAAACAAAAACAACAACAACAACAACAAAACAAACCCAGCAGGTGACACCTTGTCCGGATGCTTCAATCATAGGATGTCCTTTCTACAACATGTCTGAGCGAATGGTGTTTGGGGCAGAAAGGGTTTTGTTTTTCCACTTTCCTTACCTATCCTGGGGTAACATCTGAGAATCCTACAACTAAGAACTGATTAACAACAGAAAAGTATGAGGTCTTCTTTAAATACATTTTGTTTTATTTATTATTACTATTAATTGTGTATGTGGTGGTGGGAGAAGAACAGATGACTGTGAACCACCCACAGTGGCTTCAAGGAACAAAGCCCCAGTCCTCTGGAAGAGTAGGAAGTTCTCTTAACTGCTGAGCCATCTCTCTAGGCCCACACAGCATCTTTTGAAAACAAGCTTTATAAGACATGGGGGCCTTCAGAAATGGAGATCCAAGTACCCAGGGGAACTATTCCTTTCATGCTTGGATTTGAGGAAAAATGGACAGTTGTGAAAAAACATGACTCGATCAAAAAGCCTGTGACCTAATGAATGAAAACTCCTGAAGGGGAACCCAGCAAAGCTCGTCTGTTTGGCCATTCTCTCTCTCTCTCTCTCTCTCTCTGGGACAGCATCTCTTCTTCCTGTGTGTAAGTAGGACCCTTTCAATAATGAGGGTCTTATGAGTGGCCAGCAGACAGTGTGAGTCAGGGAAAATTTTGTGGCCATGCAGCTCTAAAAGAAGAAGGAAGAGGATGCTCAGAATAATATTTCAAGGGCTATGCCTGGCTTTTGGGGACACGGGTTCTAGTTTCTATGATTTGCCCTGGTGGGGGGGGAGACGTTCTCCTTTCTGAGGCCTACTTCTATTTTCAAGACTAAAGGAGGCCTGGGGTCAGAGAGGCAGGAGATTGTCAGAAGAAGGCCTTCTAGTCCAAAGAACTCAGCAAACCAATCCCATGTAGTGTAGGATATTGTTTTCCCGAGCTTCGATGGCGTCACCCCGTGCAGGGCCATCACATCATCACTGACCACATCATTTGTAGCACAGAGTTCAGGAAACAACCGGTCTCACGCAGAGGCCTAGGTTGTCTTATACAGATACAAACCGAGGAAGCACACTGTTCCATCTGGGCAGTATCCAGGTCCTAGGCTGTCAAGTGCTGTTGTGGTTGGTTAGATAGTGTTCAGCTTTATGGGCCATGTGGTGTCTGCTGCAAATACTTAACTCTACTGCTGAACCACGGGAGTGTGGACAGTAAATGCCCGGGTCCCAAAGAACTTCACCCATGAAAACAGCTAAGTAGCCTATAGTTCAGTGATTACTGATCTAGGAGAATTTGAGGACCAGTCACCATGTGGCCTATGTTAAGTAGCACCCCAACTCCTTTTCTGTACTGAGGATTGAACTGAGCCCTGTATATGTAAATGCTCCACCACTGAGTTACATCCTCTGCAACTAAGTGGGTTATGTGTTCGTGTGTGTGTTCGTGTGTGTGTGTGTGTGTGTGTGTGTGTGTACACAATGGCCCAAGAATGACATCCATTTTCTTTTTGTACCATTCCTTTGAGCCAGGGTCTCCCACTTAATTTGGATCAAGGCTGCAGGCCAGCAAGCCCCAGTAATCCTGTTTCTAGTCCCTATAGTTCTGGGGCTATAGGCACTTGTGGGCATACTGGGCTTTTTTGTGAGTGCAGGGGCCTGAGCAGTGGTCCTTAAGCTTATGGCTGTTACTCACTGAGCCCAGAAGAGCTAGTGGTTAGGGTAGTACATCCTAATTACTTCTAGAAAGACACAGCAAGGGCATGATGGCACACCAACATAGAGTTAACAGCATTAACATATATTTTATGAGTTATCTCTTTGATGTTCTCGAGAACCAAATATGTTCTAAGGCGTGGATAATGATGGCAAATGTGGACTGACAACAGTAACCACAGGACAAGGACAGAAAAATGTGTTGGGGTGAGGGCTGTTCTGAGTATAAATGGCAACACTGTTTTCATTTGAAGCCAATGTAGTGATCTGTATACTTAATCTACCATAGTTTGCTGCTGGACTCCAGGTAGACTATCCCTTTAATTATTTTTGTAGTCAGGTATCCAACAAAATTAAGTGTCTAGAATGATGCTCATCATGGAGAATAGATGGATGTTTGAAAGAGTTGAAGTAGCTCTGGTATCAGAGTGCCTTGGAGGGGAGCCTACCATTTGTACTTCTGATGTTTATTAGATCGAATACAAATCTACAATGTACTTGGCTAACATTTTCCAGGTGGCTTCAAATTCTAAAGTATAAAATTACAATGTAGCAAAGCAAATATGTGAGCTCTGATGACAAAGGCGGAGCCGGGGATCCTCTCATGTGCAGAGTATACTGGCTTGTACAATGTCGCAATTGTGCCTCTGCATCAGTAAAGACTAAGTTTATGTTCATAAGCATATCTTGGTCTTTAAAGAGACTGGGCACTTGATCTTAAGAGTTTTCCACGTAACGGCTACATTTTAAAGAAGTATTGCATTAAAAGGGGACACATTGCATCTCCTTAGGAAATTTATTTCTGTGGAGCACCTCCTTCCCTACCCCTGGATAAGTGAGGGCTACCATCCTTACTGATTTGTCAGTCCTCTGCCAGCACATTTCTCTCCTGCTCGTATTCCTACAGTTGTCTTTTTTTTTTCTTCCTAAAATGGAGTGCTGGTTAAAAAACAATTATAGTAGTGTCTCTGGGCAAAATGAGTCATTAATATGGTATGTGCCAACACTTCCAATAGTTTCCATAAATGTCATTTGCAAAACAAATATTATAAGTCGAACGTGGCTAAATGGTACTCAGTTCATCTAAGAGATTCACCGCCCCTACTGCCTTACTTATTAGTTCTCCAATAATTGTAGGTAATTTCAGAGGGACTATCTCAACAAGTGTTTAGACTAAACACATTTTCAGGATTAATTCCACAATTTCAGTAGCAAATGACTTTTTCCACAAGGGAAAGTGCAAATCAACACTTCATTATTTGCAAACCACAAATGTACCCTTCAGTAGTAAAAGCGACTTACTATTCAAGGATTTCACAGCACAGTGAATTTTCTTTCCGTCATTGTCCAACAAAGTCCCATGATAGACACAGCCAAAATGCCCTGTTGAAAAAGAGAACTTGCTCGAGTTATAATGACTTTATGCAATAATTATTTATTAAGTCTTTTTTCTGTAAGACTAAAAAGACATTGCTTATGACACTTTGATTAACAACATCACTCTATGTGGCACAAGTGTTAGATATAAATATAGATGCATTACACTTCTCTCCATGCTATAAGCAATGTGATTATTTAATATATGGTGCAAATTGTAGGTAATATAGCTTCTTTTAAACATTAATATACCAAAGCATCAAGTCATTGGGGTATCATTGGACACAATAATAGCTTCTACATGAAAGGAAATATATTATTTTTAAGGATAAAATAATATTAAAGAAAACATGTAAATAATTTTATCCACTTGAATAGGTGTAAAATAAGCCCTCTATAGTCTAGTAACTGATTATAAATAATGTATTATAGAGTTAGGGTTTCCCCTGTTAGTCACTGATTAATATGTAAGCCACTTTGGCAGGGATCAAAAGACAGTTGCCCAAATGGAGCATATTCACGGTGACTCACTTCATGCGTTTCCCTCTGACTTTACCCACTCATTTCCCCAACGGTGGCCTCTTAACAGCGGCAGTAATTTCTCCTAGAGGTGCCAAGTGTCTGATGGCTGTGTAAGTCATTCAATTAATTCATGGAGTCCAGCAAGCTGTCCTGAGTGCTATATGAGGTACGGGGCTACCCTCTGTGACTTACACAAAGATGCATACAATAAAACCCATGCTCATGAGTGCTCACAATTTTCAGTGTGTGTGTGTGTGTGTGTGTGTGCGCGCGCCATATAAACAAATGTTAGTTAATATTGATAGCTTCTTAATGACTGTGACTTGGGAGAAATTATCACCATGTTATCACCTTTCATGATAAAAAAAAAAAAGTCCTGATTTTACAACACATAGAGTGAGTATTGGCTTACAGAGAATTCCATTAGGCTCCTCCTAGGGATGTAGGATCTAGCAACAGCTTACATCATCACCTGCGGCCAGGTATAAAGCTGGTATATAAGAGGAATGCTTGCACCCCGCATCCCAGCTCTCCCTCTCTCTCTCTCTCTCTCCCCCACTCCCTTTCTCTTCTCTGGAAGACCTTCACCCAAAATTAAAACTACCTTTTATATGAGGCCTGCTGTCACTTGGCGTGATCATTCAGGGCGACGCCTAGGCACAGGCCCACCGAGATGGTCCCTCTCACTGCATTACACTGCTGTTTTATAAAACACAACACTGAGAATATAACCAGTGAGACTATACCTCCAACACTGGATCACTTACTGGATTTACAGGTGAGTAATATAACCCAGTCATACACTTGTGCACAGAGGACCCCTTTCAGGAAGAAACAACTTAGAAACTCAGCTCTGGATGCTCAGAAGGACCAGTGTTCACACACCGCCACCCTGTCCCTTTCTCCTGCACCATCCTGGTAAATGCCTATGCTACCTCTTTAGAGCATTTAAAATAGGAGTAACTCAACCTGAAGCCACTATGTTTAAAGGGATTTTACAGTAGACTTTATCTCAGGGCTTCTGGTTGGTTTCTCTTCCTGACAAATATTTCCTCCAATAGTGTTAATGTTTGAAGTTATCGATGCTCTGGCTAGCTTCTTGCAAACAGTCATTCTTTGTGTGAAGAAATTGGAGTGCATTGTGGAGATGATAAATGTTACCTTAGATTAGGGGAGGGCTATAAATTCCCCGTATCCTGATGCTGTCCAGCAGTGTACAAGCCACTATAGACTAGATTTTGTTACAGCTCTCAGGATAAAGTAAGATTGAAGAGATAAAGGAGCAAAAAAAAAAAAAAAACCAAAAAAAAACCCCCCCAAAAACTGGCATGATTTTTTTTCCCCCAAGAAACTGTGGTTACTGTGAGAAAAATGAGGGAGAAATGGGGTCTTCTCTCTTGTGTTGGGGATATTATCCAAAAGATTCCATGCACAGGGCAGTCTCCATGACTCTGACTTTTCACGTTTGTATTTCTGCAGGGCAGAACTCATTATCAGGCTCTGTCAGGAGCCTTCAGCATTGTCTAAGTTCCTAATCTGCAAAACAGGAGATAAAGGGTTTACTGGAAAACTGTACTTAACAGAGAACTGAGTGGAAACACTTACCTCTTCCTATGACTTCATTGAAATGCACAATCAGGCTACTGGGTCCAATCACTACATGCTGCACTGCTTGGACCAGCTCTGGATTTAGAGCACTGAGGTCAATGTGAACAGTATTTTGTAGCAACGGGCTGGATATATCAGAGTCTCCACTCGTCAGGATGGGGGACAGGTCTGTTAGCGGATATTGCACTTGTCTGCACGCTCCATTCTGAGAGGAGTTGGGAAACTGGTCTGCAAGATAAAGCAAATAGATACAGGCATGAAATCTCACTTACTGGGGTGAGCCTCAGGGGTGGTGAAGGGGATTAATAGTGGATTTTAACATTAACGAAATGCTAGTTACTGCATTCAGCGAGGCTGGGAACACTCTTTGGAAAGGAATGGTTGGAAAAAGATGGTGGTGAATATGGTGAATAGGGGAAAATGCGCGCGCGCGCGCGCGCGCACACACACACACACACACACACACACAGATGTTTGGACAGAGAAACATTTTATAAAGTGCTTAGAAAAAAAAAAAAAAAACCTTTTAAAGTGAAGTGAGCAGTGTTAACAATGAACTCCTGTCTGTCTTATTGGTTTCCTTGGGTATTTATTTCTCTTTTTATTAATAACATAAAGCAATGCCTGAAGTTCATTTTAAGACATAATCTTCCTCTAAGAATCAGAAGCAGTATGGACGGGCGATGGCTTCTAGGGAAAAGTCACTTTTCCTTAAGTGTGAGGACCCAAGGGAGCACCATGTTCGACTCTATGGCCCCACACCCAGGAATATGTGGGTAGCACATATTGATCTACATAAGTTATTAAAATGCAGAAAGAGGACATGAGATGGGGTGGGGAGGACAGGGAGTCAGCAGGAAGAGTGAGGCTAAAAAACGATCAGGATGCATTGTATGAAAAGTCCCAAAGGATTAACAAAAGCATTATACTAAAAAGGAAAGGAACCAGAGGCTCAGAAGCAGTGAAAGTGGTTATGACATTGCCCAGTCCTGCAAATAAACAGTTTAGACATAAAAAATTAAAAAAAGATGCCTTTTGAGATGATGACTTATTAATGGAAACGATTAGTATTATGGAAACTCCTGGGCAAGGGAATATGTATAGAAAAATACATACTATCAATACAGTTGATTATCCCTTTCAAAAATACATGGGACCAGAGATTGTTCAGATTTTGAATTTTCTCAGAGTTTGAAATAGTGACATGGACTTTAATGGTTGATCATTCATCCCTGATCACACAATCTGAAATTTAAAATCAAAAATATAAAACTTTTCAGCGTGATACTTCAAAGTATCCTAGTTCTTAAGGGCTGGGGAGATGGCTCAGTGGGTAACAGCACTATCTTAGCAAGCATAAGGACTTGGTTTCAAACCCCCAGTTGTCATATAAACAAACAAACAAAAAGCATTCTGGAGCCAAGACAGGTGGATCCCAAGAGCTTCTAGTGAGCCTAGCAAAAAAAAAAAGGTAGACATCATGTTCAGTGACTGAACCTGTCATAAGGTATCAAGGCCAAGAATGATAGCAAAGGCTACTGACATCTTTCTCTGGGCTCCACATGTAGGTATAAGCACATGCACCTACAGATACGCACACCTACAGATATGCACCTACAGATACACGGGCACGCGCACACACATCACAGAGCTTTCAACTATTCTTTTACTTAAAAATTTTGGGTTATGGTTGTCAACCTGCACTTATATTTTGTTAGAAGTAACTAGTGTGACATTCTCAGGCTTGAGAGTCTTGTACAGCAGTGGTAAGTGCTCCCACATTATGGTGGGGGGTCACAGAGTGTTACAGCTTCTTCTAGCAGGCAGCCGGATCTGTGCTAGTGCGCCCTACCACTCTTCAGTTGAGGGTGTTTGGGCAGGGCTCAGTTTCCCACTAGCCCATCTTTACAACCAAAGTGATCCTTAAGCAAGGTTTCTTTTGTAGGGAGATGGCAGCTTCAGGCCAAGGTTAAGGAGCTGTGGCACTGAGTGCTTTTAAACCTAAATGAGACAAAGAAGCCACTAGGTGCTTTACATTTCCCACTGGAACACCACCCACAACAAAGACTGGACATTAGAATCACAGCAACTGGCTGGCAGTGTGTGTGTGTGTGTGTGTGTGTGTGTGTGTGTGTGTTGAGGACTTCTTAATGTTTTATATTCTTCACTTGCGTTCAATGTATCATCATGGCTAGGAAACCAAGCGTCTCCCTCCTGGCTTGCTTCCACCTGCTCCTTGCAGGCAGGGAAAGTAAGACGGGCTAAGGAAGGCCAACCTAAGAGAAGAATGAGAGCGTGCACATCCCAAACCTAACCAATAGCAACTGCAGAACTCTTTCTATAGTTGTGAGGATAGTTTTTCCCCCCATGTGGACCCAGAATTCTCCAAGACATTTCAGCAGGATTAGATACGGATGGTCAGAATTGGCTTCTTTGTGTACTGGAGGCTCAGTAGGAGTGTCCTTCAGGACACCTTTGTTTTGTATCTTACAAAAGATTTTCCTCAGCCCCCGAGAATCTACAGCTCTGAACTCCAGATGCACAGGAAGGTGAGGGAACAAGGTTAGAAAACCCTCATTTGACTCCTTGCTGTGAAAGGGGCAGCCAGAGAACAAGTCTTTCTTTTCCCTTTACCCACCGTCCATTTGTGACGACCTCTTCAAAATTCTAGAATCTTCCCGGGAGGCTGCATTGGTTTGTTTTGAGCTACAGATTATTATGACTATAAAGGCCCTTTCCAAAACTTTTCTGGAGGTATTTTTGAGATTTATTGTCTGGCTGAGTAAGTATTATTAACCAAAAGAGCTTCTGTGGAAAATACTAAACATGCTTAAGTGGAGTTAGAAATAGTCACGACATCATCAGCTTTCTTAAGTACTGAGTTTCTTGTTTGATTGGAAGCAAACAATATTATCTGTTGTTGCCACTGGGGACCACTTAACTAACCCACCTTTCATTTCATACAACACACACACACACACACACACACACACACACACACACACACACACTTTAAAGGTCAAGAAAGCGTTATGGTGTGTGTGCTTGTATGTGTTTATATTGTGCTTGTGCCAGAGGTCAATGCTTGGCGTCTTCCTCAATCATTCTCCACTTTATTTCTCTAACTGAACCTGGAGCTGCTCTGCCAACAGACTCTGATGATGTGTGCCCTACACGCCCAGGACATGTGACTTTTATGTACATTCTGGTGATACAAACTCAGATCTTCTTTCTTGGGCTATAAGCATTTTATAGACAATCATCTCCCATGCCCAGGAAAGCTTGGTAAAGAGTTGTTAGTTGCAAACCTCAATAATGCCAGGTTAAAGCTATTAAAGATGGTTATGAACTACTACTTATATCTCAAGTTTAAAAGCATGCTCTGAGCTTGGTTTGTCCACATTCTTAAAGGATTGGGTTTCCTTCTAACAGTGAATGGAGTCACGTGGGGCTTTCGATAATCTCTGGAGAACTAACCCAAGTCTCAGGAAGGGCAGGCAACAAGCGGTGAGAAACTTGGAATGTTAAGTATCTCATTGCTGGTGTACTGGCTTGGATGAGCAGCTTCTAACTTCTCAGTATCCACACTGTCTGTGACTCACTTTATTTATCCAATGGTAGATATTTCAACAAGGAAGTGCTTGTACTTGACTCATGTCCTGTAACTTCTAAAGATAATGGCCCTGGTACAATACAGACATTTTGCTTTGTGCAAGACATGTTTAAGTAAAACAATGTGAAATGCCCTGGCCAACCTGATCATTTGTCGGTCTGGTGTTTTGCAAAGCAGATGCTGTTGATGAATAGCACTGCTGGAGGTTTTTCTTGGATACATCTCAAAATATATTCAAGTCATAGATGATGGTAGGTAAAAGATATGCTCATTGAGAATGTTTTAAAAGATGACTAATGGCATAACTCAAAAGTTTCCCCTAAAAGATAGCACTTTAAAATTACATTTAAATAAAAATATTTTATAAGTCTAAATGAAGGGTTAAAGAGAACATCTCAGTGTCTTAGCATGGCTGAGATAAGTTACCTTGCTCAAGTAATTCTAAAGTGAACCTGTCTGTATGTGAGCAGAGAGCTTGCAGATGCTAAAATTCTAATATGATCCCTGCATGAGTTGACTTTAAAGTGAAGGCCATGCAATTCTGCATCAAGTTAAATATTCCTTTGGCAGAGGTCAACACTTATTTTTTTTCTACTTGTATAAAAATATCAGGACAAAAAAAGCAAAAAGCAAGAACAAGGCCACATCTCACAGAGGTCTATGTATAGATATTTCTCAGGATAGTAAACTGAATTAATTATACCTTCTGGAAAAGTGGCTCTGTAGTCCACAGACTCATGTGAAACCATCTCTGCAGTTGGACTTACACTTCGGGCACTTACAAGCCTATCCAAATGAGGAGTGTGTACTCTTGCGTCATAGCGAACTAATTCACTGCCCAGATCTTAAAACAGAGAGAAAGAGAGAGCTTGTTAAAGACTTCGCTGTCACAGGTCCCAGGAGACTTCGACCCAGTGCCCAGAACTCACAGCCTTTTACGAATGCTTATTAGACAACCCATATATCTCCATGACAGTGCTGAACGTAATCACTATATCACTACGGTAGCTTCTTAGACAATAAACAGAATATGCACCTTTATGCTTTCTCTTTCTCAGCCACAGGAAGAGCCCGGATGATAACAAAACTACTACTGATATTGAGACAGCACCAATGATCAATCCTGCAAAATTCTGATCCGGTTGAACGATCACTTTTCCAAGGACAGTTGAAGAGACTGCTTGCTTCCACTGGAAATACATAAGAAGGAAAGTCAGATTTTGGCCAAGATGGATATAAAACATACTATCGAAGGGGGACCAAGTTTCTCTGGATCCCAATTAGCACCCTGGTGGCCAATATTCTAGAAGGTGCATTACAGCCTTCAGGGTGAGAATTTCCTCAGTTCTGCCTCAGTGTCCAGATAATTAGGAAATATTGATTACCTAAAGCACGATTTAGATACACAAAAAAATTCTTTGATCTTAGGAACTAAAGAATACATGAGGGGAAATGGATAGATCAAGTATTATGATACTATAGAAGTATGAATAAATGAAACTTATGCCCCATTTGGGAGGGTGGAATGCATAGCAGAAAAAAATTTCTCCTAAGAGGGGAGACCATATTATTATAGGACAATAAAGTCTCATAGTCTATTTCCATTTTGATACATAGAAGAATTCCTCCCAGCTCCGGTGCTTTCTGATTTTTAACTTTGATGGTCATTCTGAAATTTCTACATTCGGTCTCAGATTTTGTAATTCTTTTGTATATTTCCATTTCTTAACGTTTCCAGAAGATTTCAGGAATCCTTCAAAGCTACCATTTCTAGGGTAAGTAATGTATGATATGCATGAAATAAGATATCATTCAGCCATAAACTAGAATGAACCACAAAAGTATTTGCCAAGTCAAATGAGCAAGATGCCAAAAGACAAATATTGTATGATTTGACTTAAATGAAATACCCAGGTCAGCAAATTCATAAAGAAAGGAAGTGGATTAGAGGTTATAGGGGCTGCTGGAGAGGAGGGTGAGGAATTATTGCTTAGTTGGTTACACAACATCTGCTCAGGAAGGCTTTTGAGTTACTGAGCAGTGATGGCTACACACATTATGAATATAATTCATGCACCTGAACTGTACGCTTAATATCATTAGAAAAGCAAATTTTATGATATATGTCTGTTATCCCTGATTTAAACGTTCTAAGACCATTTCTAGTGGCAAATTTCATGGTTCGTGAGCTATATAAAAAATAAACTATTGAAGATAATAAAAGAACATTCTTGTTCTGTTATCTGACTTAGTTGTAGACGTGAAAGAAGGTAATATACAACAACTGGGGGGTTGGTGGTGGGGAGATGGCTCAGTCGTTAGGAGCAGTGACTGCTCTCCCAGAGGTCCTGAGTTCAATTCCAGGCAACCACATGGTGACTCACAACCATCTGTAATGGAATCTGATGCCCTCTTCTGGTGTGTCTGAAGACAGCGACAGTGTACTCATATAGATAATAAATAAATAAAACTTAAAAAAAGGAAAACAAAAAGATTGATTAAAAAAAAACAAACAAACAAACCAATCACCTCAGTTGGGTTTCCACTTTACTCTGCCAAGTGGATATATATCTCTTCTTATTTATAGAGTTCTGTGCATTGTGACCACTGAAGTGGGAAGGCCTCCTCGCCTGGTAAAAAGAGGGAGAAGGGACACTCTTGCATGTGCTCTGTCCCTTCGGAGAATGGCAGCATGTTTTGGCAAGAGTGTGGCATGACTTCTGAGAATTACACTTTTGACCCAGAGGAAAGAGACAGTGTGATTAAAAACCTAGACATTTCTCAAATCACAGCTAGGAACTGAGGCTGAGCTGATGAGCTAGAGCCAACGTACAGATGAGCTTTAATGATTTATTTTAAGCCTCCTGGTGACATAATTACAACGGCATCCTTATTTACATCATGAGAGGCTTGCGGGAACCCCACCTCTATATTTAGCTCGCTGTTCAGTTTGAGCAGGTCACTGGGGACTGTACACAACACAGCTCCGGAATGCCAATGGAGACTCTCGCAGCTCTGATTTCCAACTTTTAACACTTCACCTTTAACTGCTTCAGGGTCAATATTGTTTCCCTGGAAGGGAAAAAGAAAACAGAAAGAAAAAGGTCATTAACACTTCCCAGGTCAGTAGGAAGGCTGGCAGTTCTAGAAGGAAGCCAAGAATAGAGCAAACACAGATGATGTTTTCCAAGAAATCTGATTTTTTTTATGGTGTTCAGCTTCATGGGAGTTGAGTTGAGACTCCGAAAGGGAGTCTGAGCATTTCAGGACACCAGGCAGGAGTGGTAAGAGATTTTTCCATCAGGCTCAGTTTTAGAGAAAAGGGAAGGGGATATTGTTTGTGTCCTTACTTTAAAAACTGTCATGCATAATCATCTTATTACTGTCTTCACACAAAGGATGGACGTTTGGCAAAAAAGAACACAGCTTCGAGTTTAGCAGCTAGACCTGCTGAATGGCTTAACACTGCTGTTTGCAATGATTCACTTTTAGCACCACACTGAACACTTTGGAAAATACCAAAGCCAAGGTCTCCTCTCCAGAGATCCAAGGAACCGCCTCGTCAATCCATTCCGTTAGCTGTTTGAGCCCAGCAATTTCTTTCTATTCTGCTTAGTTGAACAAGGTACATAAATAAATTCATTTCAGTGAAATTCCCAGAAGATGCCGTATGACCTTCACTAGGTTTTGAGAGCACAATTGGATTATTTTGAATAATTATGTAGTTTCTCGAAGATTATTAAACATTACCCAACTTGGCATAGTTAACTTGAGTTAACACCAGGAATGTTAAA
Organism: Mus pahari; assembly: GCF_900095145.1. Classification (NCBI taxonomy): domain Eukaryota; kingdom Metazoa; phylum Chordata; class Mammalia; order Rodentia; family Muridae; genus Mus; species Mus pahari. Next base: position 38,120,169 of record NC_034591.1, on the reverse strand, counting down.
AGTTAAAACATCAACATTTTGTTCAAGAAAGCAGTCATTCGTCTTGGGAAAGAAGTGCAAACATGAATACATTTTTCTATATTAAGACTTAATAAGTAGTAATTCATTAAATAGGCTGTTACTTAGAGGAGAGAGCTATCCAAACCTATTACTGTCTTTCTTATGGACAAGGAACAGCTCCTAAAAGAAGACAGCCCTACAACTTTGTTTTCCAAGCTCTTGAGGGTGTCCAAAAACCGCTTTTCCTTGTAGTGCCTAATGGATTTAAGATGGGTTGGCCTGCGATTCTAGGGATAGGAGTATCTGAAAGAAGGCACATCTTTATATTCCAAGGCTCCACTGAAGAAATGAACACAGGCAAACCGTGCCCTTATTGTACTTCCAGAGGCGGTAGGAACAGGCCATTGATCTAGGTCAGCTGCACAGGGTAATTCAACAGAGAAGCACATAAATCTCATGGGTCACTTTGGGGCTTGAAATGACAACTTGTTGGTTAGGTCTAGAAAGGGCGCAGGCCCTTACTCACATATTGGAGGGAATTCAGCAAATGACAGAGGAAAGAGATTAAAGAACCAGAGGGCTTGATTTATGAGATGCCCTAACGTGTGCTTCAAGCGCTTAGATAATAGCTAAGGGTGGGGGAAGGGAGGACAATAATGCACATCCTTCTCTAGGACCCATGTGCTCAGCCTTATGATCGCCTTGGAGAATCAGAAGAATAAGCAACTAAAAGGTTGAATTCTTTTTGATTCATAACCATCCAGGAATGCATGATGAGCACTGACTAATAGAATGTATGTTACCAACAGCACTGAAGATGAAATTAGATAGAATGGCATACATTTGGCAAGAGTAACCCCAGCAGCACTAGCTATCTAAGAGGAACTGGTACCAAAGCAGGAAGAACAAAAATGGATGCAGTTTAATTTTTGTATTCAAAGTAAATGTAGCTTTATTAAGCCTTGGAAATGATTTTAAAGCTTCCATTATTGATTATCAACTATTTGTTAAGTAGAAGAATACATTTATAAGGTCAGCTCAGTTCTGTAGGCATTGAAGTGACAATATATGGGACTCCATAAAAAAAAAAAATGTCATAAGTGAGAGAGAGCTTCAATTCTTTAGACACAAGAGCAACTTGGAATTACAATGATCTCATTTTCTCAGGTAAAACTCTTGGTATTTTGTGATTGCTGATTGACAGGAGGAGGGCTAAGCTTCAAGGAGGGACTAAGTCACAAAGCTTAGCAAATTCTATCTGATGCAAAAATCTACTTCTCGCCCAATGAGTGACAACGAGGGGAAAACAAAGATTCATCGAATTTTAGATGTTCAAAGAAAGTTTAGAGTGGGGCTAGAGAGATGGCTCAGCAGTTAAGACCTTTTCCTACCCTTCTAGAGAACCTGAGTTCAGTTCTCATCATACACGGGGCTCACAACATGGCCTATAGTTACAGCTCCATGGGATCCACCCTCTTTTGGACTCCACAGGTACCCCTATTTACACCTGTACATACCTGGGACTCTCTCTCTCTCTCTCTCTCACACACACACACACTTAAAATAAATTAAAATTTAAAAGTGCTTAAAGCTATTTCATTCAAATAAGTATGCACAACCTATGTCACGTGATAAAAAGTTTCTCTACTATAAAGTATTTTCATATTCATTAAATGAAACTGAGTAATTAGAAACACTGTGAATTTCATGGAATTCAGACTCAGGAAAGTTTCATGCAAGTCTTAGTGCCGCTGGTTACTCCCCAGAGGACCCCCAAAACAATGAAGTTAATCTTTCTAAACTTGTTGATTTACTTGTTCATAGGGAACAGTACTTACTGACCTCCTAACCTCAAAGCTCTGCATAAGATTTAAATCGAATAACATAAAACAAAAACCTTGTGTTACTGTAAAATCATTCATAAACGTGAGTGCTATTGTTCATGGGAACCACACTGTGTTACTACCAAAGAGAAGCTTACTCTGCAACACCTTTCACAAGTACTCCTGGTGGACTTGAACTACCTCTATCATCTATAGGATTCCTGATCTATCATTAAGAATGGCCAGGTGCTACTGTGGTTGGTCCCTTTGCATAGTCAGTCACCAGGCCAACTAGTTGCTGAGGCAGATCCCACAACTGGGGTTGAAAACTATCATGGCCCTCTTTAAATAAGGGATTCTTATAGGTACACCTGGTTGAGAAATGTGAACACCTCCTGGCAGTAGACAACAAATTTCATAGCATAAGTTCTCCCATAGATATTGCTTCCTTTGTTTTCTGACATTTTCACTAAATAGCCCGTGCTGGCCTACAATCCCTTATCTTCCTATCCTAGCTACCCATAGTGGGGTTACAAACAGGCACTATGGCCACTAACGATCTGGCTCCTCCCTCCTCCTCTTCTTTAGTTGTTATGTGCACATGCATGTTTCTTGGTGCACAAGCTGAGTGCACAGGAGGCGATGGATCTTCTGGAGTTGAAGTTACAGACGACTGTGAGGTTTGGCATAGGTGCTGGGAGCCAATCCCCAACTCAGCTTTTCTGTAAGAGCAGTATAGTCTTCACCGCTGACTGTATACTTCACCACCTTTCCAGCTCTCACTTGTTTTTCGTTTAAAGGGTTTATTTTTGTAGTATTATTGGTTAGGCCTGGGGTCTTGAGCATGCTAGATGAGAGGTCTACAACCAAGCCGCACTCTAGCTCCACAGCACTGTCATTAATGGAAGGTGAATACCCTTTGCACTCATGTTTGAATGGCAGTGGAATAAGTACAAGAAACTCTTTTCACAAAAACGCACTACTGGGTGTCCAAGAGAGGCAGAGGGTTCAAAGCAATGGATTTTAGAAATGGATAAAGCATCAGTAAATAAGATCATACTTTCCACTTATATTTCCCCCTAGACTTACAGAAAATGGTGTATGGGAAAGGAGTGAATCAGGACATTAAAACAATTACCCTAAACTGTTCTGTCCTTACTGGAGCACAGCTCTGTGTCACACAAGTGCTATAGATTGCTAGAGAATTAGTGAACTTTATATAGTGAAGAAAGGGGACTGTTTTGTGCCCATCTCTAGGGAACTTGGGCCATGTTGGAAATACTATTAACAGACTTAGGATGATCTCAACTCATGTTTTTCTTGGTCCAACAACTTTGTAGGACATTGAATAATGGCTGCTTAATTTACAGAGAGGAGTTTCTTTTCCATCAAATACCAGATTTGTAAGGGTGGATAAAGAACCACTTATCTCTTAGACATCATAGACACAGGAACAGAGAAGTAGTGTTTTGGGGTGGCATAAAACTATTTGCACACAAACCTTTTTTTTTTTTTTTTCATCAAGAAAAAACAAATGGAATCTTTCAAACAGCAAACTGTTATTGTTGAAAGCAAAAGGTCACACTAGATTAGTTTTATTGGGGGAAAAAAGGAAAGAAGTGATAAAAATCCCTTTCTCTTCTTCTAAAACTAATTAAAGAAGCAGAAGAAAGAACTTCGGTGTGGCAAACATGCTGTTCAGTGAAGCAGGCTTCCATTTAATTTCATGCTGGGTTTACTTAATTATTGTACAAAATGCAACGGTGAGGTTAGTGACTGTGTGAGGCTGCGTGTGTGCATGGGTTGGTTCAGAGCCAAAAAAAAAAAAAATCTCCCTGAGAAAGCAGAACTATTTCAGTGGAAGTGCCACTTGGATGGAGATGACCCATGCCACCCACATCACACTGAGCAGGGGAGCAGGGGTTACTCCGCTGCTCATGTGTGCTCACATTTGCATTCAGATGTTCTCTCAGGAGGAAACATTCTCAATGTCTCAAACAACAGGTTGTGAGGGATGACTAGTTTGCTATTTGAGTGGACTAAGGAAAGCTCAAATCTCGATCGTTTTGCTAGCTTTCTTATTATCTGAAGTGAAAATGACTGAAAGAACAGAGGACAGATGATCTGAATCCTTACTGTTTCTGCCTGGGTCTTAGTGATCTTTATCTGCAGCGGGAAGGTGATCCATTACCATGTATTAAGTAGGTTTTAGAAGCTGATGCATTCCCAAGGTGGTGGTAATCCAGGTCAGTTTATAAATCAGCTTAGATTTAAGCACACCTACGAAATGGCCCAGTGGATATAAGATGAGTCGAATACCCAAAGACAATATCCAAAGCTGAATGCTGTGCACCTACAATCCCAGTGCTCCTATGACGGGGACGCAGAGGTAAGAGAACTGCTTAGAAACTTATGGACCATCTAGCCTGGAGTGGCAAAAACAGTAAGAGTCTGCCTTGCTGTGAAATGTAGTCAAGAACCCATGGCGGGGAAGCTGACAGGTTCCATGGAGGAGATTACTTTGCTAAATAGGTATAAAAATCAAACTGTCCTCTAAATTCTTATCTCTGTGCTTGTAGATTAGTGCCTTCAGACTTTGTCAGGGGACTTTGTGCATTGCATGGCGGTTACAACACAAACCCAGACCTGGTCAAAGTGCAGAAAATCAGTGCTGGCAGAGTGCTAAGCCAGGAATGGAGCATCCATATCACTCTTTCCTCCCCAAGCCTCGGGGACCGTATCTTGGAAGCGGGGAAAGGCAGGTGAGGAAAGAAAGATTGTAAGAGTCAGAGGGTGGGGGTGAGCAGTGTGAAACCATGCCTTCTGGCTGTTCATTCCAAACAGTTCATGTCTGAACTGTTCGTTCAGGAACACACAGCTGTCTGCACAGAACCTGTACGGGAGCTTCCGCCCCTAGTGAAGGAGTTGTTGCCACGTGTGGGAATTTCGGAGGACAGCTGATTTTTGTTTTGTAAAGAGTGTGGTCTCTGGTAAGGCAACTACAAGCGCATTCCAGTGGATGGCCCAGGTCTATGAATGTAATAAGGGAGATGCAAATTGGATTTGGTAGGTTATTATTATTATTCTTTTTTAAAAAGAGGACTTAAAATTGAGAAGGGGGTGGGCAGGTGTCTGGGAAGAGTTACCGAGAGGAGTGGGGAGTGAATATGGACAAAATACACCCTATGTCTATGAAATGCTCTAAGAAGTAATTTATATATATATATATATATATATATATATATATATATATATATAATATCTTCTTATATCTTATATACTATAATATATAATTATTATATATACACACACAAACACACATATGGAGAGAGAGGAAAAGAGAGAAAGAGACATAGAAACAAAATACTAGAAGAAAAATCAACTCTGAAAAACTGACCTCCTGCCTCCAAATATTTGCCATGGCATGCCCGCCCCACCCCTGAAACTGACTACATACAGATATAGAACTTCACATACTACAAGGAAACACGAAACTGCAACTAATGCATCTACCATCGTAGCCCTTGCTTTTGAAGTCTTCCAACAAGCACGTGTCGGTGAAGCCCACGAGGGCATGCATGCCATCATATCATCATGACAGCATCGGCGGGAGCCTGTTTGATAGATTTATGCTCAGCATTTGTTACTTCTTAATATATACACAAGGAAGGGAGTCTTAAATGCTTCATTAAAAAGCAATGGATAACTACCCTTATCTTTTAGTCTACTGCCAAAGAGATTTGTTTTCAGAGCTTTGATATTTGCTGATGTAGAATAAGATACAGTGAGCACATACAATGACTCTATTCACATGGCTGCAAAGCCAACAGAGCAGTTCAAGTTCATTTAAGAGAGTATTTTAAGCAACTCTTACCTTAATTTCCACTACATTTTCATTGCCCATTGAGATCATTACTGGCTTTTCAAAAGGCTCAAACACAGGATTATGCACATAAGTGAGATCAAAGTGTTTGGAAAGGATCCCGTCTAACAGGAAGAAGGCTTTGGTCTTCAGGGGGAGTTGCAGGCCCAGCTGTTTCAGTGAAGGAGTGGTGCAGCAGATGATCTCTGAGTTTGAGCGATGCTGACATGCCTACAGAAGACAGAATTCCCACCGTCAGCAGGACACGGACAGCATCTATACAACTTAGCTATTTCATAACTTCAGAATCAACTCAAAACATATCAGTTGTTACAAATGTTCTCCATTTAACTTCCTAACGTCGAAGAACACATTTTTTTTTTTTTTTTGGGGGGGGGGGAAACACAATGGAGGTAAAAATTTCCAAATAACCAAGCTTCACGTGCTGCGAATAAGCTATGATGATGTAGTGGCAGTTGGCTCATGTGATTTTCTTTAGATCAACAAGGCACTTTCCTGGTTGGAACTGCTTTCTCATTTTGTAAAGCAGCTAATAGGGCCAACAGAGGCTGGACCTTGAGAACTTAGAAACTTTTGATTCAGATCCCACTTTTAAGTTTTAAGAACTGAGGTAAAGGCACCACACAGAAACTCAGTTTCCTCACCTTGTAAATAAGATTTAAGTGTTCTTAGTGTGGGATGTTTCATGATATGCTTTATAACTTGCAAAGTTCCATGTGGTTAGGACCACAGCTGAAAATGTCTGTGCACTCTATTAGTGTGTTTACTGGTAAGGGTTAGTTCCAAAATACAAAGTCGGTCTCATCTAATGGTCCCTATATTCCTACAGGAAGGTGTCATGTTGTCTGTTTTTTTTTTTTTTTTTTTTTTTCCCAAGGGGTTGGGACAGGGTTTCTTTGTATAGCCCTTGCTATCCTGGAGCTTGTTGTCTTGGAACTCACTCTGTCTACTGGAGTGTCCTCGAACTCAGTGTCCACCTGCCTGGCTCCATTTTTTAGACAAAGACATTGAACTTGGAAATTCAGTCTGGTCACACATCTAACGGATGGAGTAAGGAGTTACCAAGGCATTAAACATCAGTGTTCACTATCATCACAGCTCTTGGCCTTGCTTCTGTTTGGCTCTGTAGCGTCTCTAAATAATGCTGTCCGTGCTACAAAGGCTCTGCTGTTATTATTTTATATCCTTTCATCTCTCATTTCAAATCTTCCTCTTTGAAATTCTGATTTATGGAATTTTGGAAAACGCAGTTTCCTCTTGATTGTACTTGACTAAAACCAGCCACACAAAGTGGTATATTTAAAGTCAAAGGGCTGTGTTTCTCCCCCAAGGAAAAGACAAACAGGCAACAACATCCCTTAGATTTCCTTTTCTTTGACAAGTATAGTTGGAGATAAAACAATTACTTATGCTCACAATAGCAAAAGGCCTCAGGATATACATAAAAAGCACAGAATTTACTGTGTGATTTTTTCTTCTTAATAATGTTAAAACAGTCTGTATTTAAAAATGTATGTTGGGATCAGATAAAACAGAGATACTATATGGATAAAATATATTGCAATATTTAGTTTTATATCAAACATAACGTCATAGTACTGAGAGCTATTTATTCCTATGATCTTGTAAAGCGGAAATGAAAGATTTCACTGCCACCATAATAATTCTCTGTATAATAATAAGAACCTAGGAAACACAAAATAATCTGGGACGCAGCACACATTAACACATTAATCTACATTTTGTTAAATTAATTATTTCTACATTTTAATGCACTGAGTTTATTGGAATTAAAAAATTATTGTGGTTGGATATATATCTACATCAGACCTGACCATGAGTTTTTATTTGTTAAATAATAAATGCATTCAATTCATCTTGGTCAACTTTAAACTCTATAAGCCACAGGGAATGGGGAAGAGTTTAGAAATGACAGTAAATTAAGGAATAATGAAAAAGTAAATGGTAGAATATCTCTTAAATTTCTCACTCCAGTCAAGTACTAATGCATAGAGTTACAGTATGCTGCAGTTTTAACTCACACGAGAGGAGTTTGTACTTCCAGATGTGTAGACCATTAGGACTTTAAAAAAATCTTCTACCACTGTTTGAGTCTTTCTTAGGGTATGCCTCTTTTATATCTGACACTGAAGGTTTCAAGCAAGCATTTAATATGTCATCTTTGTTACCCAAAGAGATGAAAGCAAGCTCAGCCATTATCTCAATAATGGAGGCTTGGTCTTCAGTAAACGAATCATTTCCTAGACCCAACTTTTAAAAAGTCACATGCCAACACCAAAGAGGGTTACTGCTATTTTTATTTGGTTAAAGTAAAATTGTATCTTGGTTGTGGAGAAGTGATGTCTCCTAAATTAATAACAGCGGTATTCTAACTTTGTTTGTGGCCATGTATGGGGATTGGCTTCAAGGTCCTTAACTTCATGCTGTCACTCCCTGGAGCATCTTCCCTTGGAAATATGATAAGAATCTAATAACACTTGTTAGAGGTGATGCAATGTGGATGACTGAGAGGGTCAAGAGGAATCTCATTTGAGATGACCTTAGTGTTTAGTGATTTGGCTTGACATTTTTAGTCCCAAATTGCTTTCTGTAATTAAGGACCAGAGTAGCTTTAGTCCTTGTGAAATATTGGATGGGAGAACTTCAAAGAAAGTGCTATAATTCAATCTACCCCTTGCCCAATCGAACTTAGAGCCTTTACTCTAAGTTGAGTGCATGCGTCCAACTGATGTGTGGCATTTCACAGCAGAAAAACACTACAACAAGACATTCACCATTCAGAGGTTTAGACTTAGATTACTGGTGTTTATTTGTTTTGTTTTGTTTTTGAAATGCTCTATTTAGCCCTAATCTGGAACTTGCTATACAGAGGAGGCCAACCCTAGACTCTTGATCTTTCTGTCTCCATCTTCCATATGCTGTTATCACTGACTCCCATGCTAGGCCTAATGTAAAATTGTTACAGCTACAAATAGATCTGTCACTGTTAAGGTTGTGCTTTCAAATTAAAAAAAATGTAGAGAAATGAAAAATACCATTGAAATACTTGATAATAGTACTTTATTAGCACCCACTGTACGCTAATAAGGAGACAAAGACTGAGGTAAGGAAATGCAAGGAAAATGTTTTTGATCCATAGTCTGAGTGAGGTACACAGACGGGTGGGGCGGGTGCTGGGTTTTGTATTATTATTTTAATCAAGGGGTGTGTAATAGCTTAAAATTTCTTAATTTCATTAGTCAAAATCATCTTTTGATTATATATGTGTTACAAGAAATACATCTATCTATAATATCTACACATGTAAGGTTTTTGTATGCATAATTTAGACCTATCTGGCTTATTGGCATCACATAGAATATGTTTAAAGAAAAGAAAAATACATAATTATGATTAAAAATAGTATTTATGCACCCCATTCCTAAAAATGTCTATCCTATTTCTTTCACTTGAGAAACTCATCCTGGGCTGTGCTGATTAGATTTGCATTGCTGTGACAAAGCTCCAGGACCAAGATCAATGTGGGAGAAAAGGGCTTATTTCATCTCACAACTCTCAAATCACACTCCATCACTGAGGAACGTCAGGACAGGAACCCAAGGATGGAGTATGGAAACAGGAACTGCAGGGAAGACCACAGAGGAATTCTGTACACTGGCTTATTCTCCAGGCTCATGCTAAACTACCTTTTCTCTCCCTCCCAGGACCTAGGGAGGGTATCACTCATAGTGGACTGGTCCTTCAAATATCAATAATAATAAAAATTGTCCCCAGAGACTTGCCTGCAGGCCAGTCTGATGGAGGCACTTTCTCAGTTGTGAGTCCTTTTCCCACATGACCCTTAGCTTGTGACAAGTTTGTATATATACCAAAAAGTCTGAAAACTGCTTCATTGGTATATAGACATGTGTGTGTGTGTGTGTGTGTGTGTGTGTATGTTTACCATGTGAGGCCAAGATTCTACTGTTGAATAAAAGTACCATTTGACCTCTGCTGCAGGTTACTAGACAAAACCAAAATGTCCCTGTGCCCTGAAGGCCTGGTGGTATAGGCAGAGTTCTGGGCAGAACTGCCGCTACTAGGACTTACCACTGTGTAGTTCATACCCACTTCATGCACATCTATTACCAGCTTTGGGAGGCTGACCGAGTTCAGGGTCTTCCCAATACCCGTTATTGTGCTTCCACCACTGGTAAAACAAAATAGAAAACAGGAATATTCAGAGGGTTTCCACCAGCTGTGCAGAGGTTCAGTCTCATACACTCAGCTTTATCCTTACTAATCTCTTATGATGTTAGAGGGCTCGCTAGGATTGAATGAGAGTTCAGGGTTAACTCTTCTTTGGAAATTCGAGAGTATTTAAAGAAAATTATATTTCATTAGCTATAGAAATGGCTGAATTTTTACCGACTAAATGTGGAGAAGAAAAATGCTTGTGACTATTGTTGGTGGACTGATAGAACAAGCAAAGGTGGGAGAGGCTCAATAGATGCTGACTAAAACAGAGTCTAGTGCAGGGGAGAAATACATATGTGTAAAGGGATTGCAAAACACAAAGAGAGGAGAGGGGAAAGGCGACCTGTAGCTCAGCAGAGAACTGACACAGATGGAAACATACTATATATGACATAGGTGCATCTATACCATGGCACCAGGTTGAACTGTTTTTATCTAGGTGTTGAAAGCATAACAGGAAATGAATAATAGGAAGAACTGCTCTTGACAGGAAGTAACATCGATAAAGTCAGACTGCCCCGAGGACCGGAATACAATTTCCCACGGAATTGGAAAGGTGCCTTTAAAAGAGACACAGCGGTGTTTAAACGAGGGATTAAAAATGTGATAGCCCTTGGGTGTTCCTCAGCCAAATGATCCTTCTGCTCTGTGTTTTTCTTCTACCCACCAGAAGCGTTTACATACCTAATAAAAGATTTGGTCGGGTGGATTTCATAGACAACGGGGTCTTCCCGGTAACTGAAGCTGCTGGTCTCTCGGTTAGCCAAGTCAATCTTCAATTTCACAGGAAACTCAGCAGAGATAGTTTGGGCTGGGGTGTAGCATTCGAGAATACTATCTGATACACTGAGCAACAAACAGACACAAAAGACCAGAAAGAAAAGAAGGAAAAGAATAAAGAGCAGATACTAGATATTAGCGATACACATATTCCAAAATTACATCTGTAAGTAAGTAAAAAAAAAAATGTAACTCGGTGGAATTTCCCGAGATGGCCTAGGAGAAAAGCTCTCCCGACTGGAGCTTGTTTACATCCAACTAGATCCTACACTTAGCCTTGCTGAAAGGCCATCCGTGACTTCAAAACATTTGGTGGTTCAAGCAAGCTTCAAAGTACATTTGGTACTTGAATTAACTTAGCTCCTTCAACTCTCAGAAGGAGAAACAGAACTACCTTTCAAACCTAACCTCACCCATTTCTGTCCCTCCACATATCTTCCTTAGCTCTGAATCTTGATAGAAATGCTCATTTTGATGTACTGCCAACGACCAGAGCTTTAAGTTCACTGTACAGCTCAGATAAGACTCACCAACATAGCAAGACAATCAGTAAAAAGGGAAGGAGAGAAAAATCAGCAAAAGGAAGCAGGTGGATTTTGGAAGGAGAGAATCACATAAAAACATCTTTATTACGCTCTGCACAAACGCAAAAGAACTTGGCTTGGCATATTAGGCACAGATATTAATAAACAAAAATATTTACAATACCTTTTTAAAGTACACGTTTTCCCGCCAATTGAAATGTGTCTAGAATTGCCACTGTTGAGGTATTTCCCAGTTAACGTGAGTAAGGTGCCTCCAGCCTGAGGGCCGTACCTCGGAGAGATGCTTGTTACTACAGGGTTCTGAAAGGGCAGCAAAACCAAAGAGGAACTGGTTACTTCCATCCTTTGAGCAGATGACATAAAAGCCAAATGTCCTAGGTCACGAAGAAAAGCCCTGCTTGAACTTACTACGTAGGAAAATGCACTGTATTGTGTTGTCTCTCGACTGTTGGAGATAATTACAGACACATTGAAGTGCTCACTCATCGTGGGACCAACTGTGCATTTCAACCTGAAAAAAAAAAAAAGGGCAGAGCTTAATATGTTTTAAATCCACACGCATTTTCCGATTTTCTGGTTTGGCTGTTTGTTGTGATGGGATATTAAACCCCAAATTGTGAGCTCATGACTCCAAACAGCAAGTCCAGTTTCATGGAAGCATGAAGGCTGAAACATCACGTAATTCTATTTTTTGAATGCTTTTGCCAAGCTTTATATCGACTGTTGTAGGAAACTTCATATCACCCATGCAGACTCACCAGCTAAGAAGTGCATGCTATGCCAGCAAGATTCTGAAGGGACCCTGATATAGCAGCCTCTTGTGAGGCTATGCCAGTGCCTGGCAAACACAGAAGTGGAAGCTCACAGTCAACTATTGGATGGAACACAGGGCACTCAGTGGAGGAGCTAAAGAAAGTACCCAAGGAGCTGAAGGGGGCTNCAACCCTNTAGGTGGAACAACAATATGAACTANCCAGTACCCCCTGAGCTCGTGTCTCTAGCTNCATATGNAGCAGAAGATGGCCTANTCGGCCATCATTGGGAAGAGAGGCCCCTTGGTCTTGCAAACTTTATATGACCCAGCACAGGGGAAGGCCAGGGCCAAGAAGTAGGAGTGGGTGGGTAGGGGAACAGGGGTGGGGGGGATGGTATAGGGAACTTTCGGGATAGCATTTGAAATGTAAATAAAGGAAATATCTAATAAAAAAAATTAAAAAAAGAAGTGCCTGCTAATCTAACCTGTAGAGTTATGCGCTTTGTTGCTTGACACATGTAACATCATGGCTGCTATGTCAGCAAGCTTTGAGGCAATCAATGTACCAGCTATGAATAAGCCAGCTCTCTTTACCAGTTTATGCCAACAATTTTATTTCTATGACTGTAGTTGTCACAAATTTATTTAAACCCCATAAAGGATAATGCAACTGTGACAGTTTTTCCATAGAATTATTACGGCTGCGTCATGTTGGGGGCACAAGTATGCATGTAGAAGCCAGAAGCCAACCTTGGGTGTTATTTCTCAGGGGCTATCTACCTGGTTTTGAGATGAGCTCTCTCTCTGGGACATGGAGATCCCAGATTAGGCTAGAGTGGCTGGCCAGAAAGCTCCAGGCGACTTCCTACCACTGCCTCCCCAGGGCTGGGTTACCAGTGAGCATTACCACACTCAACCTTTTACTTGGGTGTAAGGTATTGAACTTCAGTCCTTATACTTGATTGACAAGCACATTAGTAACCAAGGCATCTCCTTAGCTACCAATGGTGGAATTTTTATCAGTAATCTTATATAGTTTAATACATATATGTACTTATATAAAGTTTAAATATAATTTGTTTTTTATTAAGTTACTTCTGAAAGTAGTTAATGAATTGTCTTTTTCCTTTATAGATCTTAATTTACATTGCAATAATTAAGAGTTTGGGAGAACAAGGGATGTTTCTAGAGTTAACTTGCTTTTGTCTTTGGCCTAGCAAGCTTGATATTAATTGGTTTTAGTTATTATATTAAGGTCTTCTATGATGATTTTGGAATGAAATCTATATTAGACACATTTACTTTATAGTACAGATTCAACTATAAAGATTCAACTGTTAAAACTTTGGTTGTTGCTACTGTACTACAACAAATAATCTCTGGGTTACCTGGTTACTGTGGCATGTAGGGATTTTAGAAGGGATATGTAGACTACAGGAGAATAAGGTCTTAATCAGAGAGCAGCAGTTCTGATCTCTGGCTTAGCTCAAGTAGGCAGTGCCTCAGCTCTTTTAATGTTAGGCAAGAATGGAACTGTCACCTCCTAAGACTTGGGGGATGCCCAGATGGCAGGGTGCCAATGAATATGACCTGAATATGACTTCATCTAAAAAGAGCCTTAAAACTGTTTGACCTGATTGATGGTTTCACCATTGTTCCAAGGACTAGCAGGTGAATCATAAACAGAGGACATACAGACAGCTGTTTATTGATGTTCATGAGAGACCTTTGGGGCAGTGTTTGAAGTCTGAAGGGGAAGGTCCATTCTTTCGTACTGAACAGGCAATTTCTGCAGAGTTTTTACTTGAGTAGTTTCAAAACTCCTAGATGCTGGTCTAGCAGGATGGAAGAGCAGTTACCACACATGCCTAATGGTCTGAATTTGAGCCCTGGAACCTATATTGGAAGGAGGTAACCGAATCCCTGAAGTTGCCACACACAGTGCAACATGTGCAATGCACCCGCGGATACTCACCAAATACTCTAAACCACAGTAATAAATGCAAATACTAAACTCCAACTCTGTATAAAGATTAAATCAAGTGAACAAGTCTAAAAACAACTCGTGGATGTTGAATTGTTCTAAGCCATGTCACCTTTGTCTTTCTCCTAGTCTGTTAATAAAATGAGATTACAAGAAGAAAACCAAACACGTCTTCAAATGCTATGACAGGTCAAGACCCTTGTGAATTCCTGGATGAGCACGTTGAACAATTGTTCTTCTCTTTTTAGGAAACCAAGTTAAAGAATTCTGCCTAGCTTCCAAGGCCAGCCCAGCAAAGTTACCACACTCCTTACGTATTTGTCGTGCTCTCGCTTAAGGTCAAGGTACAGCTCTCGTTGCCAAGCAGAACTTTGGTTTTCCTTAAATCAAATTTATTATTCTTCCTGAATCCAAAGTCCCAGCCACAGATGGTCAGCACTGTTCCTCCTTCAAGGGGCGCACTGGTGGGGAACACCTACAACAGTAAATCCAGCAGAATGTAATTATCTTTCATATTGTGGAAACCAAGCCAACTATGCACTACTTTTTAATATTTATTTTTTATTCTGAAAAATTCACATGCATGTGTTCCTGTGTATGGGTTTGTGCATGTGAACACACTGAATATGGAAGCTGGAAGAGGGCATTTGCTCCCCAGATCCTGGCATTACACCTGTAATGGGTACTGGGCGCTAAACGCAGGGGCTCTGTTGCGCACCTCTCCAAGTCTCCGAATAAAGTAATCAATGTCTACCAATTTGTAATTCTTAATTAGAATTTTAGTTGCTTTTTAAATATGGTGAAACTTTGATCCAGAATCTACATGAAATTATGTAATATTTGGTACAAACAACACACTCTCCTTTTTAAAGATTTATTTATTTTCTGAATATGAGTGCTCTATCTGCATGTATCCCTGTGTGCAAGAAGAGGGCGTCAGAACTCACTATAGATGGCTGTAAACCACCATGTGGTTGCCGGGAACTGAACTCAGGAGCTTTGGAAGAACAGCTGGTGCTCTTAACCGCTGAGCCATCTCTCCAGCCCACAATACACTATTTCTACTGGCAAAAATCTAAACTGAGAGATCCTCAAATCAGTATTGTAGTAGTTTTTCTAATTCTACTTATTGACATTATTTTCTCTCATTTTGAAGATGTTTATCCTCAGTGAGTAATAGGCTCATTTTTCGGTGTGTTGAAAGTGACCCCTGGGAGTTACTCTAACACAGTGGCAGCCATCACATACCATAACACGAGGCATTTATGACGAGCGTTCCGAGGCTAAAATTATTTAGGCAAAACACATTTCCATGTTAAAAATAAGCTCCTCCCAGGGAGCCGTGTGACAATTGAGAGAGGAAGTGCTCTTTTGGGGGGAACATATTGTAAATTGTACTGTAAAGTACAATGGTGGGAAAAAGAAGTGTGGAGATCAGGGCAACTCAGAACCAGCTGAGGTACTTATTAAAAAGCCTGGCCTGCGCCACTCTTACAGTAAAGAAGAACTTTCAGGAGAACTCAAACTTGCAAACATTACCATCCTTCCTAAGAAAATAATTACAAACCGATGTCTTAACTCACCCTTGTTGCCAAACCCCTCTAAAGTCTCAGCTTAATGCTTTTATAATCGCCTTTTTTACCCATAAAAATCCATTACGCAGTTGTGCCTTTCATGAAAACTCACCTCATCTATGTCTAGCCAAATGCGAACTGCTGGGGGGGGGGGGAAATCTGTTTATTATGATATTGGCAGTCCAGCAGGAGAGAAGAGGCAGTCACTACCAGGACTCTTCAGGCCAAGGTTGCTGCCCAGCTGCTGCTCACTGTAAGGATGTTCCCCCCTTCCAAAACAGCTGCCCAAGTCGATGTGGGCCAGCTCCTTCTGCCTCCAGCCCTTCCCACGTTCCATGTCAGAATTGAAGCCTGTCACTCAGCACACGTCATCACCGCCTCCAGTGAAATGGCAGAGACTTGGCAGTCACTGAGGAAGACAGCATTGTCTAGTAGCTGTGACTACTAGTGACAAGTAACAACTGTGACAAGTGACTATAAAACCTGCACTACTCCACTCCCCGCCCCTGCCCCTGAGTTAGAAAGGTTCGCTCTGTTTAGCATTCTCTGAGCTGAATGCTGTCCCAGTAGCTTATGAAGGAACTGTCCCTCTTCCAGGGGAAAAGGAAGGAAGCTGTCGTAGACCCCACACCCTTGTATAGCCTCAACAATGGGCTGGCAAACTGGGAGTTATCCTGAAGTGCAGAGAAATTCTCCAGGCAGGAAATGAGTGTCCTGCACTGAGCCGTAGAAGCCGGGTCTCCCACCTGTCTGGCTGGGGAGATACCACCACAAAGTCGTTCCTATCGCTTCACAGGTGAAAGATCTCAATCCATTGAGATGTTAGGATAATGTTAGTGCACCCCATTAAAATAAAACATGAGAAAGCATTAAAAAAAAAACCCATCAAATATTACATTTACCACTGAAGCAACTTTCAAATAAAGTCACAAATATGCTGCTGGCAATGTCCTACCTGGTCTGCTATTGTTCCCTATCTGGGATTCTGATCAATGATCCGGTTCTATTGTGTCTCGGAGACTGTCTTCAGTCCTATAACGTATGAAGATTATCCCACTCCGATGCATTCAGACTGTACTGTGAAAATTCCCTTCCTTTTCTGAACATTCCTCACTGCTCTTGAAGTATGAGGTCAGAGGACACATTTGAAACAATGTATTGGGTTTAAAATCCTGAAATTGCTCATATCTGAAACGGCAAAGGAGCTCAGCTACTGAATAGCATGTACCTTGAGCAGCAGGTTAATGTGTATGTATCAGAAAGTGAAATTCTATACATTGGCTGGATTTGTGCATGTATAGTTGAATGCAGAAAAAGAAAGAGGGACAATTTATCTTTTTTTTTTCTTTCCAGTCAGAACGCCCAATGTCACGGTCTAGTATGGCATGAAATTTTCCTAACAGCTATGGACAGAGTCGGGTGGGTGTGTGGGTTTATAGACTCAGCTGTGCGGTTTCTACTTTTCTTCTGCCATAAAACCTACACCCCATCAACGTGTGCAGGATACACGGAAACCTTTTAAAGTCACCAACTGCAGATGGCTGGACTTTCCAAAGATGAGGGAAGAGGAGGACTCGTATGCGAAACTACGTTGTTCTGGAAAGCTCCAAGCTCTGTTGTCAGCTATTTTAACAAGACTTTGATGATTAATAAAGAGGGTCAAGATGAAGTGCTCCTTCTGGTCAGTTTAATAGCCTGCTTTCGTAAACAGTGATGTGGATAGTTTTGAAAAGAAACGGTTGTGGTTTAATTGTGTGAACCTGTGCATATGCACACACACACACACACACACACACACACACACACACACTCAGTATAGTTGTCACAGACAGTAAAGAGTACAAGTTTCTGGTATCTGAAAGTGTCAAGGCTGTTTGTTTAATAAAGTACTCAGTTGCACGTGAGTTTTAAAAGGAGACTGAACAACACGCTACAGACCCGGAGCTACTTTCCTACTGTTTTCAGTTCATTCTGTGACTGACCAAGCCGAGGCTTGGTAACTGTGTCACAGCTAGCAGAAAATGATTTTCCTGAAAGCCCAGTCACCCACTGTAAATCTTCCTCTAAACCATAACTAAATGGAAGCAGCCATGCACTCCAGTCTGGTTTCCACTCTGCTACTCTGTCGACTTGGAGTACACCATGTGGCCCGACCCTTTAACTTGAATCTTTCACAGGTACCATTTTCAAAAGTCCAACTATTCTACACGTAGACAGGGAAGTTAATACTGGGTCCTCACTTGGGAAATCTTTTTTTCCAGCAAAATATGCAGAGGCCAAGATGTTTTTTAAAAAAAAAAATGACCTCAGACTTCATAGTGTCACACCAAACTTGATAGAAATAAAGCACCACTTTGAGTATGGCTGCCTTGCCAGGGTTACCATCTCTGCCAGGAGTTCGGCTTTTCAACAGCGGGCCGCACTAGTCTCTGCTTGAACTACATGTCTTGCCATATGATCAGTTAAGTATTTTCAGAGTGAGTAAATCCATACGATATGGCTTATAGAAGTATAGATGCCAGTAACTATTCCCTGTGTCATTATTTCGTGATCAAGGACATTGAGATAAGATGTAAAGGCACCCACAGGTGAAGCCGGGAACCAGCCTCTCTCTATGTCTGAGGTTCATCAGTCTGCACCGTTCAGCTTGGGGGCTCCGCGTACGCCGTGAGTCTGACACCTATCTCTGTGGAGTTGGAAGCTTCAGTTGGGGCACCCAGTCTAGAGCAGGCAATGCGGAATGAGTGTGGGTGACTCCAGAGGGGACAGATCTGAACCGGGGAGCAGTACTGGTCATCTCCGACCTCACCGCGTTACACAAGGGAGGGCAAGCATGCCAGAGAGGACCTAGGCAGGGAACATGAAGCAAGCACTACAGATCCAGAACGAGAGGGTGTCCCCGTGCTATCTTAAAGACAAAGCTAAGACAGACAGGGGACTGTGGCTGATGTCCCCCACGTAGATGAATAGATTGATTTTTGTATTCTTTTTCATTATTGGAATTTGCGCTTACCAAATGGCAGATATTCCTACCTTATAAACTGCTGGCAGACAGATCTCTTGAGTCCATGTACTGCTGGGGCATTCATCAGAACGCACACATTGATTGTGGCACCAGCCACACTGTATAAAGTAAGGGGCAGAGAGACACTGACTGCAGGACTGGAAATGTCCACAGCCCAGGCCATTCAGTGGAATCTTGGTGATCTGCAAAGAAAAGAGACAGAAAGGGCTTCTCTTTAGAAGGGTTTGTAAAAATTGAGCATGTAAAGGTCTCATAGAAGCATCTAATTGAGATAGCATCTATGTGAAAAATTCCATAACAGTGACTTTAGGTGATCTTTAAAATGTCAAACTCCTCCTTCTACTGTTGGCACACACATGATAAAAAGGTAGCACTGGCGGATATACTGTGCACCGGAGATGCCCGCTGTGTGGAAGGCTGACACAGGGCTGTGAGCTCCAGGAAATCTTGGGCAGCATAACCAGAACTAATTAACCACCCCCCTCCCGGCCTCAACCTTAAGGAAACATCAAAGTTACTGTCCTGGTCCAGAATCACTGTCCTATAATGTCAGAAGTTCTGCAAAGTAGAGACGCATGACTCTGTACGAGATGGTTTTAAAACAACAAGAGAAAGTAATTTAAGCTGTAGGGGAAACACCGGAGACCCTGGAAAGTTCTGTGTAAGCTTACATGGCGTTCTGGTATCAAGATCTCTCTCTCTCTCTCTCTCTCTCTCTCTCTCTCTCTCTCTCTCTCTCTCTTAGAGGAAAGGGATTACAGGCTGGAGTCACATTCCAGTGTGTGCCTCCAGGATTTATCGTCTTTATCATCTGCCTGCTCTGGGGTTCTGTTAGGACTGTAATTCACATCCTCGTTTGTTTGTTTGTTTGTTTCACTGAGAAACAGGACTGAGGAGCAATGCACATTCTAAAGAAGACCTCCTCAGGCCTAGTACTCTTTGACTAGTAGATAACTCTACTTTAGAAGCTCTCTGGAAGGCTCCAGAAAGAACTAAATGGAAGAGGCATGAATCTAAGTCTCAGAGACGGGGAATGTAAACACCACCACACATTATCCATCCAAGAAGAACCTCATCCGTGGAAATTCCCATGGAAGCAGGCCTTACCTTCTTTCCTGTGACAACCAATGTATAGCCATTTTGATCTGATGGATGCTCAACAATAACTTCTGGAGACACAGGATGGGAATCCAGGAGGAAGTTCACATGAGGGGTGAAGTGTGCCGTCCGAGAGAGCACTACCTGAGCAACAGAAGAAACCACCCTCATTCCAACAGACTTACTGCAAACACAGGAAGAGTGCATTACTGTTCCAACTAAAGACCCACAGTGCACCCTGTTAGAAACCAATGCAACACCTTTTCGTCTCCTGCCTTGAAGTCAATTTGTCTGGACCCTCATGGTTTGCCTTTGGCCTCAGCAGTTGCTAGGGGAAGAGATCTTCCAATCAATCAGGCAGCACATTCAGACCAATCCTTACAAGTGCATGGGGAACTGGGGGAGCCAAAACTCTCCTCAGGAGGAAGACACCACACAGGCTCCATCATTCCCGGATTATTCTCCAATCTGTCCTTTTAACCCTCCCCATGGGGCAGTTTCTCCAAATGTAGAGCGTTGGGAGTCTGGAAACCTGGGGCTGACTCCAGTTTTGCTACTCTTAAACTGTATTTATGGATCTTCTGAGGTCAGAATAGACTCTGACTATTTTAACTGAATGTTGGACACACACACACACAAACACACACACCACTGTCTCATGATGCACTATTACTTTTACAAAATAAACCTGGGGATTCATCCCATATACAGTCACCAAACCCAGACACTATTGCGGATGCTAAGAAGTGCTTGCTGACAGGAGCCTGATATAGCTGTCTCCTGAGAGTCTTTGCCAGTGCCTGACAAATACAGAGGTGGATGCTTGCAGCCAATTACTGGATAAAACACAGGGTCCCCATTTGAGTTAGAGAAAGGACCGAAGGAACTGAAGAGGTTTGCAACCTGATAGAAAAGAACAACAATATGAACTAGCCAGAACCCCCAGAGCTCCCAGGGACTAAACCACAAACCAAGGAGTACACATGGAGGGACCCTTGGCTCCAGCCGGATACGTAGCAGAGAATGGCCTTGTTGGACATCAGTGGAAGGAGAGGACCTTGGTCCTATAAAAGCTCAATGCCCCAGTGTAGGAGAATAAGAGGGCGGGAAGGCATGAGTGGATGGGTGGGTGGGGGAGCATGCTCATAGAAGCAGGCATAAGGGGGATGGAATAGGGGGTTTCAGGAGGGGGAACTGGGAAAGGGGATAACATTTAAAATGTAAATATAGAAAATATCCAATAAAAGGAAAAGAATAAAAGTAGGTTTTAGTTTATTACAAATAAACTACATTTGTCCTGGCTTTAAAAATAAGGCCTTGGGCTTTAACAACGCCTGAAGGATGTGTTCAGAGAAATGGGGTTATTCTTGCTTTCAGGTATTTGGCATTAGGGGTATCCTCCAGCAATACAACCCCCCCTTCCTGTTTCTAGAATCAAGTGACAGTGGAGACTAGATCAGAACTGTTATATTAGCTGATTGCAGCTTTTAGGAGGGTTTGGGCATGCTCACAGGGTCTCTTAAGTAGGTCATCAGTGTGCACACAGGGAGTGTGGAGTAAGAGGTTGATCAGCACTGGGCTTCAGATCTACTGTGAAACTGCCTGACACTTCCAAGAAATGTTTATAAATTGTAATTTCAAAACGCACTGGCTTGTTACATGAACCCTCAGGACAATGATGGACACCCTGAAATTAGAATACAAATGAAACAAAACAAAAAGGCACAAAAACCAAACCACTCCCTCGGCCATAGTTTTCTCATTCACAAAACAGAAGTGGAGATTAAAGTCGTGATTAAGTGCTTTGGCCTCAAATACACAGAAAATGAACACATTCTGGGGAAAATGGTCATTTCTTTTTTCTTCTTCAACACAATAAAGAAGTCAAGTAGCCTGAAATAATTTAGGAAGATTTCCAAGTGCTTAATTTGTTCTCATGGGATGAACTGTTAATAGAAAAAAACTAACCAAGTGCACATTGAGCCGTAAAAGTTTAACATCATGACAGTTTGGTTCTACTCCGAACAGTCAACACTTTCAAAACACCTCCATTAATCAGGGTGGTTATATTTACACAGAAGTTAAATAATGGTTCAAGGGTCATGTGGTCAGGATGGAAAATTACTGTTATTTCTTATATTTAGGGCCCAGTAGTGACCTTCGTGGGCAAAATGAAGAAGAGTTTAATTTCCAGTCCCCTACCTCCTTCCTTTGGCTGCTCCCCTATCAGATGTTGAAGATCCCAAACCTCTATAGCACATCACCTGGATTTCAGCTATTCAGTTTTGCAATCTTAAACCTCTTTTGGTGCTTAGCTCCTCCCATTCTCTGTCGTTCTCCAACCCATGAGTTCACTTTGAAAATAAAGATATAGAAAACAACAACAACAACAAAAAACCCAAAGCAAAACAAAAAAAAAATTTAAAAAAACAAAAAACAAAAACCAAACCAAACCCCCTTTCTCATGCACAAGTCAAAACCAAGACAAACATCAGTAGGCTCGCTAATCTTAGGTCAACCCGACCACACAAACTAGAGTTATCTGAAAGGAGAGAAACTAAACTGAGAAAATGCTTCCATAAAATCTGGCTGTAAGACATGCCTTTAATTAGTTATTGAGGGAAGAGGGCCACGCCCCATTGTGGGTGGTTCCACTTGTGGGTTTCTCTAAGAAAGCAGGCCGAGCAAGCCATGGGAAACAAGCCAATAAGCAGCACCCTCCATGGCCTCTACATCAGCTAAAACCTCCAGGTTCCTGCCCTATTTGCGTTCCTGTCCTGACTTCCTTAGATGATGAACAGAGATGGAAGTGTGAAAGCCAAATAAACCCTTTCCTCCTCTGCTTGCTTTTTAGCCATGGTGTTTCGTTGCAGTCATAAAACCCAAGCTAAGACACATCAGCCTGTCTTAATACTCAGTTTTCTGTGACTTTCACCTCTTTGATGATTACGGATCACCTCTGATGATTATGGATCAATTCTTGCATATTTGCATGCTGCACCTGTCTTTCTGGTTTCTTCTCGTCTCCTCAGACCTACTACATGACAATGATCATCTCCCAGAACCCTTTGAAAGGCTATGTTTCCTTTTCCTTAAACTGCTGTCACGTGATATGTCAGGACTGGTTGCGAGCCTTATGGCAATTCTATATATAACCTTCTTGCTCGGTTTAGAATTTCTCGAATCTATAATAAGCAATCCCTTCTTAATTACTAGACTGTTATCTCTGACTTTATCACGTATCTGATTATATGTGCTTCCCAGGAATGATTAACCTTTCCTTTTGTTTTTAAAAAGAAGCTCGTTGCATCCCTGGGCTTGGGTGGATTGATATGTTTTTTTGCCTTCTCATGATTTTTCAGCTGGAGACCCCATACAGATAGATACTTTATTGTAGGTAACCGAGTCAGACACTATGCTCAGTGCTTCAAGGAGAGATCACGGTTATTCTGGAAGATAGATGCCGCTTTTGCTCTCAATAAAATCCAAGGGAGAATTGAGTTGCAGAGTGGAAGAGTCAGGTTTCCCAGCGACTTTATCTAATGCCCAAATCTGAGTATTTGATTCCTTCTTAAACACCCAGCTGCTTGGCTCTCTGGAGTGAGTACCAATATAAAGTCAGAAGTCCCAAAGAGCACTGAGGAGGGAGTTGAAGCTAGAACAGCTTTCACAATGCATTTTCTTGCCAGCAACTCCTTGTTTCAGTAACCTTGGCTGCAGGAGTTAAGTGTGCCTAAGGCGAAGGCCTTTGTTTAAATGAGTACTGAAGGACCACATGAAAAAGCTGCTGGACTAGAATGGATGTTGTCTGCTATGGAAAGTGAACAGACAACAGGAGAAGGAAGGAAGACCAGGGAAAGAGGGGGGCGAATCTTAGCCTTTACAGTGATGAGCAGAGACCTTATCACAGATGCAAATACACTTTCAGCTGATCATTAGCCTTTTCTCTGCAGGAGCATCCACTGTAAGGAAATACCAAGAATACTTTTTCTATCATTAATCCCTCCCTTTCTCTCATTGCCAGAATCCTAAATAATTGAGTAACCACTAAAATCCTCAAAATACTCCCGAAGCAATGCTTACAAGAATTAGGAGTTGCTTTTTGTTGTCATGGAGATATTTCTAGGGACAGAACAGAATTTGGCATGTAAGTTTAATTCTTATGATAAATCACTTGGCAATCTGAGAACAATTAGTATGAAACAGAAGACTGGCAATTATCTTTTGAATTTCTACTGTGTCCATGACTAATCCTTAGTATTTAGGTCACAAACCCTTTTTCTTTAATGATCCTGAAAATATAGGCCTAATGCACTGTTTGGGGGGTGGGGAGAGGGAAAAATCCAAATTTACTTGCTCATAGCTGTTATGAGGCCACATAAACTCTCTCAGTAAGGTATCTGAGAAAAGATGTGGTAAAACAATACATGAACAGAAAAATAAAACTGTGGTTTCACCTGGAAAATACTTTTTTGTGTGATTTATTATGATTCATAAAGACCAATTTCCCTACCATATATAGATTTTATTTTCAACTAGACAGCCTTACAAGTTAATTTTGTTCAAAACAGATGAAGATTATATATATGATATTTTCTTTATTTACATTTCAAATGTTATCCCGTTTCCCAGTTTGTCCCCCTCCTGGAAACCCCCAATCACATCCCCCCTCCCCCTACTTCTATGACGGTGTTCCTCCACTCACCCACCCACTCCGGCCTCCTGGCCCTTGATTCCCCTACACTGTGGCATCTATTGAGTCTTCATAGGACCAAAAACCTCTCCTCCCATTGATACCTGACAAGGCCATCCTCTGCTACATATGCAGCTGGAGCCATGTGTACTCCTTGGTTGGTGGCTTAGTCCCTGGGAGCTATGGGGGGTTTGGTTGGTTGATACTGTTCTTCCTATGGGTCTGCAAACCCCCTTAGTTCCTTCAATCCTTTCTCTAGCCCCTTCATTGGGGACCCCACGCTCAGACCAATGGTTGGCTGCGAGCATCCGCCTCTGTAGTTGTAGGCAGGGCCTCTCAGGAGACAGCTACTTCAGGCTCCTAGATGAAGATAATTTTAACAACAAAAAAATAAATCTAGGTAGCTATCTATTTCCTCAAATGCTCTGTCTCTCCTTTTTAGACAATTCAATAGTTTCATGAATAAAGGGGATGAGGAGGAGGAGGGGAGGAGGAGGTGGGAGGAGGATGGGGAGAAGGAGGAGGAGGGGAGGAGGAGGTGGGAGGAGGATGGGGAGAAGGAGGAGGAGGAAGAGCTAGAGTGATGGTGATGTTTGTAGGGCCAATAGGAATTTCAGTGCTCACTCGAGAAAGAAATGTCCTTATTCTACAGCAACCTTGATTGTCAGTTGACTTCCCCCATCCTTCAGAGAACTACCCGCTGTCACCCATGCTGTTCTAATATGACCACACGGCCACTCCACCTCCTCTGAGGGCCACACCCTCCCCACATGACTTGGCACACACAAGTGTGCTTCTTCTCCCATTCTGTTTCTGAGAGTCTATTGCTCTTTCTGCCATTCATTCCTATAGCTTCTAGCCTGTCTTATAGAGGCCTAGCTTTTAGAGTATACGCAGATTTGTGTAATCATTACTACAGTCAACTTTGAAATACTTTTTCTCGCTCAACAAAACAAAACAAAACAAAACAAAAAACACCCACCAACGTCTCTTAACAATTATTGCCCCATTTCTCGAGCCTCTGACAAGTGCTAATTTACTTTCTATCTCTCTATTTTCCTCTGGACATTGTATATAAATGGAATTTGATACTGTCTGGAATTTTGTGTATGGCATTTTCTACTTAGTATATGTTTTTAAGATTCATCCCTGCTCCTTTTTTATTGCCAAGCAATACTGTGCTGTATATACAGACCACATTCTGTGCACATATACATCACTGGGGAACAGTTTGGTTGCTTCTATGTTTTGCCTCTGAATAATGCTACTGTGGATATTGATGTGAATCTATCTGTGTGATCGTATACTTTTATTTCTCTTGTGGGCTGCATCTAGGATAAGGCTTTTTTTTTTTCTTTTTAAAACCTTATGGTAACCTTATCTTTAAGGTATTGCTTAAAGATAAGTGGTTTTTTTTTTTTTTGAGGTATTTTTTTGAGGTATTGCTAAATTATTTCCCAGTGTTTGTACTATTCTATATTCCCATTTCTTGACAAGGTCTCTCTACATATTTCTAGCTGTCCTGGAACACACTAGACCAGGTTGGCCTTGAACTGCCGGAGATCTGCCTGTCTCTGCCTCTCAAATGCTGATGCGATGAAAAGAAAGTTGAGTGCCACCAAGCCTGGTCCCATTTTCCATTTCTTTATTATGGACATTTTAGAAGGTGTGGAGTAATACTTTCCTGTGGTTTAGGTTTGTATTTTTTACCAAGTGTTTTTGTTTTGTTTTGTTTTGCTTTGTTGTAAGAGGAAAGTCTACTTCAAGAGATTCACTGGAGACTCTTGCTTAGCTATCCCTGCTCAGTACCCATAGTCAAGGCTTGGAAGGATGTTTCCTCAGAGTCAGAGTACGCCTCTAGAGTGCAGGGTCCTAGAGAAGCTGGTAGCTGGCAGGGTAGACTCTCACTGGAGAAACAGACTGAAAGATGAAGCACAGTTACATGCGTGGCAGATCTCTCGGAGGTAGAGAGACCTGTATGAAGTTGTTGGACGACCAAAGTGAATTTTCCCTGAATAAGAATTGAAAAATCTACAGTCCTGTTGAAAGGTAATCAAAACTCCTCTTGAGTTTTGACACCATCTATGATATTGATTTATTTTAAATGTTAAGAAGCCCAGGATTTCTATTAAGTAGTAAGGACAAACCAATTATCCACGAAAGAGTCAAATGATTGGAATTTGGGACTCAAGGAGAAAAATAGGAGTAAAGGTGACACTATTGATAGACCAAGTTATACCTAGATAGAGAGCTACAGATTTAGAGTTTAATCTGCTTTCCTGTAGTCCCAGTATAGACCAGACTCTGGTCCGTAGTATGCCTGCAAGTCATGTCTATTGTTTTAATACATTTCCAGATTTAAATGTGAAGCCCACTTATGCCTTGATGAGGGACTTAGTGCTTTAAATGTTTCAGAATGCACTTTTGAGTTTAATGTGCGTTTTCAAGAGATGATTCTGAGGCCTTATGCTTCCAGACAGCTTGAGATTTCTTAGCATCTACAGAATGATGTTTATTAGAAAGAAAGAAGCCATAACGTGAAGAGCTGCTGCTTCAATCAAGGAAAAGTGTTTAATGAAATAGAAAAGAAAAATAATAGTGGGAAATGCCGATTAGCACTGGAAGCTCAGAATTCAAAGAGGCCAGAGGCGAAACATCAGATACAAAAGTTAGTTAGGTAAACAGAGCAGGAGAGGAAAGATACGGTCCTCTGTGTTGCATGAAGTCCATTAAAAATCTAGTTCTGGGGAGCTTTCCTCTGTACTTTGCTTGGTTATTTTTGCTAGATGGACATGAGTGCTTCTATATCAAGCAGATATTGTAGGGACAGACATATTCAAAACGCAAGGCCTGGCCACTGGGAAGATGATGGCTCAGAGGTTAAGAGCACTGACTGTTCTTCCAGAGGTCCTGAGCTCAATTCCCCAACCATCTAGAATGGGATCCAATGTCCTCTACTGGTGGGTCTGAAGACAGCTACAGTGGACTCGTATAAAATAAACAAATAAGTCAATCTTTTAAAATAGCAATTCTTCCCGTGTCTGTGTTTCAATGATTTGAAAAGAGTCAACAAGAAATTCAAACATCTAAAACCCTAATAAGCTAGTGACACCGTAAAAAGAAATGGGAAGAGCCAAAACCTTTGTCAGAGTTTGGGTGTGAATATGTTTCCCGCAGGCTCATGCTTGAACATTTGGTTCTCAGCTGGTGGCACTGCTTTGAGAGATTGCAGGGACTTTTGGGAAGTGGAGTCCGGCTGAAGGAAGCTGGCTGCTGGGGGGGGGGGGGCTGAGGTTTCTATCCAGACCTTGCTTTCTGTCTGTCTGTGCCCACTCAGCTACCCAGATGTGAAAAGCAGCCTCTACCACAACCTTCAGTCGCTGCTGATCGCATCCCATATTCATGGCAGTAAGTGACTTCATCCTCAAGACCAAATCAATCCTTCCTCCCTTAGGTTGGTTCTGTCAGCATTTTGTTACAGTGATGAGATAAATAACTAATGCAACTTCCAAATTCACAGTAAAACACATTGACCATAATACAATTCATCTATGTACAGAGTTTATCTACTACTCATATTTAAAATTAATAAAGGTTCATAAATTAATGCTATATCTGTTTCCTAGTTTAAGTGTCTCTTTGATTTTTGGTTTTATTTTATTTTCTACAAAGCACCCACTGAAATAAATTTTACTTTCTCTTTATTATCCACAAGCAAAACAAACAAAAGTTCCACATCTTCCCAGGGTTTTAAATATTTATGATGCTTTAAATTTCTGTGATTTGATAGCGAACAAAATATATGCCTTTTGAGAGCATGTATACATTAATTTTAAGAACCCAGATTAAAGTTTAGCTATGGGCATGACCTTAAGATTCTTATTTACAGTAAGTTCTTCTTTAGCACAAGGAAGCTTCTGAATTCAATGTGCATGTTTTCTTCAAAAGGGAGAGGGAGAGAGAGGGAGAGAGAGAGAGAGAGAGACAGACAGACAGACACTAGTGCTAATATTCATTAGGTAGATCTATATCCAGGTCAGTGTTGTGTATTTCATTTTAAATGACATTTTTAAATGATGCCTTTTATAAGAGATGAGTCAATTAATAAAGAGAAATGATGTTTGAGTTTAATCTTCATTCAGGTGCGTCTCTATCTAATGCTCCTTTTCTGGACTAATATGTATGCGTCTACCTATTAGAAAATAACAGTAATTCTCAACATGATGCACATCATTGCCCACAGATGGAAGTCACTGATATAGCCCACCAAACGAGGGTCTAGAAGCCTCATGCAGTTGGATGGTAGGAGGCAAGGAGATGAACTGGGCTGACGGAAGGGGAGTGATTACTCTCACCTTACCAACACGATCCTTTAAGTGATGGCCATAAAGAATCATGACCAAACTTCATCTTTCCTCCTTAGTTTCTTGCTAGACTCAACTAGTTCCGATAAGACCAGAAAATAATGAGCTTTAACATCAATGAAGGTAACAGAACAGGAAAGGGGTTGGGATGAGGCAGATAGACCAGAATGGTACCAGAGAGCTTGAAGTTAGCTGTGACTGTGCCCAGGCGGTGGACACTGTTAACAGGCGTACTTTTAGTACACAGTAAATGTCTGTGAGTTGAGTTTGAAGCAGGCCTTGGAAAGGCCTCTGCTCCCCTCCCCCGTCCCTGATCCAGACCGACTCTGCCCAGCCTGACAGTCATGCACAAATATTTTAATAGCAATGCTTTGCATTTAGAGATTAGAGGCCTTATATAAGTGCTGTAAGCAAAAAAAAAAAATCAAGCAAGCATTGTTTAGATGTAGATTAGATGAGGAGCTCAGAAGGAGAGACATTGGCAATCCCTGTGATTAGTCCTGTGATCTTCATGAGAATCCACTGTTCTCCCACATGGCCCTGCTCACTGGGCTGGGTTTCCCTGTAAGGACACATACTCCCCCTGTTTACTTCTGCTGTCTAAAATACTGCTTCGTGATCTACTTCAAAGCATCCCAAGAGAGTGATCAGACAAACCCAAACCGTTTTTTTTTGTTTCTCTTCCTGCTATATTTCCATGGATCTAGACTCAGCTATAGGCGCATGTGCACGTTAGTAAATTCAGACTCAGGGGCACCTGCATGAGACACGTTACATACTTGTTTAAAAGTTAGCAACGTGCCCAAAATGTCTCCTCTGCCATGTGCAGACTATTGTTAGCTAAACAATATAATTCTTTCTAATCAAATAACCACTGTGAAATACCTGATTCACTTTGCACCCAACAGCTGGGGCTATAACTTGTGTTCCCAGCCTAAGCTCAGCAGCAGCACAATAGGAAGGGCAGAAACAGCTGCAAACTCTGGGGGTAAAAAAAAAAAACAAATCTGCTAAGCAACTTTGCCATTAGGCTTGTGGGTAGGAAGGAAGTAAAATCATTTCTCTGTGTTTCTCATGTGTAGCAGCTGCTTTGGGAGGGGAAAAAAAAATATGTTGATTCTATTTTGTAACAGAAACACCGTAGTATTTACTAACACGAGAGTTGTAGAGACTTAGCCTGGTTACAAGATTCAGAGTTTTAGTCCAACCAAAACACTGACAGAACCTGGTAGTAAGTCAGTCACCCTGGCAAAGGCAGCTCAAGGTCTCATGTCTCCTCTACAGTCTTTACCCTCCTCCCCCCACTACTGTGTTGGATGTAAACAAACTGGATTTCAGTGTGGCTGGCTGCCTGATTCTGTCACTGGTCAAATGCTTTAGGTTTATTTATATAAAACTTGATGGAACGCAACTATCACAGACATAGTCCTTTGTGCTCTCTGTGGTTCTTTATCAGCATGCACCACTGCTGCCAGGAAAACATTTTAATCTCTATCAAAATTTTATTCCCCCAAAAGCAGGTTCTGAGTTTCCTTTGCTTCACTCACTTGCTCAGTTTTGTTTTTGTTTTTGTTTTTGTTTTTTTTAATCTTTTAAAGAAAATCAGTAAAATCTTAATCTATGCTTGATGATGTTAAGATGACCTGGATAACACATCCATCAGGCAGTGGTGCCAGTACCTGTTATGAAATAAGTTCTCGTTTTCACCGTTTGGACCATGATAGGAGGTAGCTTCTTCTCTCAGCACCCAAACACACGAAGACAGAAGAATTATGCACCAACTACAGAATTTTAGTTACAAGGAGTACAGGGTTACAGACACATGATCTATCCCTTGGATGGTACAAACTCTCTTATTAAAGTAACTTACTTAAAAATGGGATTTTATTATCATTTTAACATGTGGAAATAGACTATTATCCTTTTCCTTTTTGTGTGTGTGTGTGTGTGTGTGTGTGTGTGTGTGTGTGTGTGTTGTTTCAAACTTTGGGAGTCTCACCATGAAGAGTTTATTTTAGGCATATTGAAGCACAACACAATTTGGTGAAAAAAATTCTGGCGATAAAAACTCAATTCCACATATCAAGAAAGCCTAAGATATCCAAACTTCTTGTAAAGTACATGTGACGTCATCCAAAAAGTACATGTGACGTTGTCCATAAAGACGAGTTTTATAGATTGACTACATGTGATACCAAAGATAGGCTATATAGATTGATAAGCTTGTGATAAGAGTTTGGAGACAGAGTCCAGGGCAGTCTCAGCTACAAGGAACATTGCAAAGGTCATTAAGCTATTATCTACATCCATTCCCAGCCTTCTAGAACTTTCTACTGTGAACACATTTTTATTAGATATTTTCTTAATTTACATTTCAAATGCTATCCCAAAAGTCCCTAGCCCTGCTCCCCAACCCACCCACTTCTGCTTCCTGGCCCTGGCATTCCCCTGTACTGGGGCATATGATTGCAAGACCAAGGGCCTCTCCTCCCATTGATGGCTGACTGGGCCATCTTCTGCTACATATGCAACTAGAGACACAGGTACTGGTTAGTTCATATTGTTGTTCCTCCTAGACTATGATCTTTTTCATGTTTAAGAAAATACTACTCTACAGATGTAACGGGTTATATATCTATACACATACATGCATATATACATATATGCATATATAAATTTACATATATTCATGCACTAAAAGTGAAAAAAAGAGGCCATGTATTTGAAGGAACGTGTGGAGGGCTATATGGAAGGACTTGGAAGGGGGAAAAGGATGGGAGAAATACAATTATATTATAATCTCAAAAAATACCTTTCAAATTGTAACTGATTGTTAAATTGCATTAGTGTAGACCTGGATTGTTGAGAGAATGGGGAACTTAGAAAACAGAAAAGCACAAACAAAGATGAGGGAAGCAAGCCATTGGCACACTCGAGTAAGTAGTTTACCAGATGCCTGCTTCTCCTTCAGACTCTTTGCACTTTTATAGCAATGATCAGTGTAATTGAAGAATGCACACAAGCACAAGTGATGGGATTCCATTTCAGAGATAACAGGTAACAGCCATATGTTAAAGCTTGCATGTACGTGGAAGGAATATGTGCCCCACCTTCACAGGCAAGAATAGATTTAAGTGACCAATTCTGGCGATGCAGGCAGACAGCACACTAGACTGGGAAAGGGAGCAAAGAGGAATGGTCGGCTGTGCGGGTGAAGAAGTCGGGGAGACACTGTGGGGACATCATATCACGGGGTGTTTGCTAACATTTAGAGACAGGAGGTTGAGTGACATGCTTCATGACTCTGGAGAGAGGTCCTCCCATGCCAACGAGCAGGCGAGAACCATGATTTGTAGTTCTTAAATGATGGTAATGACCAACATCCATATTACTCTAAAGATGATGAGAATTTTCAAAACTCTGCTTTGTAAAATAATATAGATACAGTATGTAGGAATGGGATGGATAATTAAGAGGAAAATCTCATCACCCTCAAGTGGCCTACTAGATGCCCTCATCTGATCAGGATATCAACTACATCATACAATTAATAACTCTATTAGACAGTGAAGTAAACATTTTCCCTTATAATATTCAAGATGGTCCACAGATGTCACCGTCCCTCCACATTAATTGAGAATTTACTCACGAACTCATGGTAAAAAGCACCAATAACTGTTAAAGCAATAAAATATAGCCAACCTGAGGGGGGTTGTTAATTTCTGCCCAGTGCTCTGATTCTTGTAGCTAGGAAACCCTAATTCCATCAAGTCTGAAATGTGAACTTTTATTGTATGGAAATACTGTCACTAGCCATTAGAAGCATTTCTTAATGGATCCTTCCCTAAAAAAAAAAAAAATTAACTATCTGAACTTCTTTGTGAGATTCCACTCCTTTGCAGAAGGAGGCGAGCCCGAGGTACAGTGGGATTTTGATAGCATCCCTTTCTGATTCCTGCCAGTGTCTCTCAGGGATGTGAATGATGTGAATGTCTTGTCTGATGGACATGCATGGGCCACACAATAGCTCTCCTTTGATGCCCAGTTTTCCCCTGAAACAGGAAAACATTGCCTGGAAGTACTTAATTGTTCCTTTTTTGTTTTGTTTTGTTTTGTTTTGTTTTACTTTCCAATCATGTGATAAAAGTTATGAATGGGGGAAAAAAACCTGACTCTAGACAAGAAGATTAAAGCAGTCACTTTTGGGCTGAAAGATTCAAAACCTTTACAAAATCAAGCAACCCACTTCATAAAAAGTAGGTCGTGGCTCGTTGTCGCCCCTTTGGATTTTGTCTCTAGCTTCCACTGTGATTTGCCCTCTATAGCCTGTAGGTAAATATTGTTCAGCGATAATTGTACAAAGCCAGCTACCGTTAAGAATGCTCTTACCTGCATGAAGCGACCTTCTGACGTCCCTAGATTAGCAATGGTGAGGTCACCTTTGATGAAGGTGGAGATGGATGTCAGGAGCACCTGGTTGAGCCGGCCCATGAATAAGTCAACGCGCTGCAAAGCCGTGGTGAATTCTGTCCGATACTCCTCGCTGCGCGCTTCACAGCCCGAAGAGTTTCTCAGCAGGGTCTGGAGTAAAACATGGCCACCCGGTTAGAGTCTGGAGACAAACCAGCTGGTAGGCAACTTCGCTGTGTGTCATGAAAAGAGTTTGCTCAGAATATCGAGGATAGTCGTTCAAACAGACAAACAACAGCCCTAACTGTGCATGAATGTCTTGTAGTGACTGTTGGGGCTCCAGGCACGGTTGTGTGTACAGACTCTCAAAAAAGGGACACATAGCTTGTTATCTCAGTGTTACACTGTGGTTTGAATGCACACTCACGAAGACGGGGGAACCTGGATGCCGATGAGAAGAAAAAGAAAACTTTCAATGTCTCATTTCTTGACATTAGTGTATAGTGCCTTAGCAGCAAGTCCTATGAAATGAATTTCAGGTATGATGATGATGATGGTGATGGTGGTATTGATGGTGGTGATGATGATGTTAACCAAAAAAAAAAAAAAAGTCACTCTATGATATATCTTAAAAACCATGCATATGTGCATGTTTTGGGGGGGGCACAGAAGTGGAGGGAAGTAGTTTTATAGAGAATTCATGGGGGAGGTAAGTGAGTGTTATACCAACTGCCTTCACCAAGTCTCGGTCCTGAGTGCGTGTGCGTTTTGTACAATTCCTATAATCTTTCTGCATTCAGAAATTGAGGTGATCTGTGTCTTATTCTCTCCATCTGTAAAACAGATTGCTACAGAAAAAAAAAAGTCCCTACAACACAGAATTTTTGCAAAGATTAAGTCAACTAGCTCATATGAATCTCTGGCAATGGAACCAGCATACAGAACTTCCTTTTAGACTGTCATCGTTGGGAGAAAGATTTTTTTTTTTAAAGTGCACATCAAAAATCTCAGTAAGCAGCTTCTCGAAAGACAAGCATCAATCTGGTAATGTTCAAGTGTTAGTGGAAGGGTGAAAAGAAATACTGTTCAACAACACAGGAAAATGATAATTAAGTTCCGAAGAGGCTGTTCTCTATATAGTGATCCAGTCTCCGGTGTCTCTCTTACTTCTCAGACCTAAGCACCTGTGCTTCCTGTGCAGGACCAGTCATGCCTGAGTATCCACATCAGACTTCCCAAGGCTTCTAGGGTCACCTCTGGACCACACGTGTCTGGACCATACAGTTATCATACTCTCCCTGGCAATCCGTTTCTCCTGTGATATCTACTTTATTGACTCTACATGTGATCTCCATCCACATGACTGAGAGGTCCCAGGCTTAGCCTGACCCTTTGGTTCCTTCCTGACCTTATGATATTATACACATCATAGAATGACTCCTCCATCCCTCCATCTGTACGAGCCAGACATTGAAGAGTCTTCGTGGTTCCCTTCTCCTTCATCCCTCCCGTGTGATCTACCTTGAAACTCCATCAGTTACATTTCCTAGCCGTCCTAGTTACTTTCCACTCCTGACCAAAGGCGACTTGGGGAGGACAGGTTTGTTTCAAGGTTTACAAGTCCAGAACACAGTTCATCATTGACAGAAGTCAGGGCAGGAACCCAAGGGGAGGCAGGAGCCATGGAGGAAAGCTTCACGCTGGCTTGCCTTCAGTTATCTTGCTTGGCCCTCCCAGGACTAGCTGCACAGGGATGACAATTCTACCCACATTGGGCTGGGCCTTCCCACTTCAACCACCCATCAAGACAATGCCACACAGAACTGCCTGTAGGCCGTTCTGATGGAGGCATTTCCTCACTTCAGGTTTAGCTGTTCCCAAGAGCCTCTAGTTTGGACTGGATTTCATCAATAGACTACTTCCCAGATCTATCCCTGGTCTTTCTGTCTCCATCACTGTGATACCTGCCCCAGCCATCCACCCTTCTGCTGTGCTGGGGCAATAGCTTCTCAACCAGCGCCACTGTCAGATTAGCTGCCCATATCGCAGTATGTCTTTATTTTTTCATATAATCCAATACCTCTTCCTTTCTATTTAGACGATGTAATTCATCCCCCTGTGCTTAGGGTAAACCTTTTTAACATGGCCTACTAGGTTTCATACTATGTGGCTTCTACCCACCCTCTGGCTCTGTGTTCTCTGTGTCTTAGCGTTCAGGCCTGCTCTCAGCTGTGCAAGTGTTGCAGGCATCTTCCCATTAACAAGTCCGACATAAGTGGTTTGCCCTTCCAGGGTTTGCCCTCCACCTCCACTCACCTAGTTAGCTCCTAAATATCCTCTATTCGTGAGTTTAGCACCAGTCTCCCACGAGACTTGCTCTGATGCTCATATCAAGGTCCAGTGCTCCTATTATAGATTCTCATGATAGCTTTTGCTCACACATCAAGTGTAGCGGTAGCCATTTGGGCAGGAACTCAACATTCCCTTGTATACATAGTGTCCGGGCTTCAGTCAACTGTAGTTGCTCTTTCAAAACTATACTGCCCGTGGCTGACTGAACATCACGCCAAGCAGAGAACTAGTAAATGATAACAGAAGGATGGGATAAGTTAGGCTGAGTAGGAAGCTGGAAACTACCATTTTCAGGTATAGGGCAGTTAGGAGTTCACGAGGATCAAAGAATGGCTGGCTTCTCTGTGTTCCTGATGGCAGCTGGGAGTTGGTAAATCTGGGCCAGCTGAAGGGGGTGGAGAGACATAGTAAGGAAAATGAAACCTAACTTAGAAGAAAAGAAATGAAGGTTTACTCTTGGGCATTTCGGTTTGTTTAGTTTTTGCTTTTCAAGACACGGCTCCTCCCTGTAGTCCTGGCTGGCCTGGAATTCACTCTGTAGATCATGCTGGCCTTGAACTCACAGATCCACCTGTCTTTGCCTCATGAATGTACGGATGAAAGGTGTGTACCACCACTGCCCGGCAGGGCTTCTTTATATATAGGATTAGTTTGGGAAAATAATTGAGATGTTAGAAATTCTTTGTTACTATTATAAAACTCAGAAACTTAATCTTTTGTGGTACTTAGGCTTGAACTCAGGGCTTTGCGCATACTAGGCAAGCATGCATTCCCTACCCTCGTCACCTGCCTTCTAACTTATTATTAACAAAAATTCAGTTATATCACTGTGTAGTGACTTCATTCCTTAAGGCTGACCATCCATCGCATGGAATTGTAAAATTCTTAGATGTTTTGCCTCTGTGGTTTAAAGCCACCTAAAATATTCTATTTTTGTGCATTGGCGATTTCTTCCTTTTAATTGGCAATCAATTAGCAAACTGAGAGAGTCTAGGAGAGACTAAATCTATTGTATCTTGTAATTAAGAAAATGTTTCAGTTCTGGACACTTATTTTGATGTATAAAAAGCACCAGCTCACTATTTAATTAGAAGCCTTTCTTCACTAAAGTATTATCGATTATTCTGAGGAATAGCAGTTAACTAGGATGTACCAGCTATTCAATAGAGATCGATTAATTGATAATTGAGTTTTGACTGGTGATTGCTGATTCATTCTGTAGAACCCAGAGCCAAGGGAAGCCGGTTAAAGGAGCTACGAACAATTTCAAATCTGAAGCCAACTGCAGTGCTCCATCAGGGCCAGGTTCCTTCCTTTATTAGGCCCTACATTGCTCCTCCTTCTAGATCTCAGTACTCCACTGGGAACTTTAAAACCTCAAACTTGACCTAGGGCACAGAGTTTCTCAATGGATTTTCCTGGGATGCAAACACAAATGTGTGTGTAGAGCCATCTTGGATCATAAATTATTGTCCACCTCTGTCATCAAAACATAGGGACTTCCTCAATATTTTTTTGACCCAACTTCCCTCCATCATGCCTGAGTGATGTCAGTGGTTCATAACCATTGCTGTAAGATTTGTGCACCTGCAAAGCCACCAGAGATAAGGCCCCTCTGGTAACCAGCTTGCTTTCAGGTCCACCTCTCTGAGTGGGGTGAACAGGGGAGCAGGTGAGGTGATCTCTGGACCTTTCTTAGAGAGCCTACAAATCTACAGGAGTTTGTTGACTTTTTCTTCAGTGGAAAAAGAGCGCCATAACCAGGGCCTCTGCCCCCGTACACCTGTTGTTCCAGATGCAAAGGTTAAAAATAAATTGGCATCAGCGTCGATGGAATATGTATATTGTGAGCTTCAAGACCCTTCCTTCAGGAAATTGGTCTCTAAATCTCATCTTTTCAAGGATTTATGTCTCTATCTCTGCCCAGTAACATTCCTATGTGGAGACATTGCACAATGCCGGGACAGGCTCTACAGGGCTCCTTGATCTTGAAAGATTGTGCAATTTAGAGCTAAGAAACAAACAGCGTCACGTATATTCTGGTTTCATTATGCACGCGTCCATATCTACTTTTTTTTTTTTTTTTTTTTTTTGTCTTTTCCCAAAGCAGAGAGCAGCAGGGGGAGCAGCAAGAACACTGGCTTCTGGGAAGAAGTAATGCCCCAACATTCACTGTGGGAGAGGGGACATCATTCCTTATCTTTCTCCCTGCTGAGAAGGTTGGGCAACCCAGAGACTGCTGCAGGGTGGTCTACAGAACTGCATGCTATCTGAGCCTTAGCAATCGGATTTTAATAAGGAGCCATGATATGGATGCTTGGAGCCAACCTTCAGACTGAGCTCAGGGGTCACAGTTGGGCACTAGCAGAAGGACTGGAGGAGCTGATGGGGGGGGGGGGAGGGATGGCCACACTGCAAAGCAAATAGGGCTAACTTTCAGTTAGACTCACTATGTCCCTGAAGGATGTCCCTGACCTCAACATATGCACTCCCAGGATTGTGCACCATGCACAGGCACACACCTTAGAGGTGTTACAAACTCCTTTCCCAGGGCTCTATCTTATATTTCATCCTAGAGATAAATAGAATTACTCTGCACTATATGCTTTGAAGTAATACCTTAAGTAAGTCAGTGTGTTGTGTTTATGTGTATAAGGTGTTTTTTTAAAAAATCATTTTGTCATACTTGCCCGTTACATTTTTAAAACATGACTCAGATATATATTTTGTTTTTTTTTTTAATAAAGAGAAAATTGAAGTGCTAGAAACCTCAGTAGGTTTGACTCAAAATGTTTCCCTCAATTAACACTGTGATGTATGAAGCGAGTATGCAATTACATTTAATTCAGTGTAATTAAGCATGTGATATATTTGAAATAGCGATTCTTTTAATTGATCTATAGGACAGATTTAACTCATCTATAGCTGATTTAAATCAGTCATGTAGATAACTTATTAAGTTATTATTATTATTATTATTATTTAGTTTTGTTAAATCAATCCCGCTGACTCATACCAGTTCTTCCATCTTTGACCATGGAAAATTAACATACAATTTTTCGTATAGACTTTATTCAGAGTCGTATTTTGCAGAAGGTATAGTAATGGCTTTGTGGGTGACTCAACTTTCAAAATGGAAAGTTCCTTCTCTTAGATTCTTTTAGCTAGTTAGCTAAACACTCAGCCGTTATGTTTTCTTTCCTAAATGCCATCCCTGCAGGGATGCAGTGGAGCTGCTGAATGCAGGGGTGCAGGGGTGCAGGGGTGCAGGGACTTCAACATCAGGCGATGCTTCTTACAGAGAAAGTTTATGCCCGGTCCATGTTTGCTTCTCCCCTTCATGGTAGCCAGGCTCACTGCCCTTTACCCCAGTGATCCTGAGCCTTTACAGTCCCAGGGTTTAACTCCCCAGTCACTAGAACTTCTCATTGATCCACACCGAAGGCAGGGCTTTCTGTGTGGTGCAGAAGAATCAGCTCTTGGGCAGAGCGCGCTAGTCTTTAAGGTCAAAAGTTGGTGTTGTCTGGACCTTGTCCTGTACTAGGAAGAGAACTCAAGTTTCATATTCTCAGGGCACAGCATGAAAAGAAGGTGGTCCCTCACTCTTTCTGCACCCATTGACTTCTGTAGATGAAGAAATTCTATGCTGTCTTCTCTTGTCCAGGGGTCCTGATTATGTGACACCTGCCTAGTCTAGCTATAGCTGCAGGCCCAGCAGGAGAGCAAAGCTGCTTGCAGAGTTAAAGGTAAACTGGCAGAACCACATACCTTCAGCCAGGCTAGCTATCAAGGCAGCACAAACAGGCCTCCTGGGTGGGTGGCCTGGTGCTGGCTCAATACTGGTGAGTCACCTGGGGACAATGTGTTAGACTTACCCTTGCCTACTGCTGATGACCTAACTCTACACAGCCATCTGCCTTGTACTCCTCAGGGCAAGTACATCTCCACATCTGCCTGCAGGCTACATTGGAATAGATCTGACTCAAACCCATGACTTTCCCTCCCAATTTGGGAGGGGAGATTTTCTCTTTCCTTCAGTATAGGACTTCCATAAACCATTTCATCCTTCCTGCCACACCACCCCAGCCATCTCCACTGCAGAATATTGAACCCAAAGGTCCGTAAATGCTAAGCATGTGTTCTACCAAGCTACACCCCTCTGGTCATATTTTCCATTATTTTATTACAAAAGTATTGCACTTTTACTGTGGATACCTGCTCAAGACCAGTTACAAATTCCAGCACGGTGAGGGGAGGGACTCGCAAGGCTCCACCCTTAGTGGAATCCTTTTATTTTTAAGATGGACTAGAAGGAGACTGTGTTCATGTCCTCATGAATGACCCACACTCATGTGCGTATAAAACTGCACTGAATGGACTGAGTGGGTTATAAAAGAAGGACATGAAGCTGGAAGGGGGAGGGGAAGCCAAAGAGTGGGAGTAGAGGTTGAATAGGCTAGGATCCACTGCATGTGTTTATGAAGTTTTCATAGAATTAAAACATTATATTCAGTATAATTATATTATATGTTAAATATGAGTGCAATAAATAAATTATATGTTAGACATTGAAGATCATGGGATCCATGTGACATGTTTCACTTGTATATATGTAACTCTTTAAAAATGTAAAAACACTCTTAACTTGGCATGTCTGCCAACATTTTTCTTCAGCCCATCTTCTTAAGGCACCATGCACATAAGGAGACCAGAGACCAGCCCATAAAAGCACATAACGGATTATGTAAAACAAAGAGCTCAGCAGATAGGTAACTACAGTTCTGCGCCAGCAGCAGTGCTATCAGACTAGAGAAGGATGAGAGCACCTTGGCCTTCATCAGCTGCAGAACCTCGCAGCAGAGACCAATGCAGAGCTAGGTCTTGGCAGAAGCTGGACGACAGGAGGAAAGATTCTTGGAACGGAGTACATTTTATGTGTGGGTATGGCTTTCTATACGCACGTGTACAAATGCTTGCATCTGCACCAAATATATATCCACTCTTGGGGTTAGAACACTCAACGTTCTACAATGATATGGGCTTTGGAATTGGAAATGCTAAGACTTTTGCATCTTTATCATTTCCTAAGGTGAGTCAGATATAAAACAGGCTGAGCCCATGTGGTTTTGGTTAGCAGCCTTCACACTGAGCTTCAGTCTCAGTGAGGAGAGACAGTGATTCATCAAATTCCTCCAGGTATGGCAGGTTTTGATGCTATGAGGCGGTTTCTCTCTCTTTCTCTAGTTAGTTAATAGGAACCAAATTGTGATGCACTTATTTCATGGAAGTATTAGAAAGCCAGAAGGCACAAAACCAACCTCCCCCAACATTAACCTTTCAAAAGGAAGACATTTTTCCTGAATAAAGTAAGAGCCACAGCTTCTTTGTAGGCTCAGGAGGCTCCCTATTACTATAGAGCAACTAAAAAACATCTTAGCAGAAGGTCAGATGAGGCGAAAGACGGATGAAATGGAAGTGTTCAGTCATGCCCTAGTATGCTCCTGAAGCCCATGACTATAGTCTACTCATGGAGCCAATAGTCATTAGCTCGTATCCTTCTTCTCCATCTTAGCATTATAGAGCGAGACTCATTTCCTGTTTTCTCATTTGGTTTCAGACATGAACTACTTATCAAAAACTGTGTAAGTGGGCAAGGCATCCTGAGCGCCAACCCAGTTCTCTCTTTTTAATTGGGCCTATCCAGTTCAAGACAGGGCTTCTCTGCCTAGCCCACCCTTCATGCCTATGAGTAAGAGAAGCCCTGTGTCCATAAGGGTGGTACTGATACACTTATTCTTCTTTCTGTTAATCTATGCATCATTTTAAACATGAAACCATGATTGGTGTCTAGCAGTGAAAACCTTCGGGTTTCCAGGGCAAATGTCAAGGGAGGTTCCCACTGTGACTATCACTCATGGTGACACTGTAACTCGAACCTTATCCACTAGATGTTCTCCAAAGTTCATCACCCTCACAGTATCATTCAATTCTGGGAATGTTCCAGAAGGCCTAAAGGAGCAAAACTGTCCTCCCTCTAAATATTCTTAATGGCTTGAATTCTCCTTTCCCAATTTTGGGTAATGACCAAGTTCTATAATTTCTGACTGTCCATCTTCCTCCTCATCATCTTCATCTCCTTTCATATTTCTCTCTCTTTGATTTATCACTTTTTTCTAAACTGTGTGGGGTGCATACGTGCATGTGTCATGTATAAGAATTTAGGGATGGAGCATAGGCTAGAAGAAATAGAACTTTTTAGTTTCTCCTGTGTTAAGTATTGAAACTCCACTACTCTGTAAGTTAGTTATTAGAGATTTGAGGGGGAAGAATGAAAGGTAGTTTAGGGAAAATGTTATTTTTACTAATAAATATTTCAATCGCCTACTTGAAACAAGGATCTGCGTTACAATCATTGGTTTGATCATATGCATTTTGTTCAAGCTATTGTCTTACACACCAGATATATGGAGCTAGAATCCATAGCCCATATCAAGAGAATACCAATGTTGAATGGAAAATACACTATTCTGCATGTGGTACAAGATATGGTTGAAATGGATAACAAATTCACACTGTAATAGGGAGAGGGAATGGGAGGGAATCTAGAGAATAGTTCCTGGAAAAGATAATATCTAAGGCAAGAATTAAAAAAAAAAAAAAAAACAGAGAAGAAATGTAAGTTTGAAGGAAATCGAAGGCTGACCATGGGACAGCTGGGCTGGGAGGGAGACTCACAGACAATATCCGCTACAGCAGTTATAGCCCAGGTATAGGGCAGAGTCCAAAGACACCCCAGTTCACGAGGCCATATGGTCAGGTTTGTCCCGAGTTTTTAATCAGTGACAAAAGTTGTATCAGTGGTAGCTTGGCATAGACATGGTGTGGACACTAAAATGCCAGGAAGTGGCCAGTCTTGCAAGTCAGGGGTGTCTACTACCTTCTGCCAAGAGTTAGTTCTTGACTGGCTTTCTACTCCACGTGAAGGAAACCAGGGCCCAAGTAAGACGCTCCTTGAGTATCATACAAATAAGTGTGGATTGTGCCCTGAAGAAATTGGGGGAGCCCCCAGATTATTTCTACAGTTGCAGCTATAAAAACATTTTGCTTTCAAGAAAGATTACCACATCGTCGGTACTTGGGAGACAAACAGATCAGGTGGAGATGAGGACAAATCCAGGATGCTCTCATTTTCTCTTCCTGGCATCACTTTTAGCACACTAAAAGATTTTTTTTTTTTAGAAGCAATAATATCTTCTATTTCTGCTTTATGAATACTTAGAAATAAATGAAGGATTTAAAAAGTACATGTTTACTAGGAAAGAATCCAGATTTTACTTTGAAGATGCAATAGAAGGCAATTGTGGTCATGAAGAGGGCTGAGGCAGGCCAAATGATTCCTTGAAAATATTCTTTTTTTTTTTTTTTTTTTATTAAATAGGCGTTGTTTGCACCCACCCCAGCTGCTGGATAAGGCGCTTAAGGAATCCTTAAGCTAGGCTGGGCAAGAGAAGGAGAATGTCAACATGGGTTAATGAATGAGAGAGGTTGTGTAAACTATTACTTAATCCCAGTGGAGGTTCTCCTGAGCTACTGGGGAACTGGACAGAGGTTGACAGACAGGAATAAGGTCTGAAGGAAAGAGAGCCTTAAGCAAACAATAGTGCAATTTATTTTGTGATTTGCCTGCAGCTCAGAGTAGAAAATAAAAGCTGTGCTAAGGCAAGGAAGGTAAAATGAAGCCATACTATCTTCATCATTGAAGTAATTATCCATCCACTCACTCGGAGAGATATGTATTATATATTACAGACACAATGGGAAATTCGACTGTCTTAACTATTTCTTGAACCTCTAACACACAGAGGATTAAATAAGGCTCTGGGAGTTCTAACTGTTTCCATGAACCACAACACAGGGAAAGCTTTCAAACAAAAGCAGTATTTACCTAAGAAAATGCAGGTGTTCATGTCCTAAGTGGTTGACACCTCTTCTCTTCATGAGCTGAGATACACTCAGTAAGACTGTTGTCTTTTCACTAGGGTCACAATGACACCAGTGGCCAGCACCTTCTTTACCCTAGATCCTAGGAATATGTGATTGCTCTTGTTTTGTTTCAATTGTCAATAGGAAACTTTCTTTTTAGTAGGTGGAAAAATTGTCACAATTTACCACAATGTGACACCACCTTTAAGGCTGGCATATGTTTAAGTTCTCTTTGTACATGTCAACAACTTAGAACTTTTGGCTTTGCAACATAGATCATAAGTTTCACCTACTATCGTTAAACTACCACTTACATAGTGTGGTTTTCAAACCCCTATGGATAGTTCTAGCATTGGGACGATAGTGAAATTGAAGTTGTATGTTACATACCCAACTCTACCTGGACTCACTGCTTTTATAATAGTTATTCTTAAAAAAAAATTG
Organism: Mus pahari; assembly: GCF_900095145.1. Lineage (NCBI taxonomy): Eukaryota > Metazoa > Chordata > Mammalia > Rodentia > Muridae > Mus > Mus pahari. The sequence continues at coordinate 38,076,200 of NC_034591.1, read as the reverse complement.
GAGAGCAAGAAATGGTGGTATTTTTCCTCCAGTGTCTCCAGCTAACCCAATGTAACTGCTCTTTTCCAAAGTGGAAATATTTCTAAATCATTCTTACTAATATAGTTATTGCTTCTTGTTTACTATGATGGTGGAGCCACTAATTACTTTCTAATTTAATGAATTATCAGACATATTCTATCCTATTATAAACTTCCTATAATAATTCACAATGTTAAGGTCTGGAACTACCTAACGTGACCTAAGGTTCACCTTTAGTACTGTACTTTAGGTCATTTCTAGAGACTCAGACTATCTCATATTATTGAAAATATGAAGACAATAGTTTCACTTTCCTATTGTCTTTTCCAAAATTGTATATATTTCTCGCATCCCCTTGCTCTTATAAACAGTCTTATTACATTCAAGAGTTGGTCACTTTACTGGAAAATAAATAGCCCTCTGCCTGTAATTACAGGCTGCAGGAAGGGGCAAGCCAATGACCTCCCTGACTTGTAGGCACAGGAACAAACGCTGAAGGTTAAATACCTCCTATTCCCTTGGCAAACACTACTTCGTTGTTGGCCAAACAACAGTGAACAGACAAACACAGAGAAAGGTGAGCGTTTCTTTGGATCCTGCAGACATTTTTACACCTGCACTTCAAATCTTCATGGCTTATGCAGATGATGAAAACACTGTTTACAATCTATTCATAAACACACTTGCGTAAACTTTACCCAGATTGTATATGCCTGTGATTTGTATGCTCTTTCTTTCATGTTCAAATGTATAGATTGCTTTAGAGCCCTCTAAGAACAAACTGACACTACGTATTGTCTGTGATCTATAATGCAGGTCCTTGGTAGCAAAGCATGGCAAGTGACTCCCTTCTGAGACCTTCCCTCACTTAGACATCTGTGTGATTAAACATATCAGCAGATGAAGATGATTAACTTAACGGGAGAGATAAACGGTTAATGTAAGGGCACCAGAGATGAAAGGGTTGGTAACACAAAGATGGCCCTGGTTGAAGGGTCCACACTTGGGCATTCAGGAGGTGCTCATGAGATGTGCATGAGACCTGGGAAGACATTCTGGAGGTGCTCATAAGATGAGCATGAGTCCAGGGAGCACTTGGCTTCCACTTGGCCTCTCAGCCACATGATCCTCATGAGCAGGAAACACAGTAAAAAGGGATGTGATTGTGAAGGGTAGACACACTCTGCAGATACAGAAGGGCAATGTGATTTGGACCACCTCAGCATCACATTGCCTTAAATTCTTTTGGTGTCCATAACGCTGAGGGCTTCCAGAGGACTTATTTGTGTGTTCTCTGAGTTGCATGATTCTTTGTCACAGGACTCATGAGTAATGGGAGAACCCTTTTCATGTGCAGAAGAAAAAAAAATGTCTTTGCAAATACTGAGTGTTGACACAAAGAGAGGCAGGGAGCCAAGGAAGAAATAATCCAGTCCAGCAGAGACCCGATTTACTTCCAAAGAAGCTGATGGTGTGCTAGGCTGTGTGTGTGTGAGGCAGTGAATGAGCGCAGCTGAAACGAGGTCTGTGGCTTCTAGCACACATCGCCTACTTTACACCAAGCTCTATTAAAACGTTCTGACAATTTTGCATAACAGAATATGTTATTTTTAAAAAGGTAAACTCCCAACAGGGCATTACACCTTCTGATATTTTTTGTTAAGTAGAAAATAATGTGCTTTGATGGCTCCAAGTCAGTTAAAAAGGTTAAAGTGAAACATAGCAGCTTATGCTTAAGACAAAAGGCCATGAGATGGGTTGGGATTGTTAGTGGATTAGATACTTGGTATACGTTTACCCCAAACTAAATATTCTAGAGATAGAACACATTTTTGTACCATTTTAAGCTTTGTGTAAGAGTTAGCTTTATTACTCCAGAATAGTCTTTTAAGATCCAGTCATACAATTTAGATATTGCCTTCATTTGTATTCACATCATATTTCATGAATTATCAGGACATCTTGTCTACTGGAGTGACTTGGCTCTTTACTGCCATCTCCACTCACCCACTGCCACATGAAGAAAAGTGTCACATACAGTTGGCTCACCACTGTCCTACTAGCAGAATTAGCACTCGGAAAACAAGTACTGGGCTTCCTATTGAATCCTGGTTGCATAATAAATTCTTTCCTCAGATTCTTGCTGAAAATGGTGTTTAAGGAGATCTGCTCATTTTATGTCCTAAATAAAACTGCTAGGCTTCTAGGCACTTTGCTTAAGCTAATAAGATAGGAGAACAAGCCTATGATGTAATTAGCTGAAAATAAATGGAAAATATTGCACATTTCATTGTCAAGGTAATTTTTAGAGGCATTCACTTTTGCTATTGACTGCCACTGCATTAGTGCTTGTAACCTGTTTAGTGCATTAGCTCTAAGTACTATTGATTCCCTCAGAGCTGGTGAGCCAGTTCAATCCTGCTTTGTCCCCAAATCCTGAGTGCTGGTAAGCTGCTTGAGAGATGCTAAGTGATAAACAGATATTTTCAATGTAAACTCTCAATAGGAAGTTTAGCATTCACATTTACACGTTCCTGGCATGCTGACCTACAACCAGGCCACTATGAACCACCTATGTATTCTGTGATGACAAAACACACACACACACACACACACACACACACACACACAAACCTGGATTTTCATAAAGTCATCTCCACAAAACAGTGCCTTGCAAACTCAAACTGACCTTAACTCACCCCTTTTACCTAGAGCATAATCTGAAGTGTCATCTGCCATTTAATGTTCTCTGATTGATGATCCCTTCGACGATACACCCAAATAAGATAAGGGGAGTCAGACATGAGTCGGAATTAACGATGCATCTTTTCGTTTTAGAATAATGTCACTTAGAAACCATCTGTGGCCATGTATGAACATGGAGGATGGTTAAAAGAAACTTTTATTCTATGATAGCGTGTACTAGACATTTCCCTTTCCCTCTGAAAGACTGGAAAATCTTCCTGAAGTGTCTGTGCACACACAGTCCATCGGCTCCCACATTAACTTAGCTCCCACAAATTGCTTCCCTAAGGTAGGGCCTAGCTTTTAGAATAAGTAGTCACTATTGCTCAGCCAGTGATTCACATGCAAATGAACTCTTCTGGAACAGATTAGTTTGAAAAATATATAATGAGCATACTGGAACATATCCAGGGACTTAGAGCCACTTACTACATCCATGATTTTAAAAAGAAGAAAGAAAGAAAGAAAGAAAGAAAGAAAGAAAGAAAGAAAGAAAGAAAGAAAGAAAGAAAGAAAGAAAGTCAGTCAAGGGAGTTTTACTGACTTCAAGAGTAGACAAGCCTTTGGTTTCATTTCCCTGATGATACTTTCCAGCCCTCCCTGGGCGCTGGAGGTGTGACTGTATAGCAGTACCTGGGCGCTCGCTCATTTTAAACACACTGTACTCGTATTTGTGCCAAACCAAGAATAAGCAACGGCAAAAAAATTCCTGAGTCTTCTCTAAATTCCTTGCTTTTTCTTGTTTGAGAGATGAGGTAAGAACAGAGGGAGGGACGGCCACTGGTAGGACAGAAGTCTGGAGGAGGGATGTGACACCCAAGGTTTGAGATGTTACAGTAAGCTTAAAAAGTACGTTATTACTCACGTAGGTTATTATCCTTATCAACATATGGGGTTCTGCATGCTTCCAGCAACCTCCAACTGTGGAGAATGAAAACTTCAGATCTCGGTGCTCTGGCTTCAGAATTTTGCCTTTTTTTTCAAAAGTCAACTTTTCGATTGATTTCTTTTCCTGTGGACTTACTGTCTGACACAGCAATTTCCCCAAATGAATCACCACTTAACACAGTCAGCAACTTAACACAGTCATGCCGTGCATTAGAAGACAGAAAGGACAGGAAATGCTCTTCAAATGCAAGGGGCATTGGTAACCCCAAGTACCCCCCACACGGAGATACTGTTCCTCACATCCTGAGTCGGTGCCGCCCAGGTAAGGACTGCCTTATGTCTCACCTGAGTTTCAACTTTAACTTTACCCTTTGGCTTTTGGTTGATGAAAGCATCGTGCTATATCTTAAAATCTTTTCTGGGGAGGGGGTCGGGCGGGAACAGACATGTGATGATTTAAGGGGAGTTAGTAAGAAGATGGGGGGAAAGGCAAAAGGCACTAAATCTCTCATTTGTTCCTTTTTTAAAAACACCCCCCACCACCACACCCTCCCACCCCTCCCCCATGCTGCCCAGGGTGTTGCCAATGAACTCAGAGGGTGTTTTGAAATTCTGGAAAGAAATTGTAAGTTTCTCTAAAATAAAAAAATTGCACTATGCCGTTTTGTATGCACAGAGAGTTCAAACAAGACAGGAGGTGGTGATGTGCTGAGTCTGGGAGAGAATAGAGCCAACGGCTATGGAAAGGAAGCAAGAGGAAAGAGAGTTTTACTTAGATTTTTAAAAACATAAATTATATCCAATCCTTGTACCTCAAGGACTTTCTCTCTTACAAGATTTCGTTATGGTAGCAATTACAGTTGCTGCACAGCCAAGATATTGAATGTTTAAGTTTGGAGAACTGTCTAATATCACTCCCCAGTAACAATGTACATATAGGGTAATGTTCCCTCATTCCTGAACGCAGGAAGTAAGAAACAACTTTATAATCTGACTTTACATTTATCACTCCTAATACAAAATGCATTCCCTCGAGAGCACTGCAGTCTAAATAAGCCGTGCCAGACCAATCAAATGACATGGATTATATTTCTAATGCTCACCCTACATCCATAGTTTGAATAGTGTGGGAGATTATAGATACATGGCCTATAGAGAGTTATAAATCTCTGTTTATCTTATTAAATATTACAAGACATGCCCTGAGGAGGACAGATCAATAATGGACCTTGTGGTTTCCTGATGGAACGCTGCAATTATTTTCTTTCGTTACAACTTAAATGTAACTCAATTTTATCCATCCATCATCTTTATGGTAGTGATAAGAAACATCACCGGAGGCTTGTTTCTTGAGCCTCTGCCTGATATTCCTTGTTTGCATCTTGTTTTGATTTCCGTTCTTATTGAAAATTGTTCTAATTGCTTTCCCTTCTCTCTGTGACCGCTTTGAGTGGTGACCCTTTAACTTTGGCACTCCAGGACGGAGATGGAAAATTACTACCTCTAGCTTCCTTTATTTTGGGAAGCAGTTGGCTACTCTTTGAATTGGAGTGCAAGTGGTATTTGAGAAACAAGGAAGGGCAATAAAAACAACCTAGGAGGTTGACTTGTTTTTTTTTCTGGCCCCGTATTGTGTCGTTTTTAACGCAAAGTTTCACTTTAACTACAGCAGCAAGCTATCTTGCTTTGCCATGGTTAGCTTAAATTTTAAGTCAGAGAAAGACGCAGCCTTCTCTGCCTTGAGTGTAATGCAATTTGATTCCATTGTTGTCCCGCTCAGAGTCAGCAAACTTAAGCATGAACTAATTAAGCTTGGATGGAGTTTGGTCACTCATAATATATAGGGAGGGAAGTGAAAGATTCCCATGAGGGATGGAATCACAATATGCCTTCTTAAAATAAACAAACAGGTCATTTGAGTCCACCTCTCTTTAGACAAGCATCCTCATGGCAATAGCTGTCATTTACTATGAGCATAGGACCAAGTCAGGACTGTTTTGGGTATTGTACTTGTCCACATGATAGCTTCAGCATGAGGCCGGACCGCCTGGAGAATGTAAATTATGTTTTCAGGGTACCAGGTAGAACACAATGGGATGCGGGACTGAGCCCAGACTTGGGTTTCATGTTCCTCTCATTAGGCTCTACTGATTTCTGAGTTTTACAGTCATCCTATTGCGCTGTGTGCAAGTCTGTGGACTAGGTAGCGTTACCTGCATGTCACAGAGGAAATCCAAACTGTGAGGAGTTGAGCAGCAGTCAGAAGTCATACAGCAAGTGTGCTGCAAACCAGGCCTTTCCCCCCTCGACTGGCTGGTACCAAATGCCATTGGTGCCTCTCAGTTGATGCACTAATCATCATTAAGATCACCAGGGTGTCACCGAGTCTAACAACCACACACTAGGACAGGCCCTCATGCCCAGGCAAAGCTGGCCAACGCAAAACAGACTCCATGTTTTTTGGTGTGATTTTTTTTCCCCTTGGTTCTAATATGTTTTGTCTTTCTGTTTTTCTTTCCTTTCCTTTCCTTTCCTTTCCTTTCCTTTCCTTTCCTTTCCTTTCCTTTCCTTTCCTTTCCTTTCCTTTCCTTTCCTTTCCTTTCCTTTCCTNCTTTCCTTTCCTTTCCTTTCCTTTCCTTTCCTTTCCTTTCCTTTCCTTTCCTTTCCTTTTTTTCTTGAGGAAGAGAGAGGTGGGGGCAGAGAACACAAAATTGGGTGGGTAGGGAGGTAGGGAGGAATTGGGCGAGAGGAAAGAAAATGATCAAAATTATTCTGTATGTATGAAAACAACTAAACAAACAAACAAACAAAAAAGGAAGACCAAGTTGTTGGGGAGACATTCACTGCAAGCTTACCTTTTCAGATGTTTATATAATAGAGCAAAACTTTGGTAATGGTACTCTAAGAAAAACAGTGCAATGAATGACCAGTACTTTACATAAAGTACTATCTCAACATCCACAAAAAATCATTTCTAAAATGTGGTACTTCAGGTCTCCAAATAAAATACATAGTATACTTCCAGAATATGATTGCTGCTGATTGTGAGATTTAAAAAATTCTCCTATTCTCAATGGTGGGGGGTTGGAGGTAGAGCACCCTCTCAGAGGCCAAGGGGAGGAGGGATGAGGTGAAGAACTCTGGAAGGGGGGAAGTGAGATGGGGGAGCAATGGGGATGTAAATAAATAAAATAATTAATTTAAAAGAACATTGATTTGAATTTGCAGAAACCATCTCTATGTGTTTTTAAAATTTTCTTTCTGGACTTTCAAGTTAACAAATTTCTTATGTATGTTTGGTGGAGATTCTAGAAATTAGAATTAAATGAATGAATTTATAATCGTGTTTATCTTCAGATAGAAGGAAGGGGTTTTTTTTTCCCTCTAAAATTGAATTATTATCAAGTTTCCATATTAGAGAGACATTTTCTCAATGATTTAATTTTGCACATTAACATGTTCCTAAAGGAATATGCACAAGCCTAGAATAACATGAACTGATAATAACTTAAGGTGCTTATAAAGTTTCGCCTATGAATAGGTTAAAAAAAAAAGGTCAAGAAAGATATTTAAAATGAATTTTAAATTATTGTGGATATGCAAATGGATAGAATTCAAAGTTAGATATCACTGTAAATATGCCCTTTAAGAGTTATATTCAAATTCAACAGAAAAAAAAATGTTTGCATTGTGAAAATCAAGACTACACTCTTACAGAAGGTCTATTATGACCAATGGCACTGGTATTGCATGGATGCATACTTGTGGCTTGGGATAAGCTCTCTACATATGCATTATATGTAGAGACAAGCTTTTCAGCACAATGAAGACACAGGTAAAGAATAATGTGCTCTCAGAATTATCAGATGACTCAAAGGGATCTTTCCTGTTGCAGATCTGAGAAGATGCCCCAAAATACTGTGGCTAGATACAGTCATGAAGTGTGAGGGGAGAGAAAGCCACATAACTTGACCATCAATAAGCAAGTTGCTCCTGAAACATCTGCTGGATCCCTGAATAGATGGTCCTTTCCTGGCATCCTTGTGCTTGATCCTGCAGTAGAAATATATTTTCCATATGACAAGGAAACAGAAGGGCAAAAAGTCCCTCTAATGGATCATCTCACATACACTGAGGACTGGGCAGGAGCCTAAGTAGAAACGTACCACCACAGCATCCTTCAATTTGTCCAAAGAACACATTCAAGTCTGTCCATACATATATTAGAGATATTAATAGCAAAACTGCCCGATGTGTTTCTAGTCATGAAACTTCATGCTAAAAATAAAGACTATATTCCCAGATATTATTAGAAGGTCATCTGATATCTGGCCAAGTTAATCAGCCAAGCAAAAAACGGAGTCATCGTATTGCATAGATGATCCTCTTATTCCTAACTGGCTCAGTCCTGTAAAGCATTTTGGTTTTGCTACCATTTAAGACAAAACTAGGACTATACGCTGATTATCAGAAATCTCTCTGTGGGCCAGGTATGTGAAAAGAAATGTGTGTAGTCTCAGTTTCAGCAGAATTTCAGCCATTAGCAAATGGAGAAGGTAAACAGGAAAATAAGAAGAGGAGGTCTACAGGTATTTCTTATTATGGAATTTGGCCAGCACGAAACTTGGCTTCCCTTGCACGAAGACTGTTGGCAAGTTACACCTTGTTTCCCACAAGAATTTTTTGAGATGGGAGTGATAATGATTTCAGGTGTGGCGTTTGGGGCATTTTTCCTTCGTGATAAAACTGGCCTGCATTTTATTGGATAATCTTGCCTCTTTGTTCCCCCTGGAACACTACAAAATGGCAAAGCGGGTAAGATAAGGTTCAGAAGGTTTCGAGACTTTCTAAATTGAGGAAGGATGCTTGCAAGTGGGAGGCTGAAATCTACAAAATGAAACAGTGAGATAAGATACCAGTCCGCCCTGCAAAATCAAGGCTCGTTTTAACGTTCAGCAGTACAAAATCCAAGCATCAAGGGCATATGCCCTGGAAGCCCTGGGGAACTCCTAGTAGGCTCTTTAAACTTGTCTTGCTCAACTAGCCTGCAGTCAGTAGGCAAAGCGTTTTTGTTCAAGATGCTACAAGCATCGCACTGGCATTTCTGAAAGGCCTTCAGTGTTCTTCCATTCTTTTGTAATATTTTCTACTGAAAAAAGATCAGCCTGATGAAGAATTCCATTGTACCTTAGAGAGTTTACAATGTATATTAAACATGTGTGTGGGCAGTACGTCTTCGTTGGGACTGGTGTGTCCGAGTTATGTGCACTATTAGACTTTGGAGGGGAAAGGAGGGAAGCTTGGTCCATGTTTCACCAAAGGTTGTATTTCCTGAACTCAGTAAAACAGAGAAGTGACTTTCCATCTAAGAAAGTACCCCAGGCTCATCGGGAGCTGGCACATGTGACTGAGTTCGCGAGCCCCGCATCCCTCTCGGCGGAATGACATACGTTCTCTTACCAAGTACATACAGACTGCTCTCCCCGGGTTGCACTTACAACCTTGTTTCTTAGACTGAAAACGACTTGGGCAAGACACATGTTTCCAAAGCCCAAGTGTTTTTAGGACTCAAAGTGACACTATTTGTTCAGGTATGGTCCCTGAGGATCCCTGTGTTAGCAGGCACAGCCATGCTCTATGTGTAAATCTAGGCCCAACACAACAACTTCCAAGACAGAAACGGACTCCCCAGGTTGGTACTCTTTCTCTGTCACATAGTGATCAAAGGGCGAGTAGAAAAATAATTCTATACTTATAAATGGCAAATTCTACTTTTTAAAAATAAAACCACCAATAGTTTTCCTATGCTTTCCTGTGAAAATACTATTTGTAATGATCATCAATCTAAAACAAAAAGTGTTGGGCAGGAATCCAAATCTAAGCCTTAAAGTAATTTTTTCTTTTAGTTTTATTAATCTGTCTGTCTGTCTGCCTGTCTGTCTGTCTGTCTGTCTGTCTCTGTGTCTCTGTCTCTGTCTCTCTGTCTCTCTGTCTCTCTCTGTCTCTCTCTCTGTGTCTCTGTCTCTCTCTGTCTCTCTCTGTCTCTCTCTGTCTCTCTGTCTCTCTCTCTCTCTCTCTCTGTGTGTGTGTGTGTGTGTTTGTGTGTGCATGGGCTTACTTTTTGTGTGTGGGTAGATGGAGGTCAGAAGTGAGACTTGGTCATCACTCCCTAGGGACCTGTTTGTTTTTATTTATTCATTTGAGACAACATCTTTCTCATCGTCCTGGAGAGTGCCAATTAGACTCGGTTGGCTGACCAGTGAGCCCAAGACATTTCCTATATTAGTGCTGGGATTACAAGCACAGACTTCCACACCTGTTTGTTTGTTTGTTTTTTCACATGGTTTCCTGTAAAGCAACTCAATCCCCCATGCTCACACAATAAACATTTCACTGACGGAGCTACCTCCTCAGCCCCATGTTAATTTCGTAAGATACTATTTTAACCATTAATCAAGATTAATTTCTTAATTTTCTTACAAAGAATTTGTATTTTGAATATTTACAAATATTCATCAACCACAGAATAGCTTCTGTGTCATTATTATTATTATTATTATTATTATTATTATTAATTTTAAAGACAGACGTTTATTCTGCTTCATACCAACTTTTAAGTGAGAAGCCTATATGACTTACCCTATTGAAACAGTGCTCATGGTTGGGTCCATAAAAATGCTGGAGACATCTCACATTGTTTTTGTTGACAATCTTGTTGAAGAAGTCATTGACATATTTGATGGGGAACGCACAGACTGCTGATCGATTCATGGGCTCAGCAGAATCTGGCTTGCTTTGTGCAAACACCCCATAGAGAATGTCATCAGATGGGCTAGCGCCTATCTGCTTTGCAAGACTGGCCCCCGGTTTGCTGACGTATGCAGCTTGGAGGATATTAAACACTTCTTCCCGTGTGGATCTCCTTCTTCTTTTTTCTGTCAGAATGCATTCCAGGGGCATTTCCATGTAGGAGTGCAACCCCGAGTCTACGGAACAGAACCTGATTATTCTTGTATGAAAAGTCTGAGCACCTAGGGTTTCCTTTTGGACAGTCAGGAAGTAAATAAAATGGTTGCTTTCAAAGGCATGTATGTACTTTATGGGGTAGGAATCTCGGAATTCTGGTAAGACATCAATATAGGACTGGTCTGTCAAAAACTTAAAACCATCTTGGGTTTCCTTCAGCCGTCTCACCGATATTGAATGCAGCGAATAACCGGGAGGATAGGAAGAATTGATCGTATTCCCCACAAAGAAATTGATGAACCGGTCCTTTTCAGACAGGAGGACTTTGGCTCCAAGGGCACTCACTACACAGTCAGGACACTGACCTGACTCTTCTTCTGGGGAGAACATGCAGTGAACCTCGGAGTGTATGTCAGCAGGGTTGTCAGGAGGAAGGACATGCCGCCGGCAGGTCCCTCTGTCGACACTGCCACAGCTGATGAGTTGATCATCATAGTATGTGTCAACGAGCAGAGCCACGTTGATGTTGTCTTTCCAAACCCCTCCTGATGAATTGGCTTTGTTGCTGCAGTCCTGACAAGGAAAACAATCTGGGTGTTCCAACACGGGCCCGGTCTTGAACTCGGATACCTTCTGCAGGTCTTTGTCATTTAAAACATAAATGTAGTTTGTGGCTCCAAGATAAATATGACTGCCGTGTAGAACCACATTCTGGATGGGGGTTTCTGCTGTGAAGTTGGGAAGCTGATACTTCATGTTCACGTTCATCTCAGACTTCACTAAGGCCTCCTTGCACTCCCCATGGCTCCTCTTCACCAAGGTCAACAGCAGCACCAGAATGCCAGGTGCCAGCACGGTGGGAGCCTTCATTGTGAGGAGTTGATCTGCCAAGACACATTCAGGCAAGAGCCCTTTAGTCATCATTAGAAACAAAGAAAAATGGAAGCACGACTCCAGCTTCGCTATAAGAAATAACATTTCCTAACTGTAATTTTTTTTTTTTTATATAGAATGAAAACGAAAAAAAAAAAAAACCTGCTAGCTAGCTTCACATAAAGATGCATTGTAGGGCTGGACATGACTCTACATAGTTTAATTTTAGAAGTCAAGCCATGAACGAGTCATGTTCAAGGACCATTCTGTGATGCAGACAATGTTCTGTGTTGAGGCCACGCAGCAACCGAGAGGCATTCAGCAGCTCAATAAGAAGCATAGCACATTCTGTCTTAACCCCTTGCTGCTTGCCTAATGTGGTATTATATCTGTGGCTAATGACTAGGGTGATACTTAAACTTTCTTGGTTAGTCAACTAAAGGAACTGTGGCTCAGATGCATTTATTCTAGAAATCACAGCAGGCATTGTTTCCTTGGGAGCGTGTAGAATCACTAGGCTAAATTTAGCTTCCTTTTGGAAGAAAACAATCATAAATCCTAGAAGCAAGCAATCACATGCTGTTTATAGGATTTGTGTGTGTGTGTGTGTGTGTGTGTGTGTGTGTGTGTGTGTGCGCAGGGAAAAGGTATGGTAATAGTTTGGCTATAGTTAACCTATTGTTTCATACAGACAAATGCTTAATGCGAGATCACCAGGACTTCAAAACAAACAGCAGGCAGAAATTTGTGAAAGCAAAATTTAATCTTCGGAACTGAAGTTTTAGAACTATTTCCCAGGAAAAAAACAACATATTGTTCATTATCAAGTCAAAAAGCTCTTTAGTAAAAAGAACATTATTTCAGTATTCTGTGGTATGCAATTGGACCAGTTTTTCTCCCAGGAACCGTACATAACTGGTTTGTTCTTCCTTTTTTAAAAATATAAGGGGCACGGGTTAAAAACATGTGAATTCTACTGATAATAGTTATGGACAGGGGTTGGGTATTGTTTTGCAAACGAGAGGCTTTAGAACGAAAACTAATTTCCTAACATGAGCGGAATGATGCTTAAAACCATATTTGGCACCACAGTGATGGCAAAGACTACTAACCTTGGATATATGAAACCACACAAAAGTCACCAAGCAACTAATATGTGTATAATTCTGTGCTTACACTAAGGAAAATAGAAAATGGCTCATGGTTTCTGCCTTTCACGGAACCTAAAAAAAAAAAAAAAATGGCTACTATGTAACACACATAAACTGACAATACTACCTGGCATTAAGACACTCCATATAGGACAAACCCCAAACTACAAGCATCAAGAGACAGAGACATGGTCCCTGTATGGGATTATGATATGAGAGACAGGCACATATTCATCATGTTGTGAGGTTCAGAAGAGGGAGGATGACATCTGTCTGACTCATTACTGTATTCCAATAATTGAGTACAGAGAACCTTGGAACACAGTCTGGCATTAAACTACTACATACCGAATCTCCGTGTAAATAAAAGAGAAGCAGTATAGTCCATACTTTCTGACTTCGGTTCTCTTGCATTTCTAAATATTGGGAGCTTTAAAGAAATCATTGATCAGCAAGTATAATGGCCTGGAGTGAAGTAGAGGGCCAGAAGCAATACAGTGCCCCTAAGAACAGAAAGAGACAGTGACGCATAGTTCAGTATGTAGCATTTGACACCTGGCTAGACAGAATAAATGGAAGGTAAGGATGATGGGGCGTCATCTGGGCCGAAGTAGACTGAGTTACAACAGCATGGCAGGCAGCAATAGGAAGGTGGCTAAAAGATACAGATTTAAAGCATGCCGAGTTTAATTATGTAATTGGAGCCAAGTAAAGGTCTACCATAGGAATGATTAGGAGGGTTCACTATATTTATCAGGAATCAGGTGCTTGGAATTCATGGGGAATGAATTTTCTGAGCAGACGGAACACCTATGCCGAGGAATCAAGGTGAATAATGAAAGCCTTCTAAGGGGAGCTGCCATTCTGGATGAGAGATGTGACTGGTCCAGATGAGACACATCTGCTTTGAGTGATCTGGTAGCAAGTGGAATCAGGAAGGGATGCAAATTCAAGACTATGTGTAGAAATAAACTGCAAAAAGCCGATAACTAAACCCTAGGTTGGCATGCTTAACATGGTGGGACAAGATGAAAAGGGAGATGGTCAGCGAGTTAAATCTGGATGAATACTTACATTAAAAGGACTAAAGGAAGAGTCAAAGCTCAGGTCATTGAGACATCAAGAGCTAGCATTGTGTCAGGGTTACAGAAGCCAGGTGAGGGTCTCAAGAGGCACCTAGCTCATACATGAAAGAACTATTTGTTGACCTTCAAAGAGTTGTTTCAATAAATTTAACAGCAGCTTTCAAAAAGACTGTTAAGGTGCACAGAATTTGTGTTTTGAGGAAGTAGAATGTTCACCCAAGGAAGAACAAGCAGAAGGCAACAGCAGTTGTTTGGATTTCACTCTTAAATTGTAGGAAAGATGTATGTTATTTGCAAGACTTTCCCTTCTTTTACTAACACTGCTTCAGTACCAACAAAAACACAGTGCCCTGCTCTGGAAAGCTCACAGTCCATTGGTAGAAGCAAATGAGTTATCGGCTGTGTGAGTTGGGAGGACACCAGACTGTAAACAAGGTTAGAGCTCATTCCTCAAGGAGGACAGTGAATGAGGTGTCTGTACAGACACAGGGGCTTTGTGCAAAGCAAAGAACCAGTAGGAGGCACATAGCAGGGGCAGGATGGTGGCAAGTAGTAGAGTCTGAGAGGTGGGGTGACAGGCACAAGTGAGAGATAAGGCTGATGATGCAATACCCCAAACAAGTATTTCCAAGATTCCGGGAACATAAGACTGGTCACAAGGTTCATATAGAGGTCCGTGTAGAGCCAGAGATGAGAGGTCACATGACAATACAGGAGCAGTGAGGATTCAGAACATAGTTAGCTCCATGTTCTACAAGAAAATCAGAGTACATGAACATGTGTTTCAAGTAATGGATATAAAGGAGGTGCTAGGGTTTCAGCTGGAAAGAAGAGGTTCAAAAATAACCAAAGCAGAACACGCAAACTGAGATCAGCAAGAAATGAAAAAGAACAGCGTTAAGCTAAGATGCCTTACCTTTCAGGTAAGATGCAATCAACCGACCTGCTGTGGCTACCACTTCACGTGCATGAAAGAGAAGAAACCTAGCATAGACAGTTGAGGACACAGTGGTCTTCAGGGTCCATGTGGGGGAATCTGGATGAGGGTATGGACTTTGAGGGGATGTGTAATGAAGTCAGAAAGCCACAGTTATACCAGAGAGCAAAGGAAAGCTCCAATAAGCTAAATTACTGGAAGAGGTATAAGCCATATAATAGTAAAAACAACAAAAATGTGCACTGTGTGCTTACCACATGCCAGGCGTTCTGCTAAACCATCAGCTTTCTCTCCACAGCCATCCTGTGAAGAAGGAGGTTGATTAGTATCCCCTTCTGCATAGTATGCTTGACAGAAGTCACCCAACGTGAACCAAGACGCAATTCCATGCCTAACAGACAGTTGCCTACACCCAGACGCTTCATTAACACCGAGAGAGATCACAGTCTGAGCAGAAGTTTCTCCATCAGAGCTCTAATCTCAGCCCTTCCCTGTCTAGCTATGTGACTGAAGGTCATTCATTCACCTCTGCGCCCACAGGTCAATATTCTCACGGGGTTGTTTTTAAGTATAAAAAAAGAGAGGATAGTTTGAAGATACATGACCATCTTAGAGTATATATGGCGACCGGAGTTGAACTTGCTATTTTTATGTGTACTTCTCATTGTTCTGAAATATACTAGAATTTTTTTGGTGCTGGTGAGGGAAACAGGAAGGAATGAAAAATAAGGATAGGAGACAAATTGTCGTATCAGTCCAGAGTACATTTTATGAAAGACTGTTTTTCTCTTAACATGACACATGTCAGTATATCTTCCAGGAATGAGAACACAATCTTTATATTTTCTCCAAAACACTGAAGGGAAATACATGAATGCTGATTCCCTAAGGGAAGACCAAGCAACCTTATAACTCATTTGCATCCAAGATGACCCAGTCATGTGGTATTGAATGTGCATGGCTTTTAGGTTTTCTCTTGTGAAAGAAGCTTCAGAATTATCTTTATTTTGTTTTTACAATCTGAGGAGTTACCTACGTTTTTAAAATAAGAAACATGTTCTAAGGTTTATACATATGTCATGTACCAGGCTAATGCTTACCAAACTAGAACCCAGCAAATGTATGAATGAGATTATTTTTGGTGTTGTTGTTGTTATCTCATTGGATGGGACAGAAAATCAGAAGTAGGCTAGTAAGGAAGAAGGATGCCAATAATCACTTAATACGTGCCATTTCCTGGACCATTCCCTATAATTAAGACTTGACCTGCCCACAGAGGCATGTGTTGGTAAGAGCCGAGTGCCACGCGAAGACTCTGGTGCCTAGTGCACAGACACATACTCTGGTCAGGTGCATTATGGGACCCACCTCATTTCTGAGGATGGCTCTTTGAATTCTTTGAGAAGTAGATGTTAGCATAGGGTCTGGCCCATGGTACGTATGATCACCGTTTGTTCCTAGACTCGGAAAACATGGGGTGGGTATCTATGATGTTTCAGATACCGAGAAGAGTTGAAGGTGATTAAATTACTTTCCAACTGTCGGTGAGAACACAGAGTGGTGGGAAGGAGAGACAATCACACAGCAGCTTAAAACTCAAGGCGAGAAGTTCAAAGAAGGGAAATGTAGCCAGGCTATAGAGTTAAGTGGACTTAGCGGTCAATTAGAGTGCTTTGCTCCTAATGCATTCATAATCTCAAGTAGCAGAAGCTAGCTTCAGTTTGTGGCAATGGAGCTAAGCTGTATGCCCCAAAGTAAGTCACTTAACTTCTTGGGCTTCAGCATCTTTACCACTCGTAGAGTGAGTTTTGAACCAGTAGCGTGCGTCCGTCCCCTGGCACTGGCTTTGTTACACCTGTTTTGCGAGTTTCTTCCCGACTTACATTTCAGCGACCTTCTCTTGACAACCAAAAGTCAGCAAGGCGGGAGTGTTATTTCACAGGGACTGGCAAATATTGCACATTAGAGCTTTGTCCTCCCACCCAGGGATGGTTATGAAATATTTACTGGCATTCCTGAAGTGAACCAATCAACTCCAAAGTATGTTCCAACAGTGACAATTCTGATCTCTGGGACTGCTTTTCTACTATGACCCGTCACTCTGATGCCATCACCCTGAATATATGAGATCATGTTTACCTCATGACTCCAGCTTTCTCCCCTAGCTCTATGCCAAACCAGGCTAGGACAGAAATTTTAATGTTTATGATGGTAGTGACTTCAGAAACATTCTCACTTCCACATATTTCTGCCTCGATCCATTGAACCCTGTGATGTGTCTGAATCAGCACATCATGTCTTTCTCTCCACTTCTCTTCATTTTTTTTTCTTTTTGAAACAGTGCTAGTCATTTAACTGATTTTTTTTTACTAAATAAAACATACAAAGATGATTCAAACAGACTGACTAATTCATTCCCTTGAAATGTGCACATAGCCGATGAAACCAAATCACCTATAAAACACTTCCTTATTTCTTTTGCAGTTGGTTGCAAGAATACGCTCACTGAACAAACATTTCCTGGGAATAAGCACCTTTGTGCCATCTTGGTCATTAAGTTTGTGGTATTTAGGAGTCTCTTCATGAAAGACTGCCTGTTAACTATGAATTTGGGCTCAGGCCAACCTTTGGACCTGCCATTCAAGTCTTCTCTACTACCTACCCGTTTCTAGTTTTCTTAGTGAACTTCTTGGTCACAGCATTCCCCCCAAATCTAGCACTGTGGAGGATTGTCTAGGTTTGTATTGAGTAGCATCTGTGCTTGCCAGCAGTTCTATCAGCAGGCAAAGCATAGTGCTGTACTTAAGGTCTGATTCCTCGGGGAAATTTTCAGCAGGTGTAATGGGACATTACATTTTTTTAAAGGAGGAAAAACTTCATAAACTTTGACACAATTAACTTTGCTTTAGGGGCTGATTTTTCTCAGAAGTCACATGATACGTTACTCTCTTGAAAGCACCTTCTAGTTTACAAGATAGCCTCAGTTATATACATTTTCCTAATTATAGTCATAAGGCAAATGTTATTCTGATTTTTTTCAGCTGACATGTGTGTTCAAAGAGAATGAAATGTTAGCCAAAGGTACACATGGAATCAAGATTCCCTCGGTACTTCTAAATTTGTAAAATTACATGATGCCTGTTTGAAGGCATAGTACTAAAGTGAACAGTTATTTATATCCGCTCAGCTCCTATTGTTTCTTCCTCTGGCAGCTCTTTTGGAAACCCTCACTACCCCATCTACTGAGATTGCCTATCAATCATGATGCTCTCTTCTCCCTGCAGGATGCTCACCAGACTGGCTTTTCAATGAGCTCTAGTCTCCTGAGCCAGTGCTCAGTCAGGGTGAACATATGACCAAAGCAAGGACAACCACAGGGATGCTGGCAGAGAATCCCTCATGTTCAGAGATTCCAAAGATACAGATGATACCACCTTGGAGTCTCTGAGGACCATCTTGGCTACTGTGTGGGGAGAGCCAGCCTGAGTGTGAAGCTGATGCTGCGGGCAGAAGAGCTTAAACGCGAAGAGATGGAAGCTCTCACTAACAGCTGGCTATCGGTATCCCACCATGTTTTAAGGTTACAGGAGCCAGGAAAATTGTTTCTTTCATTCTTCCTTTTTTGGTCAGCAGTTTCATAATGATTCCTTTATTCCTTGCAAATCACAAACAATATCCAGTAAAAAAAAATACTTATGGATTTGGGAGTTCATACATAAGGTCAAATGCATAAAAGCAACTTTACATAGAAATTTCAGAGAAGATCAGGCATGCTCAGGGTGGCATGGCTGTGGACTATGTACAATATTCAAATAAATGGGAAGAAATGATTTCTCTATGTTTTTGAACAATTACTCATAAATACTTTCTCATTGGGCATCCTGCAAGCATGCTCATCAGCTCAGACTGCCAAGGTGGTACATTCTCATTTTTCTCCTACCATGTATTTCTGAAGTAGAATATGTAGCATGAGCTCAAGATGAAAGTAATGTATCGAAATAATGACCCGACATATAAAACTCTAAAAGATTTCAATATGTTTGATTATATAATGAGAACTTGTTATTCTGGAAGATGGCCGAGATGCCATATTGAGGAAGTTAAACCATAAGAAAATCACTGCTCCAACTAAGAGGGCTTGCAAGAATCACATCCCCAGGAATAATTGTAGACCTCTATAAATTGAGATTCTTTCCATTAGCTTTAAAAGTAGGATTATAAGGACCAAGATGGCTCAGGAGGCAAAGTGTTTGGTATGCATGTGTGAGGACCTGAGGGGATTCCTAGAACTCATACAAAGTGATGAAGTATCATGCATGTCTGTAATTGCCAGAGACTCTGTTGCAAGATAGGAAGTGGAGACACAAGAATATTCAGAAGTGGGTGTCCAGCTATCCGGGCATACAGTGATGAACAAAAAGAGACCCTATCTCAAAGAATATAAATGATTAGGACCAATTCCAAGGTTGACTTCTAACTGCCACACAATTACTCTGCATGTGTCAACTCCACAAGTCAAGAAAATGAAGGATCATCATAATAAAGTTATGGCAACACAATTCTAATGAATAGAAATAAGTAGCACTGGGGGGTGGGGAGTGTGGGGGAACCACTGGAAAGTTCCAGATGCCAGAGATTTGAGAGGCTTCCAAGGCCCAATGGGGATGATATCAGCTGAAATACCCAACAGCAGGGAGCTAGAACCTGAAGAGACCACACCTAGTAGACAGACATGGGCCTCCTTGGAGGGATGGAACCACCCACCTATCTAAAAATTTTTAACCCCGAATTGTCCCTGTCTAAAGGAAAAGCAGGGACAACAATGGAGCAGAGGCTGAAGAAAAGGCTATCCAGAGACTGCCTCACCATGTGATCCATTCCATCCACAGACCCCAGATCCTGACACTATTGATGATGCCAAGATGTGCTTACAGACAGGAGACTGATATGGCTGTTCTCTGAGAGGCTCTGCTAGCACCTGACTAAGATAGATGCAGATACTCACAGCCAACCACTGCACTGAGCCCGAGGACCCCAATGGACGAGTTAGGGGAAGGGCTGAAGGAGCTGAAGCAACCACATAGGAAGAAGAATATCAATTAACCAGACCCTTCAGATTTCCAAGGGAGTAAACCACCAACCAAAGAGGATACAAGGAGGGACCCATGGCTCCACCTGAATATGTAGCAGAGGATGGCCTTATCTGGCATCATTGGGGGGGGGGGTACTTGGTCCTGTAAAGGCTTGATTCTCCAGAGAAGGGGGATGCTAGAGGGTGAGGCAGGAGTGGGTAGGTGGGTGGGGGTGCACTTTCTTAGAGGCAAAGGGGAGGAGTATGGGGTTCATGGAGGGGAGAACTTGAAGGGGGATAACATTTGAAATGTAAACAAATAAAATGATTCATAAATTAAAAAAAGAGGGGGAACGAAAGAAAGAAATTCTAATGATATTTCAAATTCTGGTTTTGTTACCAGGCACAGTACATGGTGCTACACAATACTGAACAGATATTTTAAGCATCAATGACAGGACACTCAATTGTCCAAGTATTGAGAAGTTCTGCTGATTTGAAGACAGCAGGATAAACTCCATACCTTAAGTCTGTAGCCTAAATCAATACATAAGGGAAGCCACAGAACTATTGAGAAAACATTTTGTTACAACCTTTTTTTCTGAATTTCTCCTAATGCCTCTAGATTAATCTCAGTGTATAACAATAAAACAATATGCCTCATCAAAAATCATTTCCAGTGCAGTTTAACCCTTTAAGTATAATCATACAGAAGAGCAGTGGCATGACACGGAAAATCTGGAAGCTTCCTTCTGTCCCTTTAACCATCATTGGAAATCACAGCTGTGAGAGTATCTTGGGTCTAGGATTTCTCCCTGCTTAACCTTTTCTTTCCTTTCCTCCCTTATCCTCTCCCTTTCTTTCACTTTTTCCATTTCTCCTCCTTCCCTTCCCTCATTGAGATTGAACCAAGGCCTTAAGTATACTAAGCAATTGATCTACCATAGACCTACATCCCAAGCCCCAGATACTCTCACAACAGGGATTTCCAATGGTGGGCTAAAGTGACAGATGGAAGCTTCTAGATTTTTACAGCCCCTCCAACTGCTCTTGTGGATGGACATAGGCAAATAATCCAGAATTCACACAAGACAGTCTTATTTTTAATATTTAAAGATTAGTTTGTCCCAAAGTACCTTCATGACACTCGGATACGGCATAGAACATTCTGGAAAGGAGCTGGAGTGTGGAGGGGAGAGTGAGTGGAAGGAGCTTAGGTGCTAGATGGATGTGGTTGTGCTTTGCCTCTTCCTATAGCCTGGCCTGAGGCTTTTCTTTTGTTTCCACCTTGTGGATTGTCCACGAGGGTCTTAAATAAATCCTGGGCTACACTGGCATTCATCTATGCAGCACACACTAACACCTAGTAGATGTAATGCCTCTGCTTATTTGTGCCTCAGCTAGTTCTGCCAGCTCTCAATAGAAATGAGGAAGTTGGCCAGTGATCTGGGAGAAAGCACTCGGAATACCTGCCCAGGGTTTCATTCCTTCCTTCTCTCGACAAGTCAAATAGACCATTTGTTATTTCCCCATCCCTGGCCATCTTGTGGTTTTCCTCTAACTCAGTTTCAAGTTCTTGAAGCCCTTAAAGTTCTTCCAAGACGGAGGCTACTGTAAGAGCCAAACAGGAACCATTAGTTTAAAAAGTAAGCCCATATCCCCATAGAGATTTAGGAAGGGAAGATGTAGGAGACCCAGTTACATTTGAACCTCAAATACTGGATTCTTTTTTAGTGTAAATATGTCCCATGGATGTATTTAAATTGCAATCCTAGTGGTAAACACGTAGAGAAAAATAAAGAAGGGACCAGCTTTTGAAACCAACAAAGCTTGGAACAAAAAGACTTGGGTAGGTTCTATTTATCTTGGGAGTAAAATAATTTTCTGTCTTCTGTTTGCCTGCTTTCTTGCTTTCTTTCCTTTAGAATTAATGTTTTATTTGTACCGGAATTTGAACCAAATGCCTTGTATACGTGATAAAAGTGTTCTATGGTGTAGCTATAGCCCCAGCCCTTTATTTTTCTCCAGACAGGCTTTCTGTATTGTCCATGCTGCCTTCAAACATTCTCTGTGGACCAGGCAGACCTTCAACTTGATCTCTCTCTATTTCAACTTCTCCATAGCTAGGACTAAGACACATACCACCAGGCCTGAGGCCTGACTCCATTGTCTTTGGTTTTTTTTGTTTTTTTGTTTTTTTTTTTTAGAATTTGTTTCCCTCACATGTACATATTAGCAAACTGTACACAATTTCCTATTTTTATTTTGTTTTTGCTCCTGTTATATATCCAAAACATGTAGTTTTAAATATGGTCAATAGGGTGGGTAATTGAACTCTTGAATTGATTTAAAATATTATATGAAGGTATAACCATCAAAGGGCATAAAATTTTGTTTAAAGAGAAGAGGTGTAATGAAGACAGCAACTTGAACATTACATGGAATTTCATAAAAAAGATCTCTATATTTCTTAAAGATTCTAATATAAAAGGCTACAGAAGTTATGAAGTTAAACTTGGCACTAGAATAATATACAAGCGTTATAATGAATGGGATTAGTGCCCTATATAATGAAGGGCTTTAGAGCCACCCCTTCTGGGGTATACAAATGTTTCACTAAAGAGAGCTAGTGGTTTTTGTTCTGATATTTATGCGGTTATCTCAGCCCTTTTCCTGATCAACATTTTAGAAGTTGAAAATGACAGACTTTTAGCCTAAGAAAAAAAAGCCAATTGTGCATTTTCTACTTTCAATATATGATTAAGATCATTGTCCAAGCCTGGTATGGCAATAGTAAAGATAAGAAGAATAGAATACCATTCTAGCCTCAAGATTTTGCCTCATAAATTCATAATCTGTTAGCAAACATCTTTGTTCTTATAAGAATGGCTGACAACATGCAACTTCTGGGAAAAAAAGAATAAATGGACATTTGTTTTACCATTGTGCATGTTGTAAAGAAAAATACCATTCAGAACATTCATTGAATTGTCAGAGTCCCAAATGATGGACAGGCATCTACCCCATTAATAAATGGTAGCTCATACAAGAACATTTCATTATCCTTGGAAATGTGGAGGTTGAAATTCCCCATTGTTAAGAACATGCTAAAAGGCTTGAAACCAAAAGCAGGGTTCCCCCCCCTTTCAGTCTAATAGATGAATGGAAGTTTATAATTCAGATCGCGTAAATGCCCTCCCTACCAGATTTTGCTCAATTAAGCCAAGAACAGTGGATAAAATAAATCCACAGATCACATCTTTCCGTATATGTGAGTTAAAATTAATTAAGCCTAGCAACCCCTTCCTGCTACATTCACATCAGGGTTTGGAAACGATGAACCTGTCTAGGCACTCAGAATTCGCACTGAGAGGAAGACACACAAAGAGGAAGCTGAAGCATTGCTCACTAGTGAATCAGACATTCCCTCCTCTATGTGGGGGTGGGGAGTGGAAAATGTCCTGGGCACAAGGCCGGTCTAGTTCCAAATGGGGAGCTCTGTGCTCCGGTGGATTAATGCATCTCTTTCCTTTCTTCTTTCCTCCCTCCCTTCCTCCCTTCATTATCTTTTGAGTGAGACAAGGTCCTGTTACCATTGTTGTTCGGGCTGGTCTCAAACTGTCCTTTTTGTCTTTGCTTCCTAGTGCTAGGATTATAGTCATGCAACACTATTGGCTGGTCCATTTCCTCTGGGTTTTCAGAAGGCATAAAGTTAAACAGCTGCACAGGGAAACAGACAGTGAGTAGACCCAGTTTTGTCATGGTGGCTCTGCCATAGGGAAAGAGAAACCATGCGAGTTAGGAATGAGGCAAGGGTGGAGACACCAGGGATTGTATCAGGTGGGTCTTTCTGACTAATACTCTGTTCACTTCTGAACTCTGTTTTGCTCACATCTGAGAATGTTCCCTGGGAAGTTAACATCACCAAGCAGACTCCGAAACTGAACGAATTAGGTTTAGGCTTTGAAGATGAAGTACACAATAGTTTCTCCTCTGAGCATCATAGAAGTTGTGAGACTACCGTGAATGAATGGAATTACCAAACCTGTCTGTATTTGTCTACAGGTGATGATTTTCATGAGTAAAAATAATGCAATTATGTTGGAAAAAAATCAAAAGCTTACACACATGGTGAGATCGATACATCATGGTAAAATAAAGAACTAAGCACATTATCTACAAAATAAAAAATAAAAACCTTTAAATGAGCAGAGAATGGCAAGCAAGTCAGTCCCTAAGAAATCAGGATAGGACTGAGAAGTAAATACGGAATCCTATTTCTAACATTCCGTAAACACCCTGGATGCTTGAAAAAAAAAAAAAATCAATAAATCTAAAGGTTAGGACAACTTAAAAACAACTGTGCTCAGCATTGCATTTATATAACTGATCAATTGAAGAGAAAATAACTCAGGGGTGTGGTGTAGAGTGTGTGTGTGTGTGTGTGTGTGTGCTTATGCAGTCATGCTACTGTGAGTGTGTAAGATCTGTATTTGAGGAAAAAAAAGGAAGAGCAAGAAGAGAGAACGGTCTTTTTAAATGGCCCCTTTCACTTAGAGTCTCTGTCAAAATGGCGGGGAGTCCCATCCCCCATCTTCCCTAGCACTGTAGTCATAGAAAGAGAGGAGCACATGGGGAAGAAAAGGTAAAGGTTGTTCAAACTGGTGATGGCTTTAGCTGGGACTTGAAAGTAAATGACCTGCTCAGAACAGCTAAGGGCACAGACCCTTTGCGCAGTGAGGTCAAGGTACAGGGCTTTCCTGAATACAGCGGTGTGTGAGAGGGGCTGGCATGGTTGCAACTGCTGAATCGCATTCACAGAAAGCCTCTCCTGCAGTTTGCTGAAGGTTCTGCATTCTGTCTGTAGGTGGAAGTCAATGGCTATGGCAATTAGTACATATATCTCATTTTAGTGACCATATGGTGAGATTGAAGTGAGAAGGAGCCAAAGGCTGTGAGATAGTGCAGAGGTTATTCAATTCTCTAGGCACAAGGATAAGTAAGGATCAAACTAGGGGACTCCCTAGTTTGGTATCTATCATCTTACCTTTATCAGCAGACAGTATAAGAATCCATTTACCCAGAGCTTATTTTGCCTGTCCAACATCTTCTCAGATTGCATTCAGGACATGTTCATTTAGGCCCTGCTATGTGTTTGTCATACATCAGTAAACAGACAAATAGTCCGGTTCTTGTGGAAAGCACTTCCTAGTAGGGGCATTCAGGTGACAATACACGCAAGCATGCTGGATGTCGATAAAGTATATTAGAAGCTGATAGTCTGGATATCTGGACTGTCTCAAGGAACGGTACAGGGAGAAGTCTGTGGCTTTGGAAATCTGTGCAGGTGACATTTGCAGAAAAGGTAGAGGAAGGGAGAACTCGGTCAAATGACAGGTGAAAAGGGATTTCTGAGCAGAGTTAAGAGGAATGAACAAGAGACACGTTTGGTGAGTTTTCCCCTAAGCCTTTGCCTCCAAAAGATGAGGTCTAGAAAGACAAAGAATCAGAACAGTAGAGCCCTTTGCAGGTCACTATGAGATTCTGGCTTTTGTTGGAATGAAATGAGAAACCAATACAAGGTACAGATTGAGGGCTGCTTATATTTGAATGGAATCCCTTTGAGTGTGTAACAGAGGACTGTTGGTGGCAGGGCATTGTGTGGCATAAGGGTGAGGCAATGAATCCAGTGGCAGACTGCTTAGGCCGTTCAACAGTGACAGAAATAATACTCTTATAGCTGAAGTGGCTGAATTGTGGTAATATTTTGAAGAACGAGAGAATGAGATTAAAGTATCAGGTATGTAAATAAAAAAGGATTATAGATTTTATAATAAGGAAACTGGTTTTCCCAATTACTGACAGAGGGGGTTAGAAAAACAAGTAGGTTTCAAGAAGACCAGAAGTTTGATGGGGGTGTGGAGAAACCAATGTGGTTGTGTTGTGTGTACAGCTAAAGTACTATGTATGTGGATAAGAGTTGTTGGGCATGTGGTGGGATATGAGAATCTTGTATTGCTTCTCGGCCTTTTGGCTAAGATCAAGTGAGAGCCTTATAATGAAGGGTGAAAGTCTAGGCTAAAGACTTAAGAAGCTGTCATCATGCAGATGGGGTATAAAGGGGGGGGGAGTTGGGTGATAATATTATGATGGTTAAACTCCAGGATCAACTTGATTGGATTTGGAAGCACTAAGGAGATACACTTCTGCTTATGTTTGTGTGTTTCCAGAAAGGCAGAACAGGGAAGGAAAGACCTACCCAAAGTGTGGTATAGATAAAAGAGAAAGGGAAATGGGAGAAAGCAAGGTGAGCATTAGCATCCACTGATTTCTGCTTCTTGAACGTCAACCTCATGTTCTCCCTCCATGCTTTGCCTGCCAGGATGGGCTGTGTTGGGGTAACCCACTAACTCCCGCCCCCCAATCAAAACAGTCCCCCTTCTCCCTTAAGTTGCTAGCTGTTCTGCATTTTGTTACAACAACAAGTCAAGAGTATGATCTAAAAGGAACAGAACATAGATGATAAGACACTCAGAACTGAGGGCTGGGGCCAGCAAAGCTAACAGGCTGGAAAAACAGGATGAGTAAGTCAAGCCGAGAGAACAGTTGGAGATCCTTGTGGCGCCTGTACTCAGTCTGTGACACCTGCTCTCCAGTCTGTATCACAGATCAGCATCTCTCATCTCTCAGGTTCTCAAGTCATCATACTGGACTCCCGTATGTGAGTACTGTAGACATGCCTGTCTTACTGCTCAGGATATAGCCATTTCTTATCCGGATTGCTCCAGATTCCTAGCTGCTTTTATCTCTCCCCTCTTGTCTTGAGACTCTGTGCCACAAGATACAAGAAACATTCTTTTTTCTAAACAGAAAATCAAATTATTTTGTTTCAATAATTGAACACCTTAGGAGAGCAGGGCATTTAAACATGATGCAGGCTAAATATCCATGATCTAAAAATCAAGGATACAAACAGCTCTAAGTACCTGCACACTTGAGAGGTTTTGAATTTTGAAGCATTTTTGTATTTCTGATATTCACTCAGGATACTCAGCTAGCAGAGTCTATGCAGATATTCTAGAATCTGAGAGAACATTTCTGATCCCACCCCTTTCTGATAAGGACTAGCACTGCCCTTATTCCAAAGGTATAAAGAAAAGTCGTGAACAGAGGAAAGTTGGAGACACAAAGGCCGAGCCTGGATGATTTTTCAAGGCTAAGGCAGAACTTCCCGAGAGGGAGGGAAGCAATCAGACATACACATGGACTGTAGCATATCCCACACGGAATAGAGTAAGAATAAAACAAACATGCATTAGCCTTGGCAATGAGGAGACTTTCTTTGCCATATGGAGGAGACTACTTGAATGAAATGAGCTAGGGAAGGAATAAGAATAAGGAAAGTAGAGAAAACAGGTTAGGCGTGTGTTCATCAAGAACTCCTGCTTAAAAGATAAGACAAGTCAGAGGGACTCCTTGGCTGATTGTGGCTCCAAGATCCTATCAGCACGCCTGGCGTCTGTGCTTTCTCTTTTTTTTTTTTTTTTTTTTTTTTTTTTGAGGAGGCAGCAGCTGGTTGCAAGAGGACTGAATGAAAAATGGCCAAGGAGACTTTTAATGATGGGAGGGGAGGGGGCAAGAGGAGGGCAGGGCAGGCAGAGCAAGGTGATCAAAGACATGGGGGAGAGCGGGCTCAGGATCGTAGGTTGAAAAGACTTCTTTGCTCCCTGAGACAATACTCAAGGACGTATGATGAGTGACGTGGAGACCAAAGGCGTTTCTGTTACTATCCATATATAAAAGGAGACCTTACACTGAGACCAACGAAAGCTGAGAACAACCAAGGACTTGAGAGGATGGTGAGAGTTGGCAGTCATTGCAGTGGGCCTGGGCAACGATGGGATAGAGACCTGTAGGAGAAGAACTCGTTCAGTGGACTGGACGACGCTTTCTGGGTGCTCTCATCTTAAAGTCCTTTGTGTCCATTCCCACTGAGTGAGCAGGCTGGGTTGGGGAGCAGATTCCTCATGTTTATATAATCCATCAGCTCCCTGAGCCTTTATTAAGACAAAATGTCAGTCTCTGAATATTATTATCATCATCATCATCATTATTATTATTTCAGAATTAGATTTAGCAAAATCTGGAAGAAATAACGTCTGGGGAAGGAAAACACGTCAAAACAGACACTCTTCTCTCTTCAATAGAGGTAACAGCTTAAAGAGCTTGAAGAAATGAATCAGATATAATGATCATCTAACTCTGAAAACCAAAACCCTTTAGGAATCGGGAGGCCTCAATCCTGAACTCCAGTTTATCTAGTCACTCAGAATGTTTGATGGCAGTTGGAAAGTAATTAATCATCGTATGACACAGATTCAAGAGCTGTCACCTTTCATCGACATTAGGGTAACTGCCTGGGATTTTTTCTGTACATTTCTGGTGACATAAAGAGCATTTTTAAAAAGCTCCTTGAAGACCAGTGCTTAGAACCCACTGAACCTTGACATACAGATGTCAAGGGACAATCTAAATATGTGCTAGTCGGGCTGAAATAAAATTGAGAAGTCCCTTTATTTTGGCTAGTCTGAAAATGCATTTTTGAGGAGCCCAAAAATGTATATTCATTTCTGCTTGAAGTTCTCCCGTCAACCAACAATAACTAATGTAATGTTTAAACCTAAAGATTCTTCTAGTTGTTAAATGATAAATATTTGTTTGCTGTCTGTATGTTAACTGGATAGTATGCAAAACCACAGGCTCTTTGAGCAGTGTGACCTTTACCCGGAGGTGGGAGAGAGAGGTTTATGCCCAAATGTGAGGCCAAGGTCAAATGATAACAGCCCCTTTCACACTCTTAGAGAAGAAAAATATGGGAAGTAAAAACAAAAAACAGGAAGTAAGATAAGCTTTCTTCAAATCTTTAGATCACTGTCTACATTTATTTAAAATATCAATTTCTCATTCCTGACACATTCTGGCATGGACTGTTATAGTGAACCCCACAAGAAAGGCTTCAAGATACATTGAGGAATGGACACTAACTCACATCCAGAACAGATGATATATCAGTGGACAATGACCATAGATGTAGTTCTTAAG
Source organism: Mus pahari (assembly GCF_900095145.1). Classification (NCBI taxonomy): domain Eukaryota; kingdom Metazoa; phylum Chordata; class Mammalia; order Rodentia; family Muridae; genus Mus; species Mus pahari. The sequence continues at coordinate 38,047,361 of NC_034591.1, read as the reverse complement.
ACTATACATAGCTTTTGTTCACAATAATAATTCATACATTATAATGATTATATAGGATAAATTTTTCCTGTGACAGTGGTATAAAATTTTATAATCCTGTGTGGTTGACTGCCAACAACTTTCTCTGACAAGATGAACTTGACCCCATGTAGAGGGTTGGCTGCAGAGTGCTTGGAACATGCCAATGACAGTTATAGCTGTGCTTCTGTCTTACATCCCTGCTATTCTTCCTAGTAGACAAAGACAAGCTAAACTTAAAGGTCAGCTCAAATCTGGATCATTACATTAGTAAGTGTTATAATAGAATAAAGAAGGCAGCTGACTTTATGGAGAAATGGTTTATAAGCCTCATAGGGTCCTGCGCATGGAGAAGTTTTGGTGAGGATTTCATGGTGGACATCAGATGACAGTATGGAGAGTCTAAACTGGGTGCTGACATCTGAAGCCAACAGTCAGAGGGATAATGATGTTCCATAAGGCTCCAGTGAACTACATATTTCCTGCTTCGACTCATCTTTTAAGGTCTACACCACCTCAACCTACTTCCACCTTAAGGAAAGGGTTCCTTATTTCAGTACTTTCTGAGTGACACAACCATATTGAAATAATAATACAGAGGGTAGTCTACCTTCTATAAGAATTAAGACATGTGTGACAGAAGAGAAGGAAAGCTTATATTCTACCCACAACCTGGTGTGTGTGTGTGTGTGTGTGTGTGTGTGTGTGTGTGTGTGTGTAAGACAGAGAGAGTGATAAAGCGAGATTTCATTGTTGATTTCCCACTTTGATCTTCCTCTTTCCTATTAGAATGAAGGTAATAATTACAAAGTGGGCTTTGGGACCTTACAGAGTTTTCAGAAGAGGACATACAAGTGGCTAAGAAATATTTTGATAAGTGTTCATCATCTTTACTCATCATCCCAAGGGAGGAAGGCTAATAGAACACCGATGATATAAAGAAGGAAAGAGGGATGATTGGGAGGGAGGTTTAAGTGGAAAGAGGGATGGGAGGGTAGGGCAGAGGTTAGGGGTTGGGGTGGGGGCAATTGATAATGAGGATGTTTGAGGAAGCAATGCAGAAATCTACTTTATAACTTTCATACACACCTATATGTATTCACATTGCAAGGTTAAGGTGGATCTACACTACACATGGGACAGTGCTCCCCCCAGAAGACAATGGTTACCCAAATAAAAAGCCCAGTGGCAGGTGTGAGATACCCCCTCTTGAGTTGTTGGTCAGAGATGTCCCAAAGTCCATGAAATAATTTAGATTAGTGGCTTTCCTCTTGGTTTGGGGGAGAAAAAGTTATCGTCATTCCCAATCTGTGAGTCCTGTGAGCTACAGCAGTAACAGGCAATATAAACCCATTTGTGCAACAAATAGTATGGGTAAACAACTTTGTTCTGATTTCATTTAAGGAGGACACACATGCCTGTTAACTGCAAATCTGGCTGAGAGCCCATAATCAGGAGCCTTCACCCTATGAAGGCTCAAATGGTGAACCTACTTCTATCAATGGTCATGGCATCAAATTACTCTCTAAATTTGTATTTCTCTAGCCACAGATTAATGCAGCTCTCTGATCTAATCAGAGAAGTTTCTCCATGCGGTGGATAGTGGTTAAGAACATAACACAGCCACCCAAAGCGCCTGTGGAGTACACAGCCACAAACAGGACATCTACATCACACCCTTACCCATGGCTCAGTGGGCATAGTAGAAGAGTCGGGTAGAAACACCTGGGGAACACAAGAATCAGAGTCTGGGGAGTCCTAGAACAAAATAGTCTCATCTGGACATGACAGGACCACTGGGCTCCGGAGATCAGAACAGCTGTGGTTGCCTGCACAAACCGGCACAAGATAGGGCACTTGTTATTTTAGATGGAGAAGAAATGGGTCCACCACAAGCCCCTATTCCTAGATGAAGTGCTATTGAGAGTTGATAGGTTCTGGGAGAGAAAGAATCTGTTTTCTTTAAGAGTAAGGCTCTGAAAAGGATGACACTACAAATCAGAATTGATGGGCTATTAGTTTTTTTTTTGTAAGGACAGGAAGTAGGGTGCAGGGAGGTGTGTATGGATCTGAAAGGAGTTAAGGGGAAGAATTTGGGATGAACATGATTAAAATATATTAAAGTTATCAAGAACAAAACTACCTATAAAAAAGGAAGGAAGGAAGGAGGGAGGGAGGGAGGGAGGGAGGAAGGGAAGGAAGGAAGGAAGGAAGGAAGGAGGGAAGGAAGGAAGGAAGGAAAGAAGAAAGGGAGGAAGGGAGGGAGGGAGGGGGGATGCAGGCAGACTGGCTCCTCATGGGACACTGACATACATGGCACCTTGACCCTTCAAGTATTTTCCTATCATTTCCCTCTGCTTTCTCAGTGATTTAATACCGAACACAAACTCCAGTTATCACTGGTTTTCTGCATCTGTGATAAAAGTTATTCCCCCAAATGTCTTAAACTGAGCAATTTTATAGTGCCTGAAATATATAAGACACATTTCTTCAGTTATCAAGGTATAAGGCCTTTTAATTGGAGATTTAAAATATTTGCAACATAGTTGTATAAAAAAATCATTGTTATTAGTGATTTAGCCAAGCACAATAACAAAATCAGACTTATATAAATAAGTTACTCCTTATATACAGTTATCTGTAACTAAATGTCAAAACAAGCTTTACTGATGATGTATGGATGCAGTAAACCTTCAGATTCAACTGAAAAATCTATAATTGTAATAACATAATTCCCCCCTTCTCTCCCATCCTCACAAAATATAAGAAATGACCAAATTTTGCTCCCTCACAAGTTGCATGCTCTGGATGAGGAACAACGATTTCTGAGGATAATGTATAATGAGCAATTAGAAAATCTAAGTCTGACATCGAAACAGATCTCATGGCCCTTTCAAGTCCTGTACCTTCCCCATCTCTCCAAAGCAGCCATGCATTTTATCCATGTGCATTTCAACTGTATTTAAAGCTACATGCTTGTGTTAAGTTCATATGGGAAATAGAGTTACCAGAAATCACCCACAGGAAATCCAGCTACAGCAAGGTGTTTCTCTCCAGACAATGCAGTTCCAGGATTGTGTCATCCCTGTTGTTTGGGATAAAACCCAATAGCACCATTACCACTGAGCAGCCTTATCCCTGCCTTGTACGTGACAGTAATTTATAACTATAGTATATGTTGTCTGAGCCAGTTTCACCTTGCTGCTCTTCTTATGCATCATATACCTTTCCTTTTCTGTGCATAGCTTTCAATCAGTCAACGTGTCTAGGTGGGAGGGACGACCGGAATAGTAAGAGAGGGAAAATCAATTTTCAGAAAGCATATGGTAACAACAGAATATTTAATCAAATTAGCCTAGAAATTCCTTCCTATTTTCAGCACGTTTTGCAAGGCAGTTGCTTCACGGTACAAAATGAATTTCAATAAATGTCATATATTTAGTTAGATGGCTTATTCTTGAAATTTGCCGAAACAGGTCAACCCACTCAGAATAGATCTTGTTCCAAGACATGACAGATGGATATTGATATTGAATACAAAGATTGGCATTAGGCAAAAGGTTCTGGGCCACAATAAAAGTTCATTTACTTAACACTCAACTAAGTATTTGTTTACTGTGTGCTTAACTTGGGGATAAAAGAAAAAAAAGACGAATATCTGGGATACATGTGTAAGAAAGACGAGGTGTGTCAAAAATATTTCCTTGGCCTTGGTAAGGACATCAACTGATAAGCATGGGGAGCAGGTCTTTAAGGTATTAGCAGTTTTCGAATCCTGTTAGTACCCAAGCAGAAAGCTGTGTTGATACTTTACAACTATTCCAGATTTTTTAAAGATACCATTTACTGACCCATAGCAAAAATCAACTTCATATTTCTTTTCTGGAAAAACAGGGGGTAGTTCCATGGTTTGAAAGATTTTATAGACATCAAAGAGGTCAGAGAGACATCCAGTTTATGGGTAATGGTTTAAGGTTTAGTGAATCAAAAACACATGGATTAAATTTCCCTTAAAAGAACCCTAGGTTTAAAACTCAAAGAGTAAAAATGCTCTGGTCTCAAGCTAAGCCAAAACTTATTTTTTTAAAGTCAGTTTGAGTTGTTTTAGGGACCCAAAACTTGGTGGGGCTTTACTTTCTCACATGAGAGGCCTCTGAGGGGATGGCCCAGCCCCCCTAATTCTGCTACACAGATTTACTCCACCTCTCTCTCTCTCAGAGTTTGCGTGACTACCTTATGTTAAAGGCCAGCAGTTGGAGTCATTTTTAGATCCCCAGGCCATGCTGTTGTAACATATAACTTCAAAACTGGATCTGAGCTCCTAGGCGCTATCTCAGATTTCCAACTAGTAGGCAACACAGAATCACTTCAAAACAGGAAATGGGCTGTGATCTTAACATGTGCACTGCTTTATGGAGAATTATTATGTTTGTATTTAAAATAGTAGGAAGACATAGAGCTCATAATCTTCCTTTCTTACACAATGGCTTTCTAGTTGGGCACTTTATCTAGTTTTTTTGGACTAAAGCAAACAGGTCCGTACATAACCTGTGATACACAACCTTTATTCCTTTAGAAAAATAGATTGCAACACTGGCTGCTTTGAAAGGGCCCTCAAAGCTAGCAAGGCGGCGCATGTTTTGAGTTTCAATAGCAGGAGAAGCAAAAAGGGGGTGGGGGGAGTGCAGTCTGATCCAAAATAAAGAGCCAATATTACAAGAGGAGAGTCTTATTCTGAAGGAGAGAACTTGGAAATGAAATGAAGTTCACATACAGAGTTATGATGGATTCAGGTTTCAGAAAACTAGGGCCTCAGTGTAAGAACAAAATAACTAGATTATCCCATTGCTTAGAAATGCCCGTAGCCTGATGCAAAACATGAGGACCAATCAGTTCAGAGAACTATACACTAATAGGTGATGACTGATAAAATATCCTTTTCTTTTTTGACTTAATTTTCCACAGTGGGATTCTTCTCTCTCTCTTTTTTTTTAAAGAAGTCTAGAAAAAACTAAGCACTTTGTTTAGAAAATATGCTAAGCCTCTCTAGCTGTGCTGCTCATTTGGACAGTACCTGAAAGAGTCACACAGTAGGGGAGGGCTCAACCAAGGCCCCATAGAACCAAATCTAGTCTGCAGAATCTCCATCCCTCTGGGATATATAGTACTTTAAAGATACCAAGTCAACAGTTGAAAATTGGGAGCTGTGTGGCTTCTCTTGAAAATTCAGAGGAGAAGCACACATTGGTACATGACACAGAGATGTCACGTGACAGCTCCAATGATGGATGCCAAGTAGGGACTGTCTCTTCTGGGGTAGAACTTTCATCAGTACCTAAGAAAAATGGATGGTCTCATTCATTTAAACTGTCTGTTTGCAAATGTTCATACCGGGCAAAGGCAGAACAGAGGAAACGGAAAAGGCCACAGATACAGGAGATGGGAGAACACTGCACACAGGCACGCCCTCAGCAATTGCCTTATTTGCTGACATCCACTTGTCACCCTGGAAAGGACCAGCATTGACTATAATGGTATTACTGTCCACAAATTTCAGTGGGCCATGCTCAGGGCAGAAAGTAAGAAAGAACCTTAACCTAATGGACCAATATTTCTGATGTTGGACCTGATAAATGTTGGGAAATACCATGAATCAGGGCAATAAGACCTTGGCGTTCTTAGCACCCGTAGTTCCCTGACCACATCTCACATCTTCTTTGCCTTGCTGTCTCAGAAGTACAGTCAGGTTTTCACCCTGACGATATAATTTATCTGGCCCATAGGTCTTTACAGAATTACTATATGGCCCTGTAGCTACAGATTTTGATGCAAGTTAAAACGGAGAGTAATCTGTACTCTCCATTGCATACACACCCTGGCATACAACCACAGAAAGAAACACACATGCCTGGGTCTGGATTTCCAAAGTTGATTGTTCTTCATTTTACAGTGCTCACACCTCCTGGTACAAATGCCACGCGTGTGATTTTTTTCTCTCAATTATGTTTTATAGCTTATAAAAACACTTTCTTCATTTTGTCCCTTGAAAAGCAAAGTAGTCAGATTTTACTGGATGTTTTTATTAAAACAAAACCCAAGGGGAATATAAACGTTAAACAATTTAACGCAGCTGAAGAAATATCTGAGAACGGGCTTTCTGATGGGAGGGCAGATTACAAAGTCACTCACAGCTCTTAATCTGATCTTGGGGCTGAAGACCCCACACATATGAATAAATGGTGGGATTTTTTTTTTAAAGTCTTTCTACAAAGAGAGAAAGTAAATAAAAAAAACAGAAAGGAGGAGATAGAGAGGGAAGGAGAGAGGGAGAGAGGAGGAAAGGAGGGAGAGAAGGTGTGTGTGTGTGTGTGTGCGCGTGCGCATGTGCAAGGATGTTACCTGGTGACTGGGAATGGACTAAAGAGCACAGAGTGAGGCTCTCTAAACTGTGAAGACCTTAAGATGAGCCAGGCTCAGCTTGGAGGGTATGAAGAATTAAATAAGCAGAAGCAGGTTTAGCTATGTTAAGGTCTTTATGTTCCCTAAAATTATGGATTTTAGCTCTATTTTGTATAGGTAATATCTGTCTACCTAATCAGACTGTAAGCATTTCAAGGGCAGATACATTTCATTTCCCTTCCCCAGTTTCAGATGCTTGCCTAGAACCAGCACAGCTAATGCTCACAGTAAAATGTCTTTGCTATTTCTGGTGAGAAAAAAAAATGAGTTTAGTCATGAATCAATATGTGTTAAGAACTCATAGTCAAAATGGTTCCAAACTGGCACTGGCCACTGTACCTTTTGCATACTATTGAGAGCTGCATGTTCTTCTGCACTGAGAAAAGGATCATGAAACTCTGTCCTGAGGGCTCAGAATCTGACAGGAGTTGCAACATATACCGGTCAGGGAAAGGAAACTGCTTCCCTCGCACTTGGGTTTCTGCATTCAGTTTGTTGCTAAGGGATAATGATAAGAACTTTAGGTGCTCCAGGCACAAACACAACAGGCCACAGGGTAAAGGGAGGCTAGTGAAATGGCTCATCATTTAAGAGCAGTGATTGCTCTAACAGAGGAGCAAGCTTGGTTCGCGGTACTCACATGGCCGCTCATTCGACTAACTTAACTACAGTTCCGGGAGATCTGATGTTCTCTTCTGGCCTCCGTGGGCACAGGCACACACATGCATCCAGACAAAACACCTGTACACACCCCAGCCCCCTCCTGACCATCCCTAAACCTCATGTCGGTGAAGAAGAAACCAGAAAGCTGTGTGAAATGGGAGTTACAGAGATGAGGAGCAGAGGGGTACAGAGGGGGCATCTGGATGTATGATTAGTCCTGTGTGACCATGGGCATGACAGCAGATCACTACTCTGTCAGATACTGAGCCCTCAGGACAGAGTTTCATAATCTTTTTTTTCTCAGTGCAAAATAACATGCAACTCTCAATAATATGCAGTAGGCACAATAGCCAGTGTCACTTGGGCAGCCACACAGAGTGTCAGCCCCTTAGGCGCTATCCTCTTTGTTCTGTGAAAAGCACATCTGAGAAAACCTTTACCTTATCACATAAACTTGTAAGAGAAACGTCAGACGCATCCTATTTTGAATTATTTCCATCATCAGCTTTGTAAATTGACTTTTCAAATATAATTCTAAGTGCAGTCCTCATTTTTTTTTAAAAAAAAAAAAGTTTCAGACAAACATGGGACACTGTTTATATGGTCTTAGAAATCATAAACTAGAGGTATTTGCCTTTTTGAGATGAGCTATAAACACTTTATTTCCCTCTCATTATAGACTTAAAAGGAGTACAAATGTTAGACTTATGTATTGACTGCCTGCTATTTGTACTTTTTAATTTTATAGATAAAGCTTGCCTTCGGATCCACAAAGCCCGTAGTACATCCCTGGCGTAAGTCCCCTGTTGCCAATGATCAGGAACAAAGCAGTCTTGGGAAAGGCAGTACTTGCCTGATCATCCTCGACATGCCATAAATCCATCTTGCTTACAGCGGAATGTGGCTAAGTTAATAACTATTGACTGAGGCCCTGCTGAGTTTGAAAACTGACCACAAATTTTAAAGCACCTATTGCATTATGTAGGAACACATTTTTGGTACCATCAAATCTCTTATTGAAGATGTACGTCTCATGTGTGTTATTTATCTGTTCAGAGGAGATAAACAGTGAGTATATCACAACCTGAAATGACAGTGACAAGTCTGTAATGTGTAACAGAACCCACTCCTTTTCCACAGTGGAAATTTACACTTGCGAACAAAGCCGAGGAAGCTTCCAGCTGGAGAGGAAAGCTATATACCTGTAAATAATCCAGGCAACACTAACACTGCTCCCATAAAAGCACAATTTATGTCCCAGTAGTAAAGGGAAACAGCGTGTACATCGTTTTCAGATCATCACCATGCAGAAGAAATTCATTAGTCAGCTATAATAGTTGAGCTGTAAAGGAAAATAATGTTCTTCTGAATCCATTTGCATGGCAATGTATGTGTGTGTGGCTGGCTGTTGGAAGCGATAGAATAAACCTCCACCCAATGCTACAAAGCGCAGACAGTCTTCCTACAGTTCTGTCTATATTCTCTCCAGTTACAGCGTTTACAAGCTCCTCATAGTCATGGACTGTTTTAACTTGGCTATTAGAGCCTCCTGATTATTTTGCTTAAGAAAGTTGACAATATTTCATTCTGCCCCAGAGCTGCTTTGAACAGAAGCCTGTGATAAGGGAAAAGCCACTGGACGAGCATTCATGCATGAGTCCCTAGAACCCTTGCCAACTGCCAAATTAGCAAATGGCTCTTCTAAACATAAAAAGGTAGGAAATGGGAAACCACAATTCGGAGTAAATTCTGCATTGTACTTTCTTTGGTCTTTTAATAATTACCGCTTCTAGCCAGACTACCTGACCTCTGGTTATAATGTATTTCACCTCCACTGAGTCCCAGCAAAAAGATAAAGTGGGATAGAAAATGATGGATCACACACTCTGTGTGTTTGCCAGGAATAAAAAATTCAGACCATCCCAGAAACACCTGCCTTTGGGAAAGACACCCCCACCCCCTCCTCGCGCGCTCCCTCAAGGCAGATAAAGCAGGGAGGGTTAGGAACAAGGAAATAGCTGGGCTCAAACCCTGCCGGCTGCATCACCCTAGACAGGGTGACCGATCCCTTTTGTAAGGGCTGAGTCAGATCCCAGAGGTGAAACTTGCAGTGCTACGGCAGCCCTGGAGCACCTAATGCTCTTGGCGCCCTTGAGTCACACAGGTGGCCGTCAACAACACTCCTCCTAAAGCAACAAGCTCAATTCTAGTTTGCACCTCCCCGACCCCATACATTCAGTTTCCTAAGACCCCCGGGCTCGCACCCACCTCGGTGGTCTTGTCCTCCGGAGCAGTAGCCAGTTCCCTTAGTGGAACAAAGAAAGCAGAGGGGCTGGGAGAGGCTGGGTGCCGGATCGACGCGGCTGGAGTTTGTACCTTGGGGTGCACGGAGCGCGCGCGGCGCCGAAGTCAGCCGGCCCGGGGACCACCCGCGCGCTCCGCCCTTCTCCAGCGAGTCAGCGGTCGCCCAGCATCTGGCTCCGCACGGGGTCACCGGGACTCTCGGACGCTGCGGGCGGCGAGGCCGTCCGGGTCACCTGCGGCCCGGGCCGAACCCCGCCGAGCGCCCTCGGACTGCTCCGCCCCTTCCCACACGCGCCCTGCCCGGCCCGTGACTCAGCCGGGCAACGGCGGCGCCCGGGCGCGTCTGGGCTGGAGGCGAAGAGACCCGGGCACCGGCCCCAGCACGTGTCTTGTTCGTCCCTGTCGCTCTAGGTCTGTCCCCAGCGGTCCCTCGAGGGGCCGAGATGGGGACTGGCACCNCCCTGGGNGGGTTGGGGGGGGGGGTTGGCGTCCCCGCCCTTCCCGCAGCCAGTACGCTTAGCCCTGGGGGTCGCACTTCCTCAAGCCCCGCCCCACCCCCCACCCCCGCCCTCGGCAAGGTGAAACTTTCTAGGTGGAGAAGTTTCCCTCGCCCCGGCTACACGCGCTTTCTCTTCCTTCCCCAGCTCTGGAGTCAGAAGCCAGCGCAGAGGGAGATCAGCGGCCCCGAGTCTCCCCCTCCTGGTGCTCTAAAGTCACCCGCGCAAAGCGCACGCACCCCCTGGCGCACCCTGGAGCTGCAGCCTCTCCCACGCCCGAGGTGGCGGCCCAGCACTCACCCGCGTGGACAGAGATCTAGGCGCCACGGAAACAAGGCGCTCATTGTCACAGACAATGTTGGGAGTGCATGGAAGGATTGTCCCAATGATTTCATTTTGCAATAATTATCCCCCTAGTATAATAACTCGGATTTCTAGAAGAACCCTAGGAGTTTAACCCAGGGGAAGCTTCTAGTTAATTTTCACTTTTTCTCATAGCCGGACACAGGCTAATTAAATAGACAAATGGATACAAGGCGGTTACATAGACAAATAGCAACTAACAAATCCAATAGATAAGTTCAAATCCCGAATATTAAAAGAAATTGTAAAGGGTTTGCTTAGGAAGATTCCTTTATTTGAATCATTTCTAAAATTTTGCATTTCCCTACAAGGATACAATAAGGAGAAAGGATCTAAGGATTCCATTGCCTTTCAGAATGTGAGTTCTTTCCAATTGTCAGAAGAGCTGATTCGATAAAGGAAATAGAGGTATGTATTCGCTAGTTATTAAGAGTCATTCAACTGACAGGCACTATACAGGTGCAGGGGGCACCTCTTACACACAGAATGAAGACAAAGAAGGTCTCATACATTGCCTATAACTGCGCTATGTGTTCAGTACATTACCAGACACTAGACAGCTATTTCAGTCCCAAGAGCTGTTTAACTCACCACTCCTCAGTTTGATGGAAAAGGAAAGTTCCTATTACAGTTTTGGAGGCCTGCACGGAATCATTTTGCAGATGAATAAAACAGCCCCTACGAATTCCTAGGAAGGTCACCCAGCTGGTATTAAGAGAGCCGGGGTTAGAACCCAGTTCTCAAATCTCCTTCAAGGGTCTACACTATGTCCAGGGGCTCCAGCCAAGCAAACTTGATCCAAGCGGTCCTTCCAAATATCATGCTATATTCATGAAGGCTGCAGCTCATTCTGAAACTCTGGCGTTACTGGTTACAAGGCCCTGGGCCTTTAAAAAGCCATCTTGATTAGCTTGAAAGTTTATAACATCTTTCAGTAGAAGGTGAATAGTTGGATTTTACACACACACACACACACACACACACACACATACACCATAGTTGTCTAAATGAATGATTAGGATGCTGTTTCCATTTCCTGGTTTCCATAGCAATATGTTAACTGGATTTTTTTTTTTAACATCCCATGTAGTTGCCTTAACAGGTTTTCCAAGTTTGAGTGCTATGATTAAAAATAGAAAAACAGAACAACAACAACAACAAAAACAATTAAAGTTGTATAAAGACTCTGAAAAGGCAGTACAAACAAACCGAAAAGTGGATTATACATGCAAGCATTCTATTATAGGTTTTTTTAGAATAGAATTTTTCCATGCTTTCTACTCAAGGACAAATTTCAGTTCAGTTTTTAAAAAAAATGGCTTTAAAATTATGTTTTTGATATGTTAACCATAAACCAAAGATAATAATAGTTTATAAAGCTAGCTAAAAATAACAATTAAAGGAATGACTGTGAAAGTTGTGTAACTTTCACACTTTACCTGTACTCGTTTATTAGAAAAAGTATTTCCCATCTTTAGAATGTTAGAAGCAGATAGTTTCTAAAGATGGCAGGACTGTCCCCAATTCCAAGCTTTTGCAGCAAACTTTAATTGTTCTTTGACTTTCTTAGCGTCTGTGGCATGGGTGACACACTGGGTGATGAAGTTCTACTGGTATTTTCCTGACCGACCAAACCTCTGTGGCTAATGCTGTTGACTAGCTAAGCCAGCACCTGTTTCCAAGCAGATTTCCCTCCCCCTGATTTCCCTTCTCAGTCTTGAAAAACTTTCTCCCAGAATCCCTTGCAACCAGTTAGAGCCAAGTGATGTCTGTCACACTGGCAATGAAGTCCAAGGTGAAATCTGATGGTGCCTTTAGAAAGGGGTTTAGTTTCTCGCTTAAAGGAGAAGATGCAGCTGGTGCCACCTCGTTTTCTCGCTTTCCTGAGTTCAGAAGTATTGTCTAAAGGAGAGCTAGCCGTTCTTTCACCATGGAAGAAGTTATTGCTGACACTAATGTACACAGGCTTGCTCCCAGGTTTCGTGTTTGTGGGAAAAACAGTTTAACCAGACACTAATAGCCAGGGTTTTGTCACCTACCATCTTTAAAGAACTCAGAATGGATATCCTCCCTGAAATGGGAGCAAGGTGTTCCTTCCCTAAGCTGAATCTGCATAGTAGTCAGGGATCAGGAATTGAGTGAGTCTTTTCTCTACTTCTTGCTAGCTAACTGTGGTAACATATGCCTCCCAGCATCTGGCAAAATATCAGTGGACAAAAACCGGGATGTTTTCTTGTCTACAGTCTTGTAGATAACACACAGAGCTAAACTGTTACAAACTTGCATCTTAACCTTGAGTTGGGACTAAGGGTAGCTTTGGTCAAGAGAGATGGGTACTGCCACCTCTTCCTCTAACTACGCTGCATCCTTTCTAACTAGCTTCGGTACATCAAAGCTTGGATCTCAAGCTCTTGTTACATGGTGTGCCATTTTAAATACAAGTGGAGGTAACTTCCTTAGGACAAAGTCTTGTTGCCTGCAAGTGATGAAGGGGGCTCACAGACACAATAGGTTTATAAAAAGTTTTTGTTGGTTTGATTTCTTTTTCTTCTTACAATCCAAATCGTGGTAGAAAAAGCATGGCCTCTTCAGTTTGTCAGCAACCTATAATCATCTCCTGTAACACGTGCAGATTTGGGCTCTTGACACCATGCTCCGGTTTCAGAGTAGAATCTATGACCTTGACCTCCTTGTGTTTATTTGTGCATTCCTGCTCCTCAGGTTCTACACCTCCCCCTCCATATCTCTTCTGTTGCAGTGTCCAAGAAAACAATTACACCTAAACCAATAGAAGATTTAGATGACAGCCCCTTTTGCTGTTTCTGAGAGTAAATAAAGTCTGGGAATGAAGGGTTTCTATTACATTTTGGAGCATACATCATGTACATTAGAATAGTAAAAGTTCTGAAATTCAGACTGTGGGAGAGAAAAGAGAACAGAACAAAGAGGAAATCCTTTTTAGCTTCACTCCCCCTACCATATTCCAAACTTAGTTCATTGCAGAATGCCTCCTGTGCTCTTAATGCCCAGAGAAGTAATTTCCTATGAAATTAGTTCACTAGATAACCCATTTTAGGAAACCTGACTTTAAAGGAAAGACAATGCCAGATAAATGGAGGAATAGTTATGCCTTCGGTTGTGGATGACGGTGAGAAGTGGGTCCTTCCAGTATGCAATGCTTTGAAGTGGCTTTGATTGCCATTTACTGATGTCTGCATCTCTAGAAATGTTTTCTATTAAGACACTAAGGAGAGGACCAAGCCTGTCCAATGCTAAGGACAAGAAGACTACTCGGCTACAAGCTGCAGGCGTCACGGTTATAACCAGAAGACTGAGGGAAGTGTAGGTAGAACAATTCAGAGTTTCTAACACGGTGTATGCTGTCATTTTGTTAGTCATTTGACTTACTCAGGTTAACCTAAAGTTTCTGCCTTTCTCAAGCAGGGGCTTAATTTCCTAATAGTCATTGGCGTATTTGTCACATACTTGGATTTTTTTTTTTTTCCTTATGTCCTCATGATAAACTCCAGACCATGCATCACCCTCCTCTTACACTTAGGAAATCAAGCCTCAGAGAGATCCTGCAGCTTATCCAAGGTTACACAATTGGCCCGAGGCTGCTCTTCTCATGACCATGTCTTTCCACTATAATGAATAGAAACTGTGAGGATGAATAACGCAGTCATTTAACTTGGAGTGGACGAGCTTACTGTTGCTTGTTAATTTCCTTTCTTCTCTGGCCACAAAGTCAGCTGCTACTCAGGACAAGGCCATTCCTCTTCCGCTTGCCTGATCCTACCGGACTGAAGCCACAGTGAGGAGCAAAGGTGCTGGTTCCCCTGGGTTGTCCTTCTGAAAAGCACTTTCCAGGCTGGAGCAAGGCCCCAGGCAGTCAGGACAGGGCAGAGACTCTTTGAATGCCGAAAAAAGAAGAGGAATGTTTTTTTTCCCTATGCCTTTGTTTCAACAACTTCAGAATTTTCCTTTGGAGTGTGTATTTGTTACATTTTCTGTTGCTGTGCAAATAACTATAAATACTTTATAAAGGTGGCAGCTTTCCTTTTTTTTTTTTTTTTAAATCAAATTTTAGGAAACCTTCAAGACTGGGTAGTCTCAGCTGTTTGAAAATGTCCCTTAGACTGTTTATCACAACATGGGAGGGATCAGGGATCAGACATCATGCAAAAGGGGGCAACAAATGTACAGTATGGCCTGGTTTATAACAACTCAGTCTCAAGAGAACGGAATCATTCTGCGACACCAGCGTTAATTCCTTCTGGTACGAGTGTCTTAGTAACCATGTGCCTCAGAGGTTCCACAGTGCAGCACAACCACACCGAAACCATGTTTCCAGTTTATGCATCTCTGAAGGACAAACTGCAGCTAAACCACTGCAGGAACACAAGGACTGTGGGAGAGGAAAGGGAGCAGCAGTGGCAGCATAGAAAACCCTAAGGGAGCCTTTAGAGGGTCTGTCCTCTAGAAGAGCAGAAATCGATGCCAATACATGGAGAAAGCCCTGGAAAGAGGCTCCCAGAACCCTTTCTCCTGTCATTACCTCAAAGCCATAGCCACTCAGTTTTCTTTTCTTTCTTTTTTTTTCTTTTACCTTGTGGCAAATTGGTGAAAGTGGTTTTAGAGAAGACGATTTTCATTTTTTTATCCAAAGCAGCACTAGAGAATGGTCATTTCCTATTTAGCCCACGTCTCCCATCTGTTGATCTAAAACTCAGCACGTGTGCCTGGTACTACAAATTTGACCAAGAACGTATAGCTGGGAGCTCATAGTCTCTAGTGGAGAACCTACCACTAAGACTGCTCTGCTAAATGGACACATTATCACACTGCCTTCTAAATGCTAATTACTTTTTGTAACCATAGAATGGCACAGCTCTCAGACCCCCATCCAAAGAGCTCTATTGTACAGTGGGTGACGTTGAAAATAGGGACTCACAAGTAGTCAAAATACAGAGAATAAAAGTCTGAGAGTGTTCACCTATAGATTCCATATCTCACACCCCCCTATCCCAAGAGTCAGGGAAGGTCATAAAAGATCCATGGAGAAAGACTGTATGAGCCTGAAGTTAGGGGACTGTTGCAACACTGTAATCTGGATGTGACACAGCTGCTGTACTCAGGAACTCATAGCAGCTGAGGTGGCTCGCACATGACCTGCACAAGATCAAGCTAGACAACATTCCAGGGCTGATAATGGAGGCCCCACGAAGTTCCATTCCTGGCTAAGATGCTAAGGAAAACCATGGCTGCTGGAGTGAGGTACAGGGGATGGGGAGTCAGCTTTCTTCAGGAATGCAGCTCCTGGTTGCTAGTGTTCTAGTCAGCGGCCTTACACCCATACACCTAGGCAGCGCTAGCTGATGAAAAGAACATTAAATTGAGACATGATGTGGGGGGGCTGGGAGGAGTTGGAGGCGAGGAGTCGGGGTGGTCATTAAGACACATTGTATGCAGGAAATTCTCAAAAAGAAATTGTCTTTTAAGATCTCGGTACACTTATAAAAGGTTTAGCCTATCTTAGGAAATAAAGAAATCAATAAAAATAAATACAGGGGCTGGAGAGCTAGTAAAGTCCTTTCTGTGTAACTTCAAGAACCTGAGGCTAGACCACAAAAATAGAAAGCTGGGTGGTAGCAGTGTATACTTACAATCCTACCTGGGAAGGAGGAGAGAGGTAGGTTCCAGGCTTTCTGGTCACTCAACCTAACTAAATAAGTGAGCTTGAAATCCAATGGGATTCTCTAACTCAAAAAAACAATTAAGGAAGAAATCTGGAATCAAACCCCCTCCTCTCTCCTCTCTCTCTCTCTCTCTCTCTCTCTCTCTCTCTCTCTCTCTCTCTCTCTCTCTCTCTCTCTCTCTCTCTCTGCCTTTCTATATAATAATCACTAAAGAGAAATATCTCAAAG
>NC_034591.1:38023289-38031064 GCF_900095145.1 Mus pahari | reverse complement strand
CTCTCTCTCTCTCTCTCTCTCTCTCTCTCTCACACACACACACACACACACACACACACATACACACAGAATTTCATTTGGTAATCTGCATTTGTTTATGGCTAGTCTTTTAAAAAAGTTGTATGTCACTACTGCTGATGTGTTTTGCTGACAGGAACCTGGTACAGCTGTGTCCTGAAAGACTCTGCCAGATCCTGACCAATATAGAGGCAGATAGATGCTCGAAGCCAACCATCAGGATCCAATGAAAGAGTTAGTGGAAGTATTGAAGGAGCTGAAGGGAATTACAACTCCATAGGAAGAGCAATAATATCAACCAACCAGACCCCCAGAGCTTCCAGGGGCTAAACCACCAACCAAAGAGTACACATGGAGGGACCCATGACTCCAGCTACATATGTAGCAGAGGATGGCCTAGTCGGTCATCCATGGGAGGGGAGGCCCTTGGTCCTGTGGAAGCTCCATGCTCCAGTGCAGGGGGATGCTAGGGCAGTGAGGTGGGAGTATGTAAATGAGGGAGCACCAAGAGAGCATGGGGGATGGGATAAGGATTTGTAGAAGGGAAACCAGGAAGGAAGACAACATTTGAGATTTGAAATGTAAGTAAATAAAATAACCAATAACAAAATAAAAATTAAAAAAAAATGTGTCTGTATGTGTCATTGCATAATTACTGTAGTTCTAGATCTTATTGCTAACACAATGAGTATTTGGGTAGTTAAATCCCCAAGGATCAGTTTCTCCAGTTATAAGCATGGTCTTACATCCTGATGAAAATGATTTTAAAAATACCAGGTTCCAAGCAAAATTGTGTATAAACCGCTTCATGTGGAGTAAATAGAGCAACTCATGTATGAATTCTACCGAGCAGAATGAGGCTTCTATGAGACAGAAAGTACTTCAGGATGTGGTTCTTATTAACTACTGCACAGTCCAAATATGATAAAATTCCTTTCTCCTTCCAATACAAATAATTAAATAATCAGCTTAGGGATAGTGTATTTGATGAGTCCAGAAGTAAATTAGGCAAGTCAAAAAATAGCTATGAAATTGAGCAGTATAAGGAGAATTATGTAAGTCTTATGGAATTGAAAAATGATAGAATGTTTGAAGGGTTTTGGATAGGATTACTGAAACTAATACACATGATTGATATGTTCTGAAATATAATAAACATGGTTGTATTAAAAACACTTTCCAACACTTTTACATTGGCAAAAGGTTGGCCTTTTGTTTAACAACCTTAGAGTCTAAACATAATTACTACTAATATATACTCAAGCACACAAGAGAAATGGCAGTACCTCTGGATTTACCTCGGGTTGCCAATGAAGAATTAAGGAAATAAACACGCAAGCAAGGGCCAGAAATGGAGAGTTGGCAGTGACACCGTATGTTTCTTTCACTGGCCTATTGTAAACATCTTGGCCTTTCCAGCAAACTCCAGCAAAACCCAACCAAACTGCACACGAGAGGCAGTTGGAAACTAACCTCTAGACAAAACCGTCAGGTCTGATCAAAATCAGCTGCAAACTTTTAAACGTATGCTGGAGGAACTTTCAAGGAGTGTATAACCTGAATAAGCAAAGACATCTTGTTAAAGCATTCTCCAAGTGTCGGGTCCATCTGCTTGGTCTGAGCGCCCCACGCGAGAGCTGTTATCGAGGACTGTCAGCTCGTCGCTTCTCCTGGCAACCAGTGGGTTTGTCAATCTAAAGTTAAGAAAAGCACAGTTTATTGTTATCACACCGTCTAAAAACTTTCTGTAAACATTCGCTTGTGAGTGTGTGAAATAAGTCTGTGTAAGGACCAGAATGCAACTGAGGTTCTCTCCAAGCCACTAGGTGTGTCCTGGAGATTGAACTTGGGTCATCAGGCGTGGCAGCAGGCATTTTTGTCTTGAGAGCCATATTGTTCTATATTTTGATGACATACCAAAATTTTAAATAGCACCAGAGAAATGGATCCTTAGAAATCGTCGTATTAGCCTGATCAAAGACATAATGTGATTTATATTGATTTTCAATATTTGTTCATTTGCTTTTATTAGATTACCCCCAAATCCATCAATTTTTATAACATAAACCTATATTTTCTAAGACTTGTAGCTTGTATTGAAGCAGCTGAAAATATGGAATAAAATATTTAACTGTATCAAATCTTGAAATACATCAAGTAGGTTTTTAACCAAATGATTATTGAGCCCTGTCCATTGACAGAGAAATTTCTTAGTGCCTGGGGCTACCAAAGATGAATCAGTTGTGGTACTTAACACTGAGAACCTAACAATCTGGCATGAAGACAGGCATGTAAATCAATATACATGATACACTTGGCAAGCATACCTCACTTTTAGGAGAATTTTGTGGCCATGTGCTCTAGAAGATACTGTAAGGAGGACTACTCAGGTCCCTTTTCTAGTGAATGAGCAATATTTTGCCAGTAAGTGAGGGGATTAAATCTTAAAGGATGGGGTAGACACACAGATTTTAACTTTTTCACTTATAGACTCTCTGTACCAATCATTTACGTGGCATTTCCATTACATTAGGTATTACAAGCAACCTGAGATGAATTAAAGTATAGAAAACTTACCTAGGTTATGTGCAAACACCATTCTGCTTTGTAACAAAGAAAGGGACTTGAGTACTTCTGGATTTTGGATGACAGGGAAAGCACAGCAACCAGTTCTCTAGTGACATTCAGGTGTTTGGTGTTGGAATGCTGCCTGTCAGTGGAACAGTCCGTTTTGATGGACTATTTGGAACATGGTGAAATTGAGGCAGGTTCCCCAAAACAAGAGTTTTGTTTTTTTTTGTTTTGTTTTTGTTTTTGTTTTGTTTTAATGCAGAGGAGCAACGATGAAAACTTGCTCTAATAAGGGAGTAATTGCTGGGACACAGGGATAGGGAAAAACTGGGTAGGTGCTTACAATGTGGAATACACAAAACCATACAAATATGTCAGAAACGGAGCAGAAAGGCCCCTCTTTTACCCTAGCCAAGCATTGTGTTACCAACTATGGGTAAATATTATTTTTACACTTCAATTATAATTTTAAAATTTGAGAGTGAAATGTTTGTTTTTGTCTTTAAGTGCCATACAAGCACACATTCACTTGGGACTTTCTCAGTTTGAGGAGGAGCACTTGCTTGTACCGGCATAACGGATTGTTGGAAGTCTTAGCACTACATCAACTAGTATAGCTAGGATCTACTCAGTTATATTCAGACTGGTGGCTGTCAGGCCATCTATTGTCATGAATTTCCAGATTGGAGTTGATCGGAAAAGAAAAATGCACGATTCTGGGAGGTGGAAGAGAAGCAACTGTCATGTTCTCTGGAGATTCTTGTCACCTACTTGTGGTAAGAGGCACATAGTATGATGCCAACAGATTTCGGTTCGTCTGTGCTCTGCCCTCATAGTAGCTGTGGGCCTACAAAGTGCCACTGTACTAGGTCAGATGCTTTGTTGAGAACTCACAGAGAACACAATGAGCTGCTCTCCTTCCAGAGCTCTGAGACCCCACCACACAGCAGGGAAGGCCGGATCTCAGAACCTCTGACAATTCTGAATCCTTTCTAATTCTTCTTTGCTGCTTCTCCTCCTCCATTTTTGAGGTCCAACCTCCCATGCATTGTATAAGATTCAATTACTACAATGACTTTATTTACTTAATTATTTAGTGTGAATGTGTGGTACATGCATGCATGCATGTATGTGCCCTTGCACATGTGTGAAAGTCAGAAAACAAATGAGGAGAGTTGGTTCATTCCTTCTAGCTTGTGAGACTCAGGGATTGAACTCAAATCACCAGGACTTTGCAGCAAGCTTCTTTATCCACTGAGCCATTTCTCCAGCTCATGCAATGCATTCTACCTTCTGTATCACCCATGATGGTTTGCTTCCATGTTTTAAAGGCTATCACTGAGGCTCAACCAAAACTTCATAAACTGTCACATTTTACATTCACAACACCTATAGCTTGAAACTGTTCAAATTTTAAGTCATATTCCTAAGTCTCTGACCATGACTGCCAGCAAAATGATGATCTGAATGTATTCATGTGAGAGAAATTGTCAGGCTACTTGAGAAATATGCAGAAAATTCAACATTAAGTTCTTTGTTTGTTTGTTTGTTTGTTTTTGTTTTATTTTGTTGTGTTGTGTTGTGTTTTTTTTTCGAGACAGGGTTTCTCTGTAAAGCCCTGGCTGTTCTGGAACTCACTTTGTAGACCAGGCTGGCCTCGAACTCAGGAATTCACCTGGCTCTGCCTCCCAAGTGCTGGGATTAAAGGCGTGTGCCACCACCGCCCAGCTCAACATTAAGTTATTAAGTTGTGGGAAAATATCATTTTATATTTTGCACAAATATAGCATGATATAGTGTTCCAGATCTTTCAAGGTCATAGAGAATAAGTCATAAAAAAATCCTTGATGCTTTAGAGGGTGGCAATGTGAAATGAGAGAGCAGATTGACAGAGACGACATATTTTTCTTGTGGGGACACAGAACCATTAGGTGTGGGTGCTAGTTTCAAAGTCCTAATGATGTTTCACATGCACAGATCAACAAGGAATGAACAGGAAATAGTGCTCAGATTCTAGAATAAGTAGGCAGGTTGCTTTTGGGAATGGTTTGGCTAAGCACCACAGAGGACGTGTGGGACAGGTTTGGTTCCCAGGGTGGGATGCTATTGGCAGGTGATGGAAACCTTCAGAGATGGAGTTGAGGATACAGGGCACTGGGTATGCTCTTGAAAGAGATGATGATGTCCAAGAACCTTTGTTTTCTCTCTTAGTATCTGTGTTTGTTTGAATGGAAATGGCCCCAATAGGTCCATAAAGAGGGATACTCTTAGGAGGTGTGGCCTTATTGGAGAAAGTGTGTCTCTGATGGCAGGCTTTGAGGTTTCAGATGCTCAAGCCATGCTTAATGTCATTGCTCTCATCTCTCTGTCTGCATATCAGGATGTAAAACTCTTAGCTCCTTCTCCATCACCATGTCTGCCTACATGCTTCCTGCCATGACAGTGGACTAAACCTCGGAACTCTAAGCCAGTCTCAATTAAACGTTTTCCTTTACAAGACTTGCCATGACCGTGGTATCTCTTCACAGTGATAGAAACTCTAACTAAGATAGTATCTGAACTACACAGTCAGTTGAGCAACTTTGCTCTGCTACACAGGCCCCACTGTAATGTGCTATCCCCAAACAGCGTGGCCAACGGAAGGAATTTGGACTGAAATACTGAAAACCATGAGCCATAACAAACCCTTCTCTTTATAAGTTGACTGCTCTTAGGCATTGGTTGCAATGATGAGAAGCCAATATTGTTCTGCCCCTTCCCTGGGGAGAGGGTGACACTTAAATTCAAGGCTGGTAACAGAAATGTCATCATCCTTGTGAGAACTGGGAAGTAACAGTTGGACTCGAGTGTTGTGCATGTTTCTGCTTCTTGCCTTCCTTGCACAGCCCTCAAAGGAACGCATGGGATCCCCTTTCTCAAGAAAAGAGACTGTCCGAACCATACTACAGTGGCACCTGTCTTGATTGCTCCCCTCTCTAAAAATGATTTTTCTTATTAGATTCACACAGCAATTACGAACCCATCCCTCAAAATCCAGACCTGATATTAGAAGGCTTCTTTGACTGGTCCTCTTCCTGGGCAGGCTGACAGGTGGCTTAGTCTATTTTCTATTGGCATTTCATACTCCTAATTTAGCATATCTCACACTGTATTACAATTAGCTGGGGTTTTTTTGGTGTGTGACAGCATAACCCAATGATACATTAATTTGTGTGGTGTTCTATAACTTCTACTTTATGAATCAGAGTGTGCTAAGGCAAAGAAAATGAGAAAAGCTGTCAGTGGGGTTAAGGGAAATAGATTCTACATCTTTTAGATGTGTTGTATATCCAGTGTATATGCCTTACTGCAAAGACAGACTGACCCAGCTCTATATTTGCTTGGTTAGGAAGGAACCAGAAATAACATTGTCCATAAGATTTCTTAAAACCCTTCATCTCTATGTATGTACAAAATTTTGAAATTGACTGACAATTCCGGCAATTGGGTTGAGTCCCCTATATATATTCTGTAGACATAATAAGAATTTCAGATCATGTTCTGAGAACAAAGCCACCATATACAGGGTATATAGATCCATCCAGCTTCCACTAGTTTGTGTCCTGAGAGAGTCTTGGGTAAATGGCCTTTATGAGCCTGATGACCCCCTGACCTACAGTGGGTAATTAATAATGTTCTCCTTCTCCTGGGAGACAAATGAGATTAACAAACTGTGACAGTGTCTATTATTCTAAAGGAAGTCATACTGAGATTGGTATCTCCTTTCCAAGGGACAAGTACACGTTACACAAAGGGAAAGACATACATTGTAGATAAATTTGTCTTCGTTAAGATAACATGCATGCTAGATGTGGTTTGTTGGATAGGCAAAAAGGAGTTCAAGCTTCGCGCTCCCTATGAGGTGAGAAACTGAGACTGGATGAGCCCATTAAAGTTGTCAAAGTGAAGTGTGTAAACAGTTGTGGTAGACACATCTCATGGTCCTAAGCAAAAACATTGTGTCTGCTGTCTCCCCAGTCTTCAGATACTGATGCCCTTAGAAGCATTTGGTGATCCTTCTCCTGGGCCATGGCTGAAGTGTGGGAAGAAGAGCTCTGGCTACTTGGAGATCAAGGTGGCCACTGTTAGGGCTTTTAGGTGCTCGGGCAGATGGGACTTCACATCTGCCTGTTTGTCTCTTATGCTTCTGTAATCCCTTTCACATGCTAATCAACAATAACAAAATAAAATCTGAACTAGAAAGGATGCTTAATTTTTTCAAAGTTTTAAAACGTATATAGCAAGGTCTCCATTGTTGAAGGTCAGCTTAATCCTTGTAGAGGGGTGTTCATCTATAATTGGACACAATCATGTGATAGGAATCAAATCTCAAAAGGCTGGGTTAAAGTAATTCTAATAGAGTTTCACCCACAGAACTTCTGGGAGCTGGTTGTGGGTTCAGAGTTGTCTTAAAGCTCAAGGCATTTGACATAGGAAATCCATTTTGTGATGGTAGAAACAGCCTAGAGAATCTGAATTTAGGTGGAGTAGGGAAAAGAAAGGTCATGAGGGATAAGGAGAACTTTGTGCCAGGGTCTATGGATGAGAGAAATGTGAGAGTCAGGAGGTAGGAAGTGGGATGGTTGGGGGTTGGAGAGATGACTCCATTAAGAACACTCGTTGATCCTGTAAGGAACTAGGATGTGGTTCCTAGCATCTACATCAGGTAGCTCCCAACCTCCTATAACTTCTGTCCCAGCGGAATCCATGGCCCTCTCTGGGCTTTGTGGGCATCAGCACTCATGTGGTCCATATATATAAATGTATATATGAACCACATATATAATATATGCACACATACACATAAAAAATAGACAAATAAGTAAGTAAAAATAAATAAATAAAATGTTAACAAAAGAAGTGAGACAATTGGCACTTCTATGTGTTTCCCGGGGCCTTAGGCTTCTTTCTTTCTTTCTTTCTTTCTTTCTTTCTTTCTTTCTTTCTTTCTTTCTTTCTTTCTTTCTTTCTTTCTTTCTTTCTGTGATTTGCTCAATTTCTCTTGGCTTTTTAAAAAAATTTTCTTTATTTACATTTCAAATGCTATCCCAAAATTTCCCTATACCCCACCCCCACACTTGCTCCCCTACCCACCCACTCCCACTACTTGGCCCTGGCCTTCCCCTGTGCTGGGTCATATAAAGTTT
>NC_034591.1:38007938-38022144 GCF_900095145.1 Mus pahari | reverse complement strand
TCTGGAGTCCAGCTTCTTGAGCTCTTTGTATATATTGGATATTAGTCCTCTATCAGATTTAGGATTGGTAAAAATCCTTTCCCAATCAGTTGGTGGCCTTTTTGTCTTGTTGACTCTAGGCTTCTTTCTTAATTCATTCTCATTTTGGTGGGATGACACTTAAAAGTGTATTAATTAATCAGTTACTTAGATGGTATATGGTGCAAATTTTTGATACCCTTTACATCTGAAAAAATGCTTTTCTGTTTTCTTTTCTTTCTTTTTTTTTTTTTTGAGATGGAGATTCTCTGTGTGGCCCTGGCTGTCTTGAAACTTGCTCTGTAGACCATGCTGGCCTCAAATTCAACGATCCACCTGCCTCTGCCATATGAGTACTGAGATTAAAGTAATGAGCTGCTACTGCCCAGCCTGAAATGTTTGTTATTTTGTCCTGAATATTTAATTAAGAGTTTAGGTGGTGTTAGAATTCTAGATAGAAAGACAAAGAACCATTATTATCTGGCCATTCCTTCTTTTAAATGTTTGAACTATTTTAAGCTGTGTGTTTATTTATACCCAGTTTGTGGGTACTTGAGTAATGATCTGAGGGAATTTCAGGGAACTCAGAGTGTTCCAGATGAAAACATTCTGGTCAATATCTGAATTCAGCCTTGTGATAACCTGAACAGAGGACCCAGTGACATCCTAACAGTTGTCCATGCTAGAGAATGATAAATAATAAGTAAATGATGGGAAGCTATGAAGTCACATGCAATTGATTTCACAGCAGTTGGAAAGCAATATAATCTTTTCATTGAACTTTTTCCAAATTTTGTTTGTATGTGCTATTTGTTTGATACCTGTTCACTAAATTACAAAGTCCTAAAGTAATCATTCTCTTTGTGCTGGTACTTCGGAATCTCTTGATCCAAATACAAGACTCATTTTGGATTGTGTATGTGTGTGTGTGTGTGTGTGTGTGCATGTGTGTGTGTGTGTATAAATTTTTTGAAAAACTTATCTATACACATTACATAGTTTGATCATACTCATCCCCAAGTATCCCCCATCTCCTCCTCCCATATCCCCGTGCTTCCTATCAATTTAGTGTTGTCTTCTTTGAAAACAATAAACCACCTAGTCTTATTTGTGATGAGCCTATACTAATGGGTATGGGGCAATCCATTGGAGCATGGTCAACCTATCAGACACCACAAGCATGGAGAAAAACTCTCCATCCCTAGAAGCCATCAGCTTTCAGTACTTCCTTAGCTTCGGATGAGGGTTTGAGAGCCCATCCATCTGTGGTGACTGGCTTGTTGATCTTGCGCAGGTCTTGTGAAGGCAGCAAGAGACAACTGCTATGAGATCATGAATGCAATGGTGCTGCCATGTCCAGAGCACAGCGTCACTCATGTCTTCGCTGACTTCTCTCTCTTACTATCTTTCCTGAGGGCTGTACTAAGCTACAGGAACAGAGATCCTGAGGCCTTGGAGGAGTGGGTATGGTGTCCTGGGGGTGTCTCATTCTGTGGGTAAGCAACCCACAAATTCTTATTTAATGCTCTTGACCAGTTATGAGATTCTATGCTAGACACAGTACACTGCATGAAGAAACCTCTCTGAAAAGTTCTGAGAGCTGGACTAAGCTATGAGCATAGAATTTAGAGAACTTTAACGCTGTGTATATTTGGCAGAATAATGGTAGCAGGTTTATCACTGGGGCCTGTGAGCTCCCTAGCTATGGGTTCTTGGACAAATGTATAGCACCATCTCTCTCTCTCTCTCTCTCTCTCTCTCTCTCTCTCTCTCTGTAGGAGGCCACAGCCCCTCCCCTGGGCTTCCTGAAGCTGCACCTTAAAAGATGGCATCTGTTGGCTATGGAGCTTGTGGTAAACAGGTCCATATTTGGTGGTGATATGTTCCCGCTCTTCTGGTTGGCTGAGGCCATGCACCTGGTGAGGTGACGTGGCATGCCGCGATTGGAGTGGATAAGAGTATAAAAGGGCTTGTATCCCGGGGCTCAGGGGAGATGAAGAAGGAAGCTTACTGAATAAACTGCTGAGAGAAGAACTGGTGGTTGCATCTTCCTTGCTGGTCAAGAGAGGGGACGCGACATCTCTCTCTCTCTCTCTCTCTCTCTCTCTCTCTCTCTCTCTCTCTCTCTCTCTCTCTCTGTGAAGTGAACCTTAAATGCAATGAAAACAATATTTGATTACTCTCAGATGCTCATGCTACTATTGCACATGTGGGCATGACGTCATGCATTTGTCATTATTATAAATGGTGGCGCATGCCTTTAATCCCAGCACTTGGGAGGCAGAGGCAAGTGGATTTCTGAGTTCGAGGCCAGCCTGGTCTACAAAGTGAGTTCCAGGACAGCCAGGGCTATACAGAGAAACCCTGTGTCGAAAAACCAAAAAAAAAAAAAAAAAAAAAATTTTTTTTCCAGGGTTCCCAACTGGGAAAGGATGTTGTGGATTTTGCTCTCCCAGCATCCTACACCTTCTGATAATATGAAAATTAACCAGTATGGGTGCTGCTGTATTTTTTTTTGGGGTGGGGGGGTCTCTGTGACATAGCCGGGCAACCGTTAGTGGGCAGTGTCCTCGCCTAGCACTGGGATTGTTATTTGTAGCCCTATGGATTCTTGGAGGAGCATCATCCACATGCAGGATAACTCCAATTTAGTTCTACACACACACACACACACACACACACACACACACACACACACACACACACACACACGTCATAAACCAGCAGTCCTTTATACAGATTTTGCAAACATCATTAGCAATAGTTATCCCTCCCTAGCCCCCTTTCCTACCCTTCCCTCCCATCTCTCTTCTGAATCAGTGCTACCTTCTCCATTGTTCTTCATATTACCCGTGTTTGACTATCACCCTTCCCTTAAGATTTTTCTTTTTCCTCCCCATCTATGGCCCTTTTCTAGTTTCCTGGAATCCATAGGTGGTCTAAATTAAATGTACAAAGCTAAGTATTTGATGCTAAAATTCACATATGAGTGAAAACATGATTCTTGTCTTCCTGGGTCTGGGTTACCTCACATAGTACAATGCTTTCCCTTTCCACACCTTGACCAGAAAATTCATAATTTCATTTTCTTTAAAGCTGAATAAAATGTCATTGTGAATTAGTATTACATCTTCCTTATCCATTTATCGGTTGACGGACATCAGAGCTGTTTCCATGTCCTCTCTATTGAGAATAGATCAGCAATGAACATGGATGAGCATGTGTCTCTGTTGCACAAAATAGTCCTTTGGGTATATGCCCAGGAGTGGTATAGCAGGGTCATATGGTAGATCTATTTCTAGCTTTTGGAGGAACCGCCACAATGATTTACATAGTGGCTGCACCAGTTTTTCCTCCCACCAGCAGTGCAAAAGGCACCCCCAGCCCTCACATCCTTACCGACATTTATTGCTTTTATTTTCTTAATCTTAGCATTTATGACTGGAGTAAGATGAAACCTCAAAGTAGTTTTAATTTGTATCTTCATGAAGTTAAAGATAGTAAACACCCCTAAAAGTATTTCTTAACCATTACGTATTTATTTCTTCTGCTGAAAGGACTTCATGCTCTTAATTACCGAGCCATCTCTCCAGCAGGGTGTTTTGACTTAGTAAATTACTGTATTAGCTTTGCCTGTGACTCAAGAGAAGTAATTATGGGAAATAATTTTGGCTTACAATATCAGAGCACTGAGCCCTTGATGTTCAGGAAGGCATATTGGAATCATATAGTTAGTGTCATGGAAGCCATAAAGGTACTTCTTTTTTTCTATGCTTGTGCCCACAAGCTTTCTGGTTTCCCCTATATATTTATTTTATCTTCCTTGGAAAAACAGCTTCCTATCTTCCTTTTAGGTTATGAACTCCTTGAAACTAGAAACTATGTATTTCTCATATATCTACTTATTACACATCAGAATACTATCTACTGTCAATGATTTGCTGAATTTTACATATCAAATCTATAGTCAAAAGTTCATAGTTTATTTAAAGACCTTGTCTCCTGTATATAGAAAAGTTTGTGTATGGTGTATATGGGTCCTTCTTCTTCACAAGACTTTCATCTCTCAAAGATGAAACTTTTGAATGAAAGAGTTTCATTCATAAGAGATAAAGCTATCTCCCATGTGGTCACAGTGACCATTAACTTTTCCCCTCTCTTCTTTGCAAAGAGACTTCCCACAGATTTTAGATTTTGATGACCAAAATTTTTTCAAGGGTAAGTCATTAAAGGCAAAATTTCCTCTTGAAAAGTACCCTTTACCCACTGCAGCCAAACAACATAATATATAGTTAGACTTTTAGCTTTCAAATGGCTTTGATCTGTAACTTGTCTTAAAGGCTTGCTAGTATTTTGATCATGCCAATGCATAAGAAAGGGTGAGCAGTGAGGGGGGAATCATGGGCCCCTTGTTCTCCTATCCTAGTCAGAATGAATATGCTAGGAGAAATGTCCAATATTTTTCAAGTTATTGTGATTTGAGAAACAAACATCCTTGAAGGAACTTTAGGACGTTGTCATTTTTTGAGGGTTATTTTTTTTAAAAAAGGTTATAGAAGAAGGTTGGTAAAAGGTTTCTGATGAGACTGTATGATAAGTTTCCATTCCATCAACTGATGGTGGTTACTGGTAGATATTATGCACTGACACTTGCTCATTCCTATGAAAGTAACTTGCTTTTCCTATCATGCTCGAAGTGTCAAACTGAGGCATAGACTTCAGCCTTTAGACATAGACCAGATTGTTAGAAATAAGCACAATGTTTAAACTTTCACGTAGTGTCTGAAATAGGGTTATCTGCCCCATAAGAGCTTATGGTTATAACTCTTGTGTTTAAAAAAAAATCCTTCAAACACATGATATGTATACAAACCTTGGGATTTTAAATATTGTCAAAAATGTCATACCAAAGACTATGAATGCATAAATATGTATGCATTTCACTATCATTTTTTATTATTTATTCCACACAAATCTCTAAGGTTCAGAAAACATATAGTGCATATTCATACATAGTTTATTATTTCATTCAAATAAATCAGATATCAACTATCCTTTCCTGACACAGAAACTGAATAACTCATACTTAACAGTTGCCTTTTCAAATTTCATTCTAGAGACAAATTGCAAGCTTAGTGTGAAAAACCTCCATGATGAAAAATCTTTCCAATTTTATGATTATCCTTTGATTTATACACAGGTTACGTGTCAGTTTCTTTTAAGCTGAAGTTGCATTTCAAAATAAAGCCTTCCTTTCCCCTTTTGTTTTAGTGTCATGGCTTGTTTATATTGGACACAGAATAACACTGCTTGGGGATAACTATAAAGGTGATTATCAGATTGCCATGGACCCTGCAGTGCTGCCTGGTTGATGTCCTTACATGGCGGAAACCAAGTCAGCTCATATTGCTTTATTGTAATGTTCATCTGGCTTCCTGCCATGTAAATGGATGTATTAATATACAGTTCTCAAGTGTGTTGTGAAGTTTAGTTAATTAATGCTTATAAAAGCTTCTTGAGATTGTCTCCTGGAAGATAGTGCATGAGTTAAAATTGTATAAAAAGCAAACATGTAGAGCACTCTAGAAATTGTTGCTTAGGAGAGATAAAATGGTCTATTAGCCATGTCTGAATCAATGACTTCTGCCTTCTTTAATTTATTAAGGTATTTTATGGCTGGTGAATAAAGATGACTTAAAGGAGCACCCTCTCTTTTCGTAGTGCAGACCATCTTTATGAAATTGTGGTTCGAGAGGTTTACATAGCACATTTGTCTGGTGTTCATCCAGGCAGAACATTCAAATTACGGATCCCATAAAAAGTAAAATATTAGTTACAAGATTAATTCTTGCTCCTGAGTGAGGAGGCTCTGTGACAGGCACACTATCCATCTATCCATTTTTTACTCCTACAGTAATAGAATGCCTTTTTTTTTTTTTTCCCTGAGCACATGGTCATCCTGAATGAAGCTCTACCTTGCTTGTCTTTTTACAGTGAGGTGTGCTTACAGTTACTAAGTTCTGGCCAGTAGGATGTGTACACAATTAATTAATGGAGCACATATGCCATATCCTTAAGGGAATGTATGACCCTTTACCCCTTCCTTCATTCTGCTTGGAATGTAGATTAAACACAAGCTGTATTATATCTGTGAGTAACAAAAACAACCTAAAGATGAAGGAGGAACAAGACAACAGTACTAATGCTCACAGCAATGAACCACCATGCCAAGAGTACATGATCTCATTATAAATGTGTTTAGAACACTATTATTTTGAGTCTCGGTTATAAAAAGTCTTCTACATATTAACTTACACCTGCTTCTACAGGAAGGAGGAAATGATTTGATGCCTAAATATTACATAAATTAGCTACTCCTGGACCAGGGATCCTTTGAAAACCCACTGTAACTTTTATTTATTTGCTAGGTGCATTAAAACCTTTTAATCGAAGAGTGTGATTAATTTCCCTGAAATGGATACAGACAATTTTCTTTAGTTACCCCTTTCAACAGCACATAGACCTCTGTTTGAAATTACCTTTTCCTCTGAACACCCTCAAATTTTTGAAAATATTAAAACTGAAAATAAACTATTTAAATTAAAATTAATAAGTTTTAGTATGTTTGATATAATCATAACTGGCCATTCTTTCATAGCCTGATTTAATTCATTCTTATGATATTTATACTGTTTAGTAACAATAGCTTATTTTTCAATTGAGCTAATTATATTTTAATTTGGATTTTTAAGCTTATCTCTGTTCTATATTTTTAAAGCACACGCATTTAGAGCTCAGAAAGATGCTAACATTGGAATAGCTGCTTTTCATGTGTGCTTGATGCTTGCTTCTGAAATATTTTTCTTACATGTTAATAGGAGAATATACTCTGTATAATTTTGTTCGAATATTTGGGCTTATGGGTCTCTCCATAAAACTAGGAATTCTATGAATATGGAGGGTTTGAGATTATCATATTAAATAGGGGAATATGGCACATTCTTGGTGATGTTTATATTTATTACATTCTTTAGACAGTATCTCAGGAAACTCAGATAGGTCTCATATTCACTATTCAGCACAAGGTTGACCTTGAACTCCTGAACTTCCTCTATCCCCCATTAACAGTGTTATAGTTACAGACAAGTGCTACCAAACGCAGTTTATAAAGTACTGGTTATCAAATCCAGGGCTTGTTGCATCAGAGGCAAACGCTCTACTAGCTGAACTACTTTCCCAGGCATTGTTACAAGTTTTGATTGTGAGACTCTCATCCAGATTTACATTGCACTGGCATAATTAACTACGTCCATTGAAAGCAATTGTTTTTGTTATCTATTGCTGTGATGCAAACGATCTCAGTTATTAATGGTTTACAGCAACAACCATTATTTATTTTACTCACAAGTCTGAAGTTTGATCATTATTCACAGGGAGCAACTCATAAGCGATAACTTCTGCTTCATGAGGTAAGTAGGACAATTCAACCCAGTCTAGAGGCTCGGCTTCTAAAACGGCTCCTAACAATGAGTGGTATTTGCTGCCAGCTCTCTTCTGAAATGTAAGAAAATGGTATAAGCTGGGGCTTTGGTCACTTTCCATTATGCTTTGATTCTGAAATATACTCCACAAGTATGTGTACTCAACTCAACTGGTAAGCCGGCCCCTAAATGTTTTTCTTTATAAGAGTTGCCACAGTCATGGTGTCTCTTCACAGCAACTGAAACCCTCACTAAGACAGTTTCTGTGAGCCCAGAATTCACTGAATATGGCTAGATAGGTCTTCCAGGAAGCTCCAGGAATCCATTTATCTTCCAGCATCATGGTTATATGTTGTATTTCACTGTACCATGCTTTTGTGTGGGTTCTGGGATCTGAAATTAGGCCCCCATGCTTGTGCAACAAGCTTTTTTTTTTTAAATAACTAAGCTACCTCCCAAACCATTAAACAAATATGAAAACACAATAACGGGAAGAAATGTAGCTGAGAAAATAAGCTATAACAGTTACTTTTCATGAGAAAAAGCTGTATAACACTGTTGTCTTTCCAGAGGAAGTAATGGATTAGGTTAATGAGTGGTTTAGCCAGGGGTTCCTACATTTAAGGGGCACATGTAATCTCAGCTCCTGAAAGTTGAGGCAGGACAATAAGAAATTCAAGGTAATGTTTCGCTATGGAGTGAGTTCATGTCTGGATTGCAAAAGACCCTATCTCAAATAACACCAAAACTTGGCAAAATGAAACATCAAAAGTCCTGGATCCCATATCTCAGTTGTTTGAAGCTTTTGTGGGCTCATCGTTCAGGGTCATAGAATTTTGATCAACAGTAAATATATGTTAGACTGTGATGGTTCTCTACACAGTATTCTTACACTCTCTATTCCTCCCTTAGAGATCTCAGCAATATACCCAGGTAACAATCCCTTGGTTCCCTTAGCATCTTTAGTCAGAAGTGATAACATGGAAGAAAGCTTCATGTCACAGAGGAGAAGAGGAAGGCTGACACCTTGAAGATCCTATGGTGTCACCACATGGTCTTATACCGCCCCCTCTGGACCTTCTAAAAGGTGATACAAGTAATCCTTTATGTTGTAAAACCACAGAAACTGGGTTTATGTGCCATAAAGCCTAGTTTAGTTCCTAACTGAATTAGTACAGTAGGAAAGTCAGCAAAAGCTACAATTGCCAGAGATTAAGAAAGTGTCATAGCATTTAGAAGAGCATCAGCAGATTTCCCCTGAGTTCATGGCATTCCTGAAGTCATAGAACTGGCATTAATCTGATTGCCCCTTTCTTTTCTTACATTTATAAGGCCAAATTTTTGGCAGGCTAGTAAGTTCCCACTGTCAGAAAAACAAAACAAAACACCCAACAGGCTTCTTACATGTATTTGAAGCATATTGAACTCTGCTCTGTCATGGTCAACACTATCTATCCACTCTGCTCAGCATTTCATTTAACACGCTATGCTTTATTGGTTACCAGGAAGGCAAAAGTAGATGAAATAGATGAAATAGATGAAGTAGAGTAAATCAGCATTGCCATTGTAACCTATGAGTCATAATTTGAGCTAAGTTTGGAAAATATTTTATAGCACATACTTTAAATGACATAAAGAACTAATACTCAAAGAGTAGAGTCAACCTAACACATGAGAATATACTTTAAGTAGGTGATATAGGCTTGGCTGCATAACAATGGATTACACATGATGGGGAATTTGTTTGCCTCATTCATGAAAGCCAGCGTTGGGAAGGAGTTGAGGCTGATGTAAGGTGATTGGTTACAGATAGGTAGCTGTGTTTACTAAGAAACCAGGGTTCTTCTGTGTCATTGCCAGGGCCACTGCATGCACTGGACTGTCCTCTTTAGCCTCATGGCTAAAGTTGGCTTACTTCCATCTTGTCCCTGTCCTAGATTTCAGAAGTGTGAGAATAATCAAAGGGTAATAGCCTCCTATAAGAATGCGGTCCGGAAGCTGTTCATATCCTCTTGGTTCAGATCTTACCAGTCATGTCAGTAAGCCCCATTAGCTGAATGGGCAGTCAGAAACCGATGCTAGATGGGATAAGTGTGCCTAGCTGGTGATACAGAATCTGTCTCATTCAAAAGAAGAAGCTGGATACTGGGTGACAAATGGCTACCTCTTTTATGAGTATCTTGTCTATCTTCAGAGAATAAACCGTCTTTCATGATGATGATAACAGGATTCCGTGATTTTTATAGTAGGATGTCAGAGTGAACATTTGTTGCTGTGGTACTGAAAGCATGTGGGTCGGCTATCAGCAGCAGGGCCTTTAGCTCTGCAGTTCTTCTTCACAGCAGATGGATACAATTTCCTCACTCTCTTTCTATTGTTCTTAGGTTCTCATCTTCTTTCATCCTCTCATGCTTGCTTTCAATGATTATGTGTACATGTTAGTGTGTTGAGTTAACCCCTACCCTGTGCATGTGTGCGTGGTGTGTGTGTGTGTGTGTGTGTGTGTGTGTGTAAGGACAACCTTAGCTATCATCCTCAGGAACTCATTCATTTGAGACAAGGTCCCTCAATGACCTGGAAACAACCAATTATGCAGGGATGGCTGGCCAGTGAGCCCTTGGATCCCCTTTGTATCCCCCAAAGCTGGGATTATAATACTTGCCACTATGCCTGGCATTTTCACATAGATTCTAGGGATTGAACCAGAGTTCTTCCTGCTGACAAAGCAACAGAATCATCCCTGCATCACCATCATCTCAACTTATTGACAACTTGAATGATGGTTCTTAGCTTTTGACATCCATTTGCACAGAGCAATGTGTGATTAAATGGTACTGATGATCAAGGTTGGTGGGAGGCAACCAAGGATCCCAGCTCACTAGTTTGAGCTCACTGGTGTCACTGTTCTTATGTCTATCCTTCACCTACTCATGACCAAGTTACCTCTTGGATATTGTAGTGGCTATTCCTGGTTATCAACTTCACTATAATTGGAATGAACTACAATCCAGAATTGGAAGGCTCACTAGTGACCCTAAACTGGAGGCTGGGAGATAGAAGTTTCTGATCTGGATCTTGGTATGGAGATCTTGAGGCATAGTGGCTATGGATTCCAGAAGATTAAGACAGGGAGATCTCCGAGTTCAAGGACATCTGGGATTAAAGGTGTGGTGGCACACACCTTTAATCTGGGCTACACTTTCTGTTGGACACCATATAAGGACATTGGAAGAAGGGAGTCTTGTTCTTGCTCTTTTGTCTGCTTGCCGCGTGGGACTCAGCAACTGCTAGATCCTTGGACTTCCATTCACAACTACTACTGAACCATTGTTGGGAATTGGACTGCAGACTGTAAGTCATCAATAAATTCCTTTACTATATAGAGACTATCCGTAAGTTCTGTGACTCTAGAGAACCCTGACTAATACAGATATCAAGCTTGGTTTTTCTCTAGTTAGCCAAACCACTCTCTTGATCTTTTTATACCTCCACAGCCCTGTAGATCCATAGAGATTTCTGCTTTGCCACTAAGTTGTTTGCCTCTGAGAAAGAGTTCCGTTGCCAACTGATGAAATAATAAATGTCCTCACCTCATTAGAAAAGGAGATCAGCTCTTGCATTTGTTGTAAAAATGTTGTTGAGGACATTACTCATGACATCACCCCTTCTCCTCTCTAGAAAATGTCACAGCAGAAAGTTCTTTCAGATTTCAGTGCCAGAAAAACTTTGATTCTCCTACAGCATGCTTCCGCCCTTTTGATAATAAGAATTTTACAACTTCTCATGCTTTTTGAAC
Organism: Mus pahari; assembly: GCF_900095145.1. Classification (NCBI taxonomy): domain Eukaryota; kingdom Metazoa; phylum Chordata; class Mammalia; order Rodentia; family Muridae; genus Mus; species Mus pahari. Next base: position 38,010,849 of record NC_034591.1, on the reverse strand, counting down.
CATGTAACTCAAGGCCAGTTTTGCAGCTCTGTCTTTGGAGTTATGTTAAACACCGTGCTATCATATTAGTATTTCTCCATTTGCTTTGGTCATTTTTTATATCTATCATATTGACTTGAGTTTTACTTATAAACTATTTCAAATATGTGTGAAAAGAAAAAGAGCCAAGTTATCTGTTTGCAATGATGTATGCCTGGATCCCCAGCTACTCAGGAGGATGGTTTCTTGAGCTAAGACATTTAAGGCCAGCCTTATTCAAAAAGAAAATATACTAGAAAAGAAAAAACAAAAAACAGGTAAAATAAATCAATATGCAGCATTTTAGAAACCCACCAGGTATTTGGATAAGGCCAAAGGTATGTTACACCACCTACTCCACTCTAAATAATCCCACTTTCGGGGGTGGGGGGGGTACAGGGAAGGTTAACTTCAGAAAACTGACATTTTGAATTTTATTTATTTATTTGTTTCCGATGCTAGGAGCTGATATCAGGGTCTTGCAAGTGCTAGACCACTGAGCTTTATCTCTAATCTTCAACTGTTTCTTTTGGTTAAGATTGAAAACTTAAAAAAATTGACTCTTGACAGTTTACTTATGTATAATGTCTCCAAGAATTGCTAGCCATTTGTCTCTCTTTAACCATCACTATAGTAACCAAACTGATGAAGGCTTCCATAGATTTCAAGAAAGCACAAAGTAACAGTGCCCTCCCCCACACTGTACAGCGTACTGTCTACCCTGGTGCTTCTCCATGATGATAAGAACAGCAGTGATTAGCCTGTAGATAGTGGGAGACTCCAAGGCTGGGCAATTTATGCAATTTAGCTTTTCCATTTTTCTGCTTTTGGGGCTCAAACTCAAGGCCTTGCCCATGATGGACTAGTGTTGCGCTGCTAAGCAACACCTCCAACCCACCATGTTAGTTTTTTAATGAGATGGGCTAATGATGTTTGTTTGAAAGTTCTTCCTTAGTTGTCTAAAGACCCCAGAGATCGTAAAAAGCCAGACAGCTCCCGGGCAACATTCTTACTAGTGTTTTTCTGGGGAGCAAGTCTATTCTGGAGTTTGGAATGACAGTAGCGTTGGAAATGTGAATTCGATTAATCAATGCAAGACTAAAAATGAACCTTCAGACAATGGTCAGAATTAAGAAATAACAGAAATTTGAGTAAGACTCTAGCACATACCTGTTCTGAGGTGAGCCCAGTTGTCAGGGCCAGGAAGCTTTTAGAAGGCAGGTAGGGGGTGGAAGCCAGCAGCGTGTACACAGCAGGCTAGGCCTTGTTGATGCTACTGTTCAAACTTGGGCTAAGAGTAAAGGTTTAATCTAGGACAGGTGGAAATTGAGGAATGATGATCTAGGATAGGCTAATCTTTCATGTGGGCTTTCTGCAATTCTGTAGACTTTTAAGAAATTTTCGGCCTGCAGGCTAAAGCTTAAAGCTAAGGATGGCAAGTCCCTCCTCCAGGAAAGCCAGGAATGATAAAGGTAAAGGACTCCAGTACTTTCCGAAAAAAAATCCCAATGATTTAGAAAAGATGACTGTTGCTGTTTAGTAATTTACTCTGATTTGAAATATTTCTTCCAGAATTAAGGGTTCAAAGGAGCTCATGAGATTCAGGAATTAAACAAACTTCACAAGTATAAGAAAGCTGAAACTTACAAGATTCACAAGGATTCCCATCCTCAGGTTATAGAAGCAGCAAACGACTCCAAGGGTGGTGGCTGACTGTCTGCCCAGCTGCTTCTGTTTTATCCAGAGAGCCTCGGGATGTGGCTTCCACAAACCCCCAACCTGTGCTGGAGTCAACTTTCCAGTGATGCAGCTGCATTCACTGTTTCTGCTCCCATTTCTGTAAGTTAACCTAACTAAAATGGACTAGTTCACAAAGCTGGACTTGGGGAGAATCATTACTTTTGACTGTGTGTGTTCCTCTTCTGGGGGTGACTAGATATGTTTGTGTTGTGACTTTCCAGGAAACATCTCACACGGCACCAGTAAAAGAGATGATAATGGAGAGTCAGAGAAGACTGCAGTTCTTCTGAGTCTTCCTTCTTTTGGAGGGGGAAACTTTGGAATTTGTATTTCACCTGATTTTTGGATGTACGGATACCTTTCTGAAGAACTGCACATGGTCCCGTGCAACTGCTCAATATTTCGTTGATGGACACGAACTAATTTAAGGTGAGACTGAAGAACTGCTTTTCCTCTTGGTTTACATTATGAGCCATCTCCATCTGTCCCTGACAACGGTTGCTAGGAAGTAACTTGCCAGAATAAATAGGAGGAAAGTCACTGTTTTAGAAGATAGACTGATCACGTATAGTGAGTCCATTTTTAATTTTTGTCAGAATTAAAAGGTACGGGACACCCTCATGTTCTAGGAGACAAAAAAACTGAAGACCATGTTGACATACTGTCCTCTCTAATTTTAAGAGCTCATAATTATTGTCCCCATTTGATAGAGCTGGAGATGTCTCAGAGAGCTAAACAACTCACAGAGTTATTTAAGTACAGATTCAAAGCCAGGTCTGTTGCAGTCCCAACACCTGAGCTGTGCCCTATTATCAAATTCCTTGATTATTTTTGTATGCTATTGACTCAGAGTTGACCAAAGAACCTCCATGAGATTAGTTGTAAAGGTGCCATTATCATCATTATAAAATTAGAAACTCAGACAAGACAGACAAATTAGGATAGCCACATTAGTGAGCATTTTAAACTGGTTAGTATCAGCACCACATATTTGGATACTGTTTTCCTATACAAAGGAAAATATGGAGAGAGCAGTGATGACTTGAGTCTTTAATCCCGGCAGAGGCAGAGGCAGAGGCAGAGGCAGAGGCAGAGGCAGAGGCAGAGGCAGAGGCAGAGGCAGAGGCAGAGGCAGAGGCAGAGGCAGAGGCAG
>NC_034591.1:37930712-38007883 GCF_900095145.1 Mus pahari | reverse complement strand
CAGAGGCAGAGGCAGAGGCAGAGGCAGAGGCAGAGGCAGAGGCAGAGGCAGAGGCAGAGGCAGAGGCAGGTGGAGCTTGAGGTCAACCTGGTCTATCGAGTGAGTTCCAGGACAGCCAGAGGCAATACAGAGAAATCCTATCTTGAAAAGAAAAAAAGAAACGACAAAAAAAGGACCAAGCTCCTTTAAATGAATTTGATTTTGACAGAAAGAAACGTTAAGAAATGCAAAGTCTAGCTAAAGAAGTGTCTTTTTATATAGTAGGAACATTCATTAGAATAGGATAAAGAATGGAAAAATATGTGTCAACAGAAGGGAAGAGTTATGAAATCTTGACAAACTAGTGACCTGAAAATCCCGAGACTGCACCATTGCTGCAAGCAACTTCATTTAGCCACAACCAGGCACTCTCACCAACAAACTGTGTTTATAATAATGTCTCAGAGCAAACTGCCCTTGAAGGAAAGGCAGCTAAGACAACCTCCAAACCTCCTATGCAGATCTAACCCAACTGTACTAGAAATGTCCCAGCTAAGAGGAAAGCCTATCTAAATACTTTCTGCAGCATTCTTTCTGGTCCATTAATGCCAATGGTCTGCAAATATATTATAGTTAGTCTATCATACCATAAGAGCAAATTATATTAATGCTTTCCAACTCAGAGATCCTGGGAATTAGAATAGTTAGATGGCTGAATCTTAATGAGCTTAGGCATAACAGGTGCCTCATTAATTACTCATATGCAGAAAACATTCCCCTTTCCATATCTTTAAAAGTGAAAGAGGCCTCTATTTTTAGTGTGGAACTTGCCTCACAGTTGTATCAAATCCTGTCTCTACAATCCCAAGTTCTATGTAGAAACACATAATGTCACACAAATCGGCTATGGCAAAGATAAAAGGATTTATACTTCATATCAGAAATAGTTTAGCTTAGTTGTAATCATAGAAAATATTCCAAGAAAATTTCACTAAAATTTCTGTAGGGAGGACTTCTTCTTCTTTCTTTTTTTTAAAGGTTTTTTTTTTTTGTTATGACTTTATTTAGGAGATTTCTTCCTAAAATATCCAAGAAGTGAGAAAGCTAAAACAAATAGAAAATACAAGTAAGTAAAGGCTTCTGAGACCTTTGGGGGAGAGCTAGAATGTGGGGTACTCAGTGGGTTTTCTTTTCCTTCTGAGACCTTTGGGGGAGAGCTAGAATGTGGGGTATTCAATGGGTTTTCTTTTCCTTCCCCCAAAATGTTCCCATCAGGTAGATTATATCCACACTGAGATTTACTTATTTTTTTCTTTTATACAATTCAAAATAAAAAAAAATTAACTGTACCTATTCCAATGTAGGCCACAATATTCTTTAAAAATCAACTTTAGAATGTTAACACACCAAGATAATATTTACTGCATGTTTTCGTGAGGTGAATTCAATTTATGGCTGGCTTTTAAAACACCTCTCAAAACCAATTTAGAAAACTGAAAAATTCTATCAAGTGATCCAGTTCCTTAATAGAGATCTTATCCAGAGAAGTCTGGGCTTTCAGAGATACTTGGATATTATTCTAGATTTTGGCTTAATTGCTCTTTTCTTTTTTCTTCTAAGATGAAACATTCCATTTCCAATTCTTACTGAAAATCTTTTAAAAATGTATTCAGAGTATTTCCTGTCACAGTAAATATAAAGAGTACATTAATCTTCCTTTGTCCAATGAAAATTTCCAGGGCCGGAGAGATTGATCTTTCTGAATGTCAATAATCACAGTGCAGTCAGAGATTGGGATGAATGTGTGTGACTTCAGCACAGAATGAGGGAATTGATTATCTGAGTAAATCCTGACAGAAGATTCCTCTCTTAAGATGTGCTTCTTTTTTTTCCTTATCCTCAAAATAGAGTTCCAGAAAGGGTCTAGGATTGGAAATGTTTATTCAGAACTCTTAGATTTAAGACATGATCTTGTTCTATTCTTAGGTGATTTTTAGTTCATTCAGGTGATAGACTTCTGAGGCCTGACCCATCATCTCTTAGCAATTTATTTCACAGAATGTTGCTCATGGGTCAGGAATGAATAGAAGGGCATCATCCAGAGGGAGGGATGACCTAGATTAAGGCCTTTCTGTTTAGCATCTCAACATGGTGGTCAGTCTTTGAGTTTGAAAACAGGAATTGTGACCTTTGAAAACAGGAATCTGTGATCGTTAATTTTAACTGTCAACTTGACAACCTAGAATTACCAGGGATGAGAGTTTCAATAAAGGATTGTCTGCACTGGATTAGCCTACAAGCATGTCTGTGGGGGTGGGGGGAGTCTTAATCAAGTTAATAGATGTGGAAGACTCAGACTACCGTGGGTGGCCCTATTCCCTATGCAGTGGCTCCTGGATTGTGGAAGAATGGAGTCAGAGGCCTATAAAAGTACATAAAAGTGAGCGAATGAGCAAGAGATGCATCAATTATCCTATCTCCTCTTATCTATGGATGTGACGTGACCAAAGTCCCTCCCTTGGATCTCCTACAATGATGGCCTGTGAGCTGGAAAGATAGGTTGAAATAAGCCCTTTGTTGCCCCCAAATTGCATTTTGTTTGTTTGTTTGTCTGTTTGTTTTTGTCAGGGTATTTTATCCCAGTAACAGAAGTGAGACTAGAGCAGAGTTAAAATATGGCAGGGTTATGAGAGTCAAGAACTCGCTAGGTGGTCAGTGGATGCTTGATTTGGAATAAAAACAGAAGTTCATTTGATTGGATTGTGTAGTCTCAAGGAGATAGGCGGTAAAGATACAGCGGGGCTCATGGTTACTTGCTACATGAAGAGAAGAGCAGGGGATCTACCTAGAAACCCCCAGGAAGACATAAACTATAGTATAGAACCGAGGCAGAAACGTCTACCAGCAGTAAACAGAGACAGTTGGAGAAGTGTCTGTCTCTTCTATAATATATAAATGCTGGAAAATACATTCATTTAAAAAAACAGATACCAAGCTTGAAAGAAAAAAAAAAGCTTCTGGCCTTTAAAATCAAGAAGGAAACTGAACCCAGTGTGGGGGAAGCTATGGAGCCGGATTTGGGGTTCACAATCAGAGGTTGGAAAGCAGGACTACAGACAGGAGAAGAAAGCCCAGAACATTGTAAAGCAGATGTTGGGACACAGTTTGTCACAAAACCAGGAGTCTTGTGTGTAATAGTATTACAGAAACTCTACCCTCCAGCGCAGGCCCGAGGTAGGTCAAATGAAGAAATCTTTAAGGAACTGGAAACCTAAGTTGGCACAGAGCAGGTGTGAGCTCTGAATTTACACCACTCCTGGGGTGCAGGAATCCCATATTGAGAAATTAACACCCGAGACTGCCCTGGGACTCATGAACCTCCCAGGCTTGTGGAAGAAACAAGAGTGGAATAACTCCAAAAGGATTGTTCCACAACACAGAGCACAGTAGAATAAAAATAAATAAATAAATAAATAAATAAATAAATAAGAACTTAAAAAAAACAAAACTCCACATGGGAGACAAAGCAGCTGCAACAACTGGGAGAAATTATATCCAAAGGTCTGGAGATTATAGAATAACATGAAACACAATAAGCACATTTAAAAACATTAAAGAGATAAGAAGAAAAAAAATAAAAACATAATAAAATAGAGAGTGTGATGGAAAGAGACAAGGCACAGTCATACAGCACACACAGAAAATAAAGTAAAAATTCAAGTGATGTTAAATACCAGATGGTGTCCAATGCATGAGGGGATAAATGATTTAGGGACCATTGTGAAAGATAATGATCAAAAAGCAATACACACAGGCTGGCAAGGTGGTTCGGTGAGTGAAGCCACTTGCTCCCAAGCCTGGCAACCTGAGTTTCACTGGCAGGGCCCACATAGTGGAAGGGAAGAACTGATTACTGCTAGCTGTACTCTGATACCACCCCCCCCCCACACTTGTGTACATGCATTATGAGCTTTCTATACTTGAAGAAAGACATGTGTCTTTAGTGAGCTGGTGAGCTGGTTCAACTGGTAAAGGTTGCAAATTGTCCTTTGATTTTTGCATGTACCCTGTGGCGTGTACACACATGCACACACATGCATACACACATACAGACATGCATACACACAAAGAGACAGAGTCAGAGACACAGTAACAGAGAGACACATACAGAGAGACACACAGAGAAACACACAGAGACAGAAACAGAGAGAGAGAGAGAGAGAGAGAGAGAGAGAGAGAGAGAGAGAATATAAAAAAAAACACTTTAGTTTGATAGCATATACTAATATCTGGGTGAGATAGAGAGAAACAATTCCAAATCCAGGCTCTTCAAAAACAAACGGGTTATATTATCTGCCAGAGAGAAATGGATTAGTGAAAGAAAATGACAGATAGATTGAGTGCAATTTTCTCACAGGAGAGCAAGATATCAGGAAGTGATGGGATCTATTTTCGAATGTTGAAGCAAAATATCAATCAATTTAAGTCTCAATGGCCAAATAATTACAGCTAAAGAGAAAGTTGTTAAAAGAGTGGATTTTAAATGTTTTCACAACAACAAATGATATGTGTGTAGGGCAATAGATTTGTTTATCAGCCCAACTAAGTCATCATACATTGTAAGCGTATATTAAAACATATTGTGCCCTGCTTTAGTTATATATGTGTCCCTGTGAACAAATACCTGGGAGAATACTTTAAAGGAAGAAACATTATTTGGCTGGCTTCTGGTTTCAGAGGATTCAATCATATTTTCTTTGCCCTATGTGTTGAGCAGAACACCATGGCTTCCAGGACCATGCAATGGATGAGCTTCTTTGTTGTTGTTGTTTTTGCTGTTTTGTGTGGGTTGTGGTTTTGTTTTGCTTTATTTATTCACTTTACATCTCAATTGTAGCCTACCTCCTCCCTGTCCCCCTAACCCCATATACCTTTCCCCCCCTCCCCTTCTTCTCTGAGAAGGGAGAGGCCTTCTCTGAGTATCAACCCATCCTGGAGCGTCTTTACTTCATGGTAGGCAGGAAGCAAAGGATGAGAGTGGAACGGGGTGGGGTTGGGGTGGGTGGGTGGATGTTTTAGTGACTGTCCCTCTTTCTGTCTGTCTGTCTGTCTGTCTGTCTGTCTGTCTGTCTGTCTGTCTGTCTGTCTGTCTTTCTCTTTTTTCTTTCTTTCCCAAGAAGGGGGCCTTACTATGTAGCTCTGTTGTCCTAGCATTCACCATATAGAGCAGACTGGACTCAAACTCACAAGAGATTCACCTGCCTTTGCCTCTTAAGTGCTGGGATTAAAGGTTTAAGCTACTATACCCAGCTTCCAGGGGCTTTCTTCATTAAACTAGGCCTTACATTTAAAAGTTTCCATCACCTCCAAAAATCTCCACGTTCACTAAGAATTGTAAAGTCAAATGTAGCAATTCATAAAAGTGATGGAGTGTACTTCTTTGCTTGGTGGTTGTAAATTCAGGTTTATGCTAGCTCATTGCATGAGGTAGCAATGACAATGTGTCAATTTCCAACCCAGGAATTGATTAGGAGCTTTTGCTTGCTTTTATGTATTGATACTGCTACCATGGGACAAATGCCTGGGTGTACTACTTAGCTTTAATTTTAAAATCAACATAATCTGGGTTCAGTGAGAGGAAAGCCTGCACTGAGGAATGGGCATTGTCTTAGTGGGGGCATTGTCTTAATTGTTAATAGATGCAGAAGGGCCCTACCCACTGAGGGCAATACCATCCCTAGGCAGGTGCTCCTACTCTGTGTAAGAAAGTTAGTCAACAGGAGCTCGATATAGTTGTCTCCTGAGAGGCTCTGTCAGAGCCTGACAAATACAGAAGTAGATGCTTACAGCCAACCATTGGACTGAGCTTGGGGTCCCCAAGGGAGGAGTTAGAGAAAGGATTGAAGGAGCTGAAGGGGTTTGCAATGCCAGAGGAAGAATAACAACTAACCAGACCCTCCCGACTCCCCGAGTTCCCAGGGACTAAACCACCAACCAAAGAGTACACATGGCTCCAGCCGCATATGTAGCAAAGGATGGCCTTCTTGGGCATTAGTGGGAGAAGAGGTCCTTGGTCCTGTGAAAGCTCAATGCCTCAGTGTAGGGGAATGCCAGGGTAGGGAGGTGGGAATGGATGGATGGGCGATCAACCTCACTGAAGCCTGAGAAAGGGGGATGGGGGATTGGGTTTCTGTGGGGGGAGACACAGGGAAAGGTCATAACATTTGAGATGTAAATAAAGAATACATCCAATATAAGAAAAGAAAGAAAGCTAGCTAAGCATAAACAAGCAAGAACTCCTGTTAAGTTCTTTAATGATATATTGTGACCTTGGATTATAAGACAAATAATTTGCCCCCATGTTCCTTTTGGTCAGAGTACTTAATCACCGGAATGGGAAGGAAACTAGAAGACCAGAGCATTTCACTAGTCCCAGAAGGTTGGTGGGACTCATTAATATTACCATATTATGTTTTTATTTTCAAGTCCTCGAGCTTGGGGCTTGATTATGATATTTGTTGTCTTTACTAGTAGAATAAGTCATCACAAATTTGGTGGTTTTAGAGTCTAACCTATTCTCTTACAGTCCTGGAGACCAGAAGTTGGAAATCAGTCAGAAGATAAAGTCTGGGCATCAGCAGAGTGTTTGTTTTGGGGCTGTAGGAGATGAATTGTTCTATTGATCTTCCTAACTCTGGGTAGAGGCTGCATTCTTTGACTAAAGAATTCTTCCTCTTTTCCCTCTTATATTTTGCTTTTATTTTCAAAATTTGGCTACGGTCCTATCTCTGTCTACTTTCCACTTCAAATGAATCTCGTGAATACATTTAGGAGCCACCAGGATATCTTCTCCATGTGAAGGAAACATGCAAGGTTCTAGAGATTAGGGTGTGGCAATTCATAGAAGGAGGCACAACATAGCTCATCATGATTATTAGGTAGGGTTTTATTTATTTAAGAAAAATTGTAATGAATAAAAGCCTAGGAGACTTACAAGGCACAGATCAATATTGCAAAGAATATGAAATGATACAGTTAATGCATGGCATTCATACAGTAATTAAGCACATAGATTTTTTTTTTTTCAGCTTGATGTACTTGGTTTACGTACATGTTGGTTTAAGTATATTCTGGTCTTCTACATAGCATCGATCAAATCACTTATCTTGTTGTGACCTGTTTCCTTATACGTAAAATAGATGTAGTCATAATAGCATATACCACATGTCCTTTGTATGAGCAGGAAATGAGTTATTGTTGGTTGAATCCTTAAAACACAAAGCTCAAGTTAGGACTATATCATAAACAATAAAATCTATTTCATTTTAGTATGTTCATTTGGTATTTATTTTATTAGCTCTATCTGTTTCTCTCATTTTAATATACTTGTGTTTACTTTAAATAATAAAGGGAAACAATGCAGTACAAGGGATGGAATAGATAAATAATTTCACTCTTAATTAATTTCTTAATTTCTAAATTTAAAGTATTTGACAAATGCTGGAGTTTGTTGGGAAATAACTCACATATAGTGGGGAGAGTTGTGTAAACAACACTAACTTAGTTCTACAGAAAATTGAAAATGTTGACTTAGTTGAAGATAATGCTACTCCTCCATGCGTATTCCTCCATGGGTTCACAAAATTAGAGGTGAAATCCACACGTAATACAAGTCATATAACAATGATGCTGCCTTGGATCAAGTTCCAGAGGAACAGAGTCCATAGCTAAGAGTATGATGCATGCCACAAAGTGAAAAGTGCTCTTCACGAGAGCGCCCTGTACAGAGTCTATTGAGAAAAGCTGTTTAGGGCACAGTAGCACCAGCAAAGAATGTGGGTCCATGCTAAATAAAATCTAGTTTGGGTTGGTTCCTGAGGGCTTTGAGATATAAATGACATAGGAGCAGTTCTTCCTTTAAGGGTTCATCCTGTATTAGTCAATCACTCAGAGCCAGTTATGAGTGGTATGGGTAGGGAGGGACCAAACAGAGTAAGGCAGCCCCTGCCAGCCAAGGAGGATGGAAGGAGCAGGTGCAAGGTGTAAGATCCCAACATTGGATGTGGCTGTTGGTAGACATGCTGTCTGAGTAAAAGTGTCTCTAATGGGGTATTTCAACTCCCCTAAAATATGTAAAACAACAAAGCCTCACCGGTCATTATCAGAAGACAGAATTTAAAATGGAGGCTTGTGAATATAATGACATGCTATGTAGTTAATATGAATGAACTAGATCTACATGTGTTATATAGATAAAATTGAAGCTATAATTCAGAGCCAACAAGTGCAACCTCAACAAAGTTAAGTACACAGGCTTTTACTTGTATATATTAGAAACACAGAAAAAGAATATGTGTCTTACATGGTTACATAGTAAGAAATTAAGCTATTAAAATGTGGTTCATACTGACTTCATTGGGAGAGTGATTATTTTTTTGAACTGATGAATAGGAATAGAATCAGGAAGGATACAAATAAAGCTTTGGGTATATCTCTAAAGTTTTGCACAACTCGGCGAAAATGTTAATATTTACTGAATTGTTTTTAATAAGTGTAGACTATTTAAAAATAATTCTTAACTTTTTGGAAATACTTAAAATTTTTTATGAAAAATGATATTGTTTGATGGAAACAGAGCAATGTAATAATTTTGCCAAAGACCAACTTGGTTAACTGAGGAGTTTACTAGGGTTACTTTCAAGAACATAGATGAGTTAAAGTCATCTACCAAAATCTCACATGAGCATGGGCAATGACTCAGGAAAACTGCATTCCTGAAGCCCTTTGTGCTACTTGCAGACAGACATTGTTAGTGCTTATATAACCTGAGCCAGGATTCTAGTGAATCTTGTAAGTTTCAGGAACTTCTTGGGACTTGGTAGTTTTGTTTCTTAGTGAAGCCTGTAAATTTTATTTCCTGAGGCCTAAGGAGTGTCCTCCAGAGGAGGGAATGTTTCAATTCAGATGAGATAGCTACACAACAGAAAAAAGAAAAATTCAAGGAAGAGGATCATATTTCTGGGTTGGGCCAATGTAGAAGGAAATATAAAGGCTAGAACTAATGTCCTCATGTAGCTCCTAGAACCATGGTCTGGCTGTCTTTCAAGAATATTATGAGTAACCAGCAGTTATATTTATTTTTCCAATGATATTTTGGCTCTGAGATTACTGAATCTGAAAATAGTATGGTCTAGACTTAAATGATCAATTAGTAAATTTAGCATGAGGGAGATGCATGAAGGAAAGGGGAAGGGAGAAGAATGTAGAAATTTAGTAAGAAAATGTCAGAGAAGTGTAGCATATATTTGTTTAGCCCTTAATATGCATCAAAGTGTTGCTTGGAAGCAAATTGCTTGATACATATTACTCAGTAAGCTAGGCTGAGGGATCAATTGAGTGTCAGTGTCTCTACATTTAAATTTCTGAGCACCAAGAGGAAATTGGTGAGAGAAGAGTATCTGAAGAACTTGGAGGCATCTCAGCATTGAAGCCAACAAATGTATTTATGGAAAGAATCCCTTGTTTCTGATTCAAAAGCCTCCAAATGATTTCTGTGGAACGTGAATCTTCCAAGATATTCTGTGAACAAGGGATTTTATATCAAACATGTTAGCAAGTTCTGTATGCCATATTCCATTCTTGGAGATTCACAGGCAATTAACATATAAAGACTACCAAGGTGATTTATAGAAAAGAAAGCTATGAGGAAGCTTTACATCTTTCTAAATTATTTGATACCCACATGAACTTAGGAGACCATGGGATAACACCAATGACGAAACTTAAATGTTTCATAGAATTTGTTTTAGCCCTGTTTGATTTACAGCATACTTTCCCTAGTGGTTTTGAAATATTCTAGTTCTCCAAGTTTTTGGTATTTTTTTAAAATTAAATCTTAATTTTAGTGTTTCTTTTCCAGTCCTGTGCTTACAATGTTAACTGGAGGTACAGTTATTTTTAATTTGTGGGAAAATAAATATGAGCTTTTTGGCATGTTATTTTAGCTCTTCAAAATAATAGTAAGACAGAGCTTTTGTGAAGGTGTTCAGCATTCTATTTTTTTCTAATCTTATTTTATGGCACCCTTACATGTTTTTAAATGTCCCACAGAATGCTCAGTCTTCAAGCTTTTGAATCAACATGTCAGTGGCTTTAAATCAAATGACCATGTTAAAATATATGACTGAGCCACAACCATTTGCAGCCATCCATTTAATTGCATCCTATAAAATGAGCCAGGAGGTATAAGTTTACAAACATAACATCTGAGGTGGTGGTAAGATCAGAGCTAAATAACACATGTACTTTAAACTCTCAATATGAATTCCTGAAGGGCTATCATTTTAATAATAGACTTCTGACAAGGGGCATCTAAGCATCAATGTGTGTTCTCAGAAAATACTCTGCAGTGTTATAGAATGCAATATCTCAAACCTTGTAGACAAGGCTTGCTCTTCAACAAACCTTTAGTTTACATTTCCTGAAACATTATAATAATTCAACTAGCATTGCCTTGATTTAAGAAAACAATAAAGCTATTTTACTTTCTTGGAGAACTTTTAGAATAAAATTGTTGTTCTATGACTACTTACTGCATGGTTCAAGTTTCTATGGGTGGGTTGCTCAATGTTTATCTCATATGTCCAAATAGAGTAAAAATATGGGAATATTAATTAAACATGAAGCAAATTTCCATTTAATGAAATACACTGTTATTCATTTGTTCAGGCTCACAATTACCTATTTGCATAGGTCTTTTAAGTTGTACATTTGTCCTATGTACATAAACTTGGATCTGCCATTGATAAGCTGGGTTCCTTTGATAACTTGTTTAATCTTTCAACTTTTCAATATCTCTGCTTTCTTATCTGTAAATAGAAGTGTTAATTCTATTGTGGATTATTACACTCATGGATATTAATGGTTAGAGTATATTGAAGTACATGTCTCAAAGGAGAATTTAATGGGATTACATGAATATTATTTATTATTATTATTTTATTATTTAAATGTGTATTACTACTTAAATGTACTGGAAGAGACTATAAACACTAGCAATATATAATTTTATTGATCAAAATATGAGTCTCAATTGAACATGTTTAGCATATTAACATGCTGCCCTAACATAAAATCTTTGATCCTTATAGTTGCTTTCAAATAGGCCATTTTCCTTCATAAGTATTATATAGTTAAATGTTTTATATGAACCTAATAAATGAAACATTCATTTATTTGTGACATAAAAATGTATTTCAGGTTAGAACTTATTCATAATGTTTTATTTGGTTGTTTTTGTTTTGTTTTGTTTTGTTTTTTTGTTTTATTTTGTTTTTCGAGATAGGGTTTCTCTATATAGCCCTAACTGTCCTGGAACTCATTCTGTAGATCAGGCTGGCCTCGAACTCAGAGATCTGCTTATCTCTGCCTCCCAAGTTCTGGGATTAAAGGCATGTGCCACTGCTGCCCATCGGTGGTTGTTGTTGTTGTTTTAATAAGAAATTTTATATAATAAAACTAGATCAATTTTTAATTTTGGAGGAGGAGAGGGGCAGGAGACAGGGTGGGATGAATAATATGGAGAGTTACAAATGGTGATAAATGTTCCTGTTCTTTGTTCTGCTTTAAGGTTTATGTGTTATTTTTCAGATAATACGAAAAGATTAAGGTCCCACCATCTTATACTTTCCCCATCTGTCTCCTTTAATACCTAGATCCTATGTTCATTTATCCTTGACAGCTATTCTTCAGTTCTTCTTTATGTCTTGATGGCAGACAGACCAACGGGCAGAATCAACAAACATCAGGAGACATAGCATGGCATAATAATATAGGTAAGAGCTGCAAATGGGCTGGCTGTGTGGAACTGGAAAGCCACCTAGGAGAAAAGAGATTGCTTCTGTTCCATATCCACGTTTAATTTTTGAATTTATCAAGTATTTTGTTAATATATATATTTCTGTGACCATAAATAGATAAAATTCTTTGTTTATTTTCAAGGTCAGACTCTTACTAAAAAGAGAAATCACACATGCAAAAGAATCTTTCTTACTACACTTGAAGAGTAATTAATAAAACAAGGTTATCATCCAAAAAAAATACTGAAGTAGGGTAAAAATGTGTGTTTTTTTTCCTTCCTTCCTTCCTTCCTTCCTTCCTTCCTTCCTTCCTTCCTTCCTTCCTTCCTTCCCTCCCTCTCTTCCTTCCCCCTTCCTTTCCCCATTTCTCTGCGTAAGTTGGAAGCTATCAATGGGCATCTTCCTTAATTGTTCTTTTTTAAAAATTAGATATTTTCTTTATTTACATTTTAAATTTTATCCCCTTTTCTCATTTCCTGTCCAAAACCCCCTCTATCACTCCCCCCCCCATGCTCACTAACCCACCCACTCCTGCTTCCCTGTCCTGGCATTCCCCTACATTGGGGCCCTTTAAAGACCAAGGGCCTCTCCTCTCATCAATAAGACCATCCTCTGCTATATATGTGGCTGGAGCCATGGGTCCCTCCATGTGTACTCTTTGGTTGGTGGTTTAGTCCCTGGGAGCTCTGGGGATACTGCTCTGCCAGTGCCTGACAAATACAGAGGTGAATGCACACAGCCATCCATTAGACTGAGCACAAGTTCTCCAATGGAGGAGCTAGAGAAAGGAACTAAGAAGCTGAAGGGGTTTGCAGCTCCATAAGAGGAACAACAATATGAACAGACCAGTACCCCCAGAGCTCCCAGGGACTTAATTGTTCTTTTAATGACATTTGAAACTGAATCTCAAACAGAACCTGTAGTTCTTCGATTTGGATAACTGCCCAGCCTGTCCTAGGATCCCTTCAGTCTCTGCTTTTTTAGCAATGAGATCATAAGCACCTGCTTATTTATTTTAATTTTGTTATTTTATATGGAGTCTCAGGGTGTGACTTTGGCTGTTCTGGAACTCACCATGTAGACCTGGCAGGCCTTTAACACCAGAGAAATGGCTTCTTTTGCCTCCCAAGTACATACTAAGATATGACATACCAAGCCAGGCTAGGGCCTGGCTTCTCACAGGGACACAGGGATCTGAACTCAGGTCCTCAGCTTGGGCAGCAAGCACTTTATCCAAGTGTAGAATAGCCCAACTTCCCAGCTTTTTCCAAGTGTAGAAAATGTCTTGGATTAGAAAATGAGCTTTAGTGTCCAAAAATACCAATGGAACCATAAAAGCTTTTCTTACATATATTAGAACATATGTTTCTTTAAGTTTGGAAAGACAAGATAAATGCCAGCAGATTCCCACAGTAGTATGCAGTTGGGTGTGAGATGCATCAGACTGTGTCTATACAGTCATAAGTATGTGCATAGTGACGTGGTAACTTCAGTTCATGGCTCGAGGCAATATATACATATAGGAAAAGAGGTTGAGACAAGAGTTTAAAGAAATGAAAAAGATAAACTAATGTTCTAATTCTTTTATTTGGTTCAAGTTTCATTTTAAACATAGGGAGGCATTACGATCAGGGGAGGAAGTACAGTCATCTCCCTGTATCCATGGAGAATTGGTTGTAGGTCCCTAAGAATACCAGTCAGAAGATGCTCACACCTCTTATATGAAGCAGCATAGATCAGCATGTAATCTATGCAGATCCTTCATAACTAGGATAACCACCAGTACCCACCACAACAGAAAGACTGTAGAAACAGTTGTTGTGCTGTACTTTTTAAGACTTAAGAAAAAAACTATAATCAGCACAAAGAATTTTTTTCTTCAATATTTTCTGTCTATGATTGGCTGACTCCACAGCTGCAGAACACATAGAGGTGTCAGGGCTGCATTCATGCCTATTAGAGGGTAGAAAATGATATTGAGGTTTAGAGGACCCAGCCTCACACTATTCCATGAAACAAAATATATCAAGATATTCGAACCTTTTATCTAATGATTAATATATTGACATATTTTCATTTTGAACATGAGATAGGGTTATTTGTGTGTGTGATACATATGTTTTTAATAAGGGGAAAATGTCATGGAGAAATATTCACATGCTAGGATAACTTTATGTTGTGTTACCAGCACAAAAAAATACAGACTTGTATGTAGTCTTCATTACCAAATTGTGAATAAGAACATAAAGTCCCATTTAGGGTCAATGGAAACTCAGAACTTGGAGTTGCTCTAGGGAGACATTCCTCCTTAAATTCCAAAGCAAGAATCAAAACTGAAAAACTAAAAGTCAACTTACTATCTAAAACCATGGGCTTTTTCAAAATTCAATATACACCAAAGCATTAACTTTGCAAAGAAGATGTGGCTGACAGAGAACACCGATCCAAATTTGCTCTCTGAAACCCCAGAAGCTAATTTCCATGTCCAAGCTAGTGTTTCAAAGAGATTTCTTTTCATGTGTTTTCCTAGGAGGGCAAGATTTCAAAGAGGGAACTCAGCAGAGCAAGGTAACCCAGAGCTGCTGGCCGGGGCTTTCAGTTAGCATTTCTGACTAATACTTTGGCAAAATTACTCACAAACATTTCCAGAGTTAAGAAATAGTCTCGTGGTACTTGTTTGCTCATATGCTCAACACAGCAGGTTTGCACGTTTCGGGAATGGAAGTGTTCGCATTTTGTTTTTACTATCGTGTTTATTTGTGCATGTTGCTTCTGTGTCAAACAATGTGTTTAGAAACGAGAAAGGAAATGATTGGCAGCAAAGGCTGTGAGTCAGTCACAGGCATACATGCACATACATGCAAATGTGTGTATATATAAATAGACAAATTAAACCAAGAGATATTTAAAGTAACACACTATCAGTATTAATTAAAATATTAACTTGTTGACATAGTAAAATGTAAAACTTTGGAAGGCCTGATTATAAAGCTGGAAGGACCTCAGAGACCATTTGTTCCAATCACGTCATTTTACAAAGGGAAATTTGAGGACCAGGGCAACAAAACAACTTTCCTGGGGTCACATGCAAAGTCAACAGCAGAGCTGTGACAGGACTCAGGTCCCCTAACCTCCTGGCCTTGACCATTCATTGAGAGTGCTTCAAAGGGTGTTTATAACACGTAGCACACACACAGCTTATCTTCTGGTTAATGCTTGAAGAATTAAATTGACTTACATTTTTTCTCTTAGATGCAAAATGAAAAATAGTCTTTCTTCATCAATATGATTTGTATAAGGTAAAACAGAGAAATGGCAAAGCTTTTACTACTCATACTTCATATATATATATATACATATATATATATATATGTATATATACATATATATGTATATATATAGTTATTTGTGTGTGTGTGTGTGTGTGTGTTTGTGTGTGTGTGTGTGTGTGCTCAAGATGGATAGAAGGGAGAGGAAGAAGGGAGGAACAGAGGTGGGAGAGGAGGGGAAACAACAAGAATATATATATAAACAAGAACAATGCCTTTATTCACTGTTCCCAAACCCCTAAATAGATATTTTTTTCCTCATCAAACCTTGATGAAATCTACTGCTGGGAAAACTGGTATGAACTGAGGTGGCAAACTGAAAAGGCTTCATGTGCCATCACCTGCATTTATTTTAGAAGTAACATCAAACAAAAAAAGTATTTTTGGTGACAGGTACTAGTTCAGACATGAGATGGTACTCTGTTTTCTCGGACTAAGAGAGAAAAAGAAGAAAAGATTACTCTGATGTAATTGTGTTCTTGGAACTGGCTTCAGACACAGTTTCCCCTCTGACCCTCTGCTCGCCCGTCTCTTATTCCTCAACTTCTCCAGTGACAGACCATGAAAATTAGGAATTCACTTCCTAGGGCAGGTCATAGAAGCCAGAACCCATTTTCCCCAAACAAACCATAAAAACTCATAACATCACTTACCTTTCTAGGAAAGAGATGGAAGGTAACAAGAGCTCTTCTGTCCTACTTTGTTTGATTATAAGTAAAACAAAACAAAACAAAAATCCCATCCAGAAAGGAAGAAATAGTACAAGCAACTAGAAGAGTCAGAAGAGACAGGGCCTGATAGGTTTCCTGACTCTAGCTCCCTTAGTTCATGTCTTATGCATCCAGTCATGGGTCTACACAGCTGTCTGTGCTTCGTGGAATGGGAGGAAAACAATGCATAGTTCATCGAGTCCCTAGGCTCTCAAGCTGAAAGCTTTCCTGACATGTAAAATTCTGATCGAGTAAACTTGCAGTGTTTCTCTTGTTAACCAGTCATCTTTGTTGTGTTGCAGGGGTGCCAGTCATGACTCCCTATAATGCCACCCACTGTCTGGTAATATGAAGATTAGGTACATAACAGAGCATCTTTATAACTGATGATATAGCCATTCTCAATTTTGTTCCCAATGGTTATAGATAAGTAATTTGGTATCTTAAATTGATCCATAATATAATTTTATTACGTTGGTTTAGATTGGGCTTACAACCATGGAGCTCAGAAAACCTTTTTACATATATGGTTCTTTTTTTTTTTTAATTCAAATATAGATGAGCCAAATGGACTTAGATGCAGTAAGCAAAGGATTTCT
The DNA here is from genome assembly GCF_900095145.1 of Mus pahari. NCBI lineage: Eukaryota > Metazoa > Chordata > Mammalia > Rodentia > Muridae > Mus > Mus pahari. Next base: position 37,991,408 of record NC_034591.1, on the reverse strand, counting down.
TATTCAACAATAAACTCCTGAAAAGTAAGCTTAGTTTCTTCACCATTATTATTGGTCCTCCAGCAGCCCATTGCATATTCTATATTCTGTTGTGACAATCAATTATCCTGTTTCAGATGAAATCATTCCTCTCCCTATTCTAACTTTCATTTTGTAGCCTTCCTTTAAAAAATGGAGTGTGTGTGTGTGTGTGTGTGTGTGTGTGTGTGTGTGTCTGTGTAGGGGGCATTAGATCTCATGGGGCTAGGTTTAGAAGCAGTTGTGAACCTCCCGACATGGGTGCTAGGAACTAAACTCTGGTGCTGGTGCTCTTTAAGAGTAGCATGCTATCTTAATTGCTGAACCATTTCTTTAGCCCCTATGATATATCATATGTATATATGCTAGATCAAGTGTTAGCACATATATGGGGATTGAAGTAAAGAATTTCTACCCCAAGACTCCCCCAAACTCCATTTTGTTATGTATTCTAAATTGTAATGATTTGAATTAGAAATACACCGTCAAAGGTATTTGAACCCTTGATTTCCAATTTTAGTGGTGCTGTTCAAGGAGATGGAAATGTGCTGGAGGGAGTATGTCATAGGGCTGGGGCTTTGGGATTTCATATCATTATCCTACAACCAGTTTGTTCTCTGTTTTGTGTTTGCTGTTGAAGATGTGATCTCTTGACTTCCTGCTACGGCCACCATGTTTGGTGCGATGCCCCTGGCTGTTAAGGACTATTGTTCTTGAATGATAATTCTAAATAAAGTATTCCCTATATAAATTGCTTCTGGTCACTGTGTTTTTATCATAGCAACAGAAAATAATTAATGCAACAATGATGAATTGGAGAGTAATTCATCACATGTTTAGAGTTCAGATGTTTTTGCAGTTAGCACAGACATGGATTCCATTAGATCTAACACATATACTGTCGTATTATTTTTACTCTAAGTCTAAATGTGTGCAAGGTTCTGAAACTCTGTGGTCAGACTTAATGAGACGGGTTCTGTCCTAAGTGGAATTCCAGTTTCATCAGTAGCATCAATAGAGGAAGTGTAACAATCAGGGGAAACTCACAAAGCCAGCCCGATCTTTATTGACAGAAAATATTAATCAATTGAATCTTGACCTGTCATATAGTAGTGGGATAATTACATGCTCACCGGTGAGTAGAACTAGATATTTTAGATTTTTCTTTGTGCTTCCTCAGGTAGAATTTATAGATTAAATTTATAGATTTATAGAATTATAAATTTATAGAATTTATAGATTGAAAAATTACTTTTTGGGTCTGGATTACCTCACTCAGGATGATATTGTCAAGTTCCATTCATTTACCTGCAAATTTCGTGATGTCTTCATTTTTAATTGCTTAGTAGTATTCCATTGTACAAGTATACCACTTTTCTTTATCTGTTCTTTGGTTGAGGTTGAGAGACATTTGGTGTGTTTCCTGTTTCTGGCTATACAAATAAAGCTGTTATAAACCTAGTTGAGCAAGCATCCTTGTGGGATGATGGAGCATCTTTTGGGTATATTCCCAGGAGCAGTATAGCAGAGTCTTGAGGTGTCATCCTGAGCTAAGTAACCCAGACCCAGAAACCAGCATGCACGGTATGTACTCATTTTTAAGCCACAAAGTACAGGATAACCACAAATCCAAAGAAGCTAAGTAACAAGGATGGCCCAAGGGAGGACTCTTTAATCTCACTCAGAAGGGGACCTAAAAGACATTGGAAGCAGATGGAGAGAGGGAACTGGGTAGGAGAAGAGATGGGGGAGGGAAACAGGGGTGAGGAATCAGGTATGGAGAGAGGGATGAGAGAGGGCTGAAAGAGAGAAGGGAAATTGGTGGGGGGACATTTCTGAGATGGGCTGGAGACCTGGGATGGGGAGGCTTCTGGGAGTCTATTAGGGTGACCCTAGCTGAGGCTCCTACCAGTGAGGGGTATTCTCCTGTAGCCAGGCAGGACTTCCAGTGAAGGAGAGAGACACCAACCTACCCATAAAGCCTTTGACCCAAAATCTGTCCTGCCCACAAAGGCTAAACAAGGAGCTGGCCAACTTGAGACCCATCCCAGAGCCAACCCATGACACTATTGATACTTTGCCCTCCCCTTCTCTGACATGTGGGGGGAATTGGGTAGAAAGATGGGACTGAGAGGAGAGGAGGGAGGGGGGACTGTAATCAGGATGTAAAGTGAATAAATTAATGAAAAAGGGAAAGAAGTTACTATCTGGCATGCATTATGCCCATCCTCCTTTTGGCTGTCCCTAATCACATAATGACAGCCAAGTTAAATTGAAGAATGCTGACTTATTTTTGTACATGCAGATCTCAGTGGAGGAGGGTGCTCCATATTTTTGCTAACAGGGCTTATAATGTGCACTTTCTTGGATTGTACTGTGTAAGGAGGCAAGCTTGATATACTCCAACACTCTCTTAAGACATCTCCAGTTCAAAAAAAAAAAAAAAGAAGGGAACGTTGGCATCTAATGGAAAGAGAAAGAACCAGGAATGAGGTCCTTTCTGAAACACGACTTGGCCTCGGACAAGCCTTCAGCCTCTGTGCTTCACTTTTCACTTCTGTGGAACATTGAAGAAGGCTGTATGCAAAGATTGTGAGTTGGAGTTTGGGGCAGACTGGAGTGAGACTGTCTTCTGGACTGTGCAGGATCCTTGTACACATGTCACATCAGCTATGGTTGCCTGCACAAGGCTCATACAAGATTAAACCAGTCAATCCCAGCAAAAGGAGGGACAGGATCAAGATCACCACCCACGGCTGAGGAGCCATGAACTCATCAAAACTCATTTTCTTTAAGTCGTGGTCTCTAGAAGGCTGGCCACGTTTCACTGGCTTTCCCCAAAGCCATGAAGACATGGGTAGTACAAGTTGGCCTTTGTGGGTTATACAAAGGAGTGCTGAAGGGTTGGCTCAGTGGTTATGATTAAAAAGTCCTGCTGCTCTTATAAAAGTACTGAGTCTAATTCCAGATTCTCACATCAGATGGCTTACATGTGCCTTAAGATTCTAGGTCTAGGGGATCAAATGTGCTCTTCTGGCTTCTGTGGGCATTGTCCTCTCTTGTACAATCCCCCACATATACATACACACATGCACGCACACACACGCACACACACACACATGCATATACACAGTTATGTGCATGATTTACTATATCGGCACTTAAGGTTTACTGAGTATCACATGATGAACACGTGTGCACACACTTAGAAATAAAAGTAAACTCTTTAAAAAGAAAAAAGTACATGAAATTGCTGTGGATGACAGTGGATCTTGGAGGAATTAGATGCAGTGGGGGTGGTTGTAATAAGATATATCATATAATGCATGAAATTCTAAAAGAATTAATATGATACTTTAGAAAGTGCAAACAGATTCTAAATTCATTGGAAGCCATCAAAAGAAAAGTAGCCAAAAACAAGTATAAAAGGTTAACTTTTAAAGGAAAAATTTATTGTACAGTATACCTAAGGCCTAATGAATAATATCTCTTAGGTAGTTAGTAGAAACAAACTGCCTGTATCAGCGCTTAAGGTTTACTGGGTACTCTATGATAAATCTCTGTTACCCGAAAACTCAAGTGCTCCAAAATGTAAAACTTTTTGTGTTCCAAGATGATGCCAGACCCAGAAAAATTCCATGATATAAGGCACTGTTTCAAGAAAAAGAATATTTAACATGTCATATGAAATTATATTTAAGCTATATGTACAAGGCATGTATGTGTACAAGGCATGTAGGAGAACTCTATTAACTAAGTCTTTTACCCACCTTTGTAGCTACATGAAATAAGCTGATATTATATCCATTTTACAGATGGGATTGAGGCTTATGGGAGTCAAGTGACAACCAGTTTCATCTAGCTAATAAACAGAAGCACCTAAGATTTAAATCTAAATTATGGATTTCTGTTATATTTTTGTCTCATTTGTTTTCATGACATCGATGCAGACCGTGGAGTCCATTTTCTCTCTCGTTCACTCTCTGCTCTTCTCCTGTCCTCTCTCCTTCTTGCCATTTCATTTCAACTCCTGTCTCTGTTGTCTTCCTCCTGGTCTTCAAGAGTGCATCCTGGGATGGTTAGCTGTGGTTTCAAGGCAGGAAATAATTCCCTTTATTAGAGTAGATAATTACAGGATCTTCTGTTTTCTGAATCTTTTTAATGAATAGCTCCACTCATTCCTCCAGATAGTGTAAAATTGAGATGCAAAAAGATTGTTGAAGTCAATTAACAGAAAGTTTATCTTCCATACATTACTCTCTACTGCAGTCTATTACAGATATTTATCATTATTATCTGGAAGACTTCATGAGCTACAGACCAAAGTTGACTATAATCACAGTAATTAAAACATTGTTAACCCATGCTCCCCAGGAACAAATTGAGATTTATATGTACTGTAACTTAAATATATAAGAAAACACAGTGAATTATGATCTGATCTTTGTCAGAGGAGAACAGAATAATACAGCCTAAAAGCCTTTCTGCGCAGGCCATATTCTCCATTGGTTGACAAATGGGGAAGCTCAGACCTGGTTTCTGTCTTGCTTGAGAGAAGCCCTGTTTTGACCTCTTGTCCTCCATGTCCTGGCTTAGGTCCAGGCATTTCCAGTAGCGATGAAGGTTCTTGCTGCACTGTCCTCTAGCATTGGACTAAAAGGCAGGGGAAGCTGAGCCACTGGGACAGACATCTGTGGTCATCAAGGATGCTTATGAAGAAAGGAAGGTCCACAGCCACAATCTTGCCTGTGATGCTGGGTTACCAGCTCTACAGAAGGTCTTGGAGGGTCCATTATGCCAGTAGTGCCCACCATGTTTTTTTTTTTTTGTTGTTTGTTTGTTTCTGGGAATTTGCAGGTGTTCACAGAGCTGAGGGTGAATAAATACCCTGACTCATCATTTCCTGCTTCTTCTGTATTCTGCCACTAACCCCTTAACTTGACTAACAGAGCTGTTTCTTTGGTTTATAAACCTTATCCTAGAGGTTTAGGAGGTTGGGGAGTTTAGTCTTAATCACTGAAAATTCTACGACCATTGCATTCCTTACTGAGCCTGGGATTTTCTTCTACCTCCAAAGAAACTTAATTCATTAGCTGTTTTGCCTGTTTTGTTTTGTTTGTTTTAGTGACCTGGTTGAAGTCACACAGGTCTGCGGTAGCCGAGTTCAGTAAATTAGACTCTTAAGGAAGGGGACTGAATACTGAGAACTTCCATCTAGGTTTTCTGCTTTCACACCCTATCCTTCTGTGGCAGTGCTTTCACACTCTGTCCCTTTGTGATCTTCACTGCCTGCCTTCTCTCACAGGGAAGTTGAAGAAGCTTGAGCATGCCAGAGCATGTGCTGGCAGAAGGAGCACTCACCTCTCACCCCAACCTTCACCGCCCTTCCCCACATTCACCGTGCAGGCTGGAGGCGGCCCTATGCCAACGTGGGGCTTCTTTTCAAACAGGCAGCCCTTTCCAGACTCAGACTACATCCAGGTAAACAGCCTCCTTACTGCACTATTTTCAGGCATGCCATTGGTGTATAGGTATGTTGTAGTGAGCTCCTTGGATAAAGTCATGACATGTTGCGTGGATTAGCTCACCCAGTCTCTAATTTCAACTCCCTCCTGTGCTTTCTGCTTCTTACCATAGGTATTGAAAAACCACATCTTAAATTCTCCCCAGTCATGTGGCTCTGAGAATCAATCTTAGCCAAAATTGTGCTGCAGAAACCAAAAAGGATTTCTTCTTTTTAAAAATTATATATATACATATATATATGTATATATATTTGATTGTATGTATGAATGAATGTATGTGTGTGTGTGTGTGTGTGTGTGTGTGTGTGTGTGTGTTTAGGCTTGAAACTGATGTCAGGAGTCTCCCTTAATTCCTCTCCACTCTATATGTAATGTAGGATAGACCAACTAAACCACAATTGGTGTAAAACTTTCTAAGAATGAGGAAATTCTCAGCGCTGTAGGCTACTGAGATCTGAGGACATTTGTTAGTCAGCATTAATGTGGCAATAATGGACTCATATACCAGCTAGTGAGGACTTCCTCAAAAGCTAGTTCACATACTCTCTTCCTGTGACTGAGTGAAAACTAAGGTATTCGTCAGTGAAACTGGGCTTTTGACACGTAAATGGAACTTGAGCAACTTTAGAAAGATTTAACTTCCTTAGTCATCTTTGATTTCAGTACATTCATCATACTAGCATAAAATTGGTACTCAATTACTAAGCATATATTATTTTTTCCATCTTTTAAATTTCTATTAAATAATTCCATTTCATTTCCAAGGTAAACAGGTGCCTCTGGCCCACCAAATTCCTAGGTAAAGTAGACAGAAATGTGAAATATAGAAATATGTAAATATGCTTAAGGAAAACCATAAAATTACAGCTTCTATTGTTGCTTACTTCTACTGTTTCTGTGGCATTAATAAAACATTTCTCGTTCAAACTATGATCTCAGGCCAAACTTTGTCATTAGGCTTTGTATGGCCCTAACACTGAACTAACAATGCTTTTCTGTAGATGAATATTTATAATTAATTTAATTATAGAGAATTCAAACTCTGAACCCCCCAGTTCAAATAATTGTTATTTCTCTGAAAACAATTTCATTAATGTTATTAGTATATCTATAATTTAAAATGTATTCAATTATCATGTTTATTGTGTTTTGAATTGTACCAATAAAACTCCAGAAATCTATTTTCACTATTCCTGGTTTTTTGTTTTTGTTTGGTTTTTTTTTTTTTTAATTTGTACAAATACATATCTTTAGTTTTGTGTCTTGGTTCACAAGTTGCAGATAAGCCTTTAAGCAGAAGATGGCCTCCTGCCCTAAGAAATGCCTGGCTATTGGTCTATGGGCAATATTATGGTGCTTGGTCTCAGGAGGACACTGTCCAGGGAGCAGGGGGCATCTGTGCTGCCTCCGGTTGTTGACAAGAGACAGTCTTTGTTTCCAAGAAATTTCCAAGAAACATAATGCCAAACAATCTTCGTGAACATCTGTGTCCTTTTTCTCATCTCACAGAATGCTCTTTTTATGGAAGAACTGGGGGAAGGATTGAGGGCCCTGACTGGAGAGAGGAACTCCATGGGAAGACCAATAGTGGTAACTGACCTAGATCCTGGGGGCTCTCAGAGACTGAACTAAATAACATAAGAGCATTCATGGGCTGAACCTGGTCCCCTGCAGATATGTAGCAGACGTGCAGCTTGGTCTTCATGTGGGTCCAGAACAACTGGAATGGGGGCTACCCCTAAAACCTGTCTGTGGAACAGATCCTCTAGCTGGGCTGTGTTGTCTGGCCTCAGTGGGAGAGAATGAGCCTATCCCTACAGAGACTTGATGTGCAAGGTTGGGGGAGATACAGGGGGTCAGGGAGCTCTACCCTCTCAGGAGATAAGGGGAGAGGGGTGTGGGAAGAACTGTGGGAGGGAGAGGCCAGGGGAGGCAATAATCCAGATATAAAGGTAATAAGTTAATTTTTTTAAAGAAAACAAAACCAGACTCATAAGACACTCACTGGACTGGCATTGACACTGTGAACTAAGGGATTTCATGTGTGCCCAGGTTAATACAGGGAAATCACTGCAGACAGCTGAGTCACCCCTGATTCATCCTGCGGCAGCGTAAATAGCTACAGGATCATTGGAGTTAATTTGCAAGTGATTTTACTCTTATTTGTCCTGCTCACTGGTTTAGCATATAACTCTAGGCAAGGTCTTTTAAGGACACTTATTTTTTTCTTTCTGATTACTACTAACTTTTTTTTCTTTTTTCTTTTTGGTTTCAGTTACCAGTGGTAATTGTGTTCTAATGTAATTTTTAAAATAGATTATTTTTTTTGTCTTCGTATTCTGAAGTGACATGTGTTTTGCTTCTGCCTTTTCACCTCCCACACAAAATAATTTTGTGTATGGATTAGTCCCTAATGGGAGTAATAATTGGTCATCATTGAGATGAAAATTATTAATTAATAAAAAAATTAGTACATTCTCAGGGCCACTGGGCTATACAGTTGGAAGGGTATATATATAATATATGTGTGTGTGTGTGTGTGTGTTTGCATTATATATATATATATATATATATATATATATATATAACACATATATATGTGTGTGTGTTTTTAAATATCAGCAGGGCTATCTAACAACAATATGAAATGTTTATCCTTATTTGGTACAGGATTATGCAATTGCTTCATGTGCAGAATTTTAAGATTTTTCTTTAGTGACTATCATAGAAAGTTGAATCTATTTTTCCCTACCAGGATCTTTAAAGGTCACTTGAGAATTGCATCTTGTACTTGTATAACATCTACTTAATTAGATTTATATGACAACATTTCAGTCACTGGAGATTTGCCCAAAGCTCTGACGTCGTCTGGGAACCCTACCTGTGATGTTGAGAAGTCTGCAAAGACAGCAAGTTGGTAGATACAGGTGTTAAGCCTACCTTAAGAGCTTCCCAAGGTTCCGTGTTCCCACCCTGTAAAGGCTACATTCCTGCTCCGAGGGGATGAGTTGATTTAACTCCCTGTGATGGCATCTTCAGAGTATATTCCTCACTGATGCTGCCTATCCTCCCACTGATTTTCAGAGCATGTACAATGTCCATAGACTGTAATCAAGGTTTTCCTCTTAAATGCTGGTCATGTTTCAAAGGCTTCCTAAGCAGTCTGCTTTAGTGGAAGATTAAGTTGTGATGAGCTGAGTATGGAGCCTGACACATAATAAGGACGCTGTAAATGGTAGCTTTTTGTGACTTCGTTGGATTTTGCTTACAACCTTTATGTGCTTTTATAGAAATTCTTTGGAATTCCTTTTTCATAGCGAAATTCAAGTCTCATTATAAAACTGAAGCTCTCTGGTTATAAAAATGCTGAATTTTGTACAACATTTAACTGAACAATCCATGTGATATCACCCTAAGCGTGAAAGATCATTGTTTTAATAACTTATTATAGGTCCTTTGTGGAGATAGTCTTGCTTTATTCCTTCTATAGGAAAATTAGGTATTTTCTCAAAGCTATCAGGTGAGAATACTACCTTTTTTTGTCCTAGACTTTCTCTGAAGTACTATTGTCTTATTGTACTATGTGGATAAATATTTAATTTTAAGAGATTTTTCCAGTGTTCCTGAAGGTTGAATAGAAAGGTCTAGAAAGTTTTATTTTTATGCTTTTTTCATTTGAGTATTTGTGACAGTGTGTGTGGTTTATGCTTGTGTGCATGTGGTGTGTGTATGTGTGTGTGTGTGTGTGTGTGTGTGTGTGTATTTGTGTGTGTATGTGTACTAGCCTATGCACCCAGAAGTGGAGGCTAGAGGTTGATATCCGGCATCTTTCTACAGTGGCTTTTCCATCTTCTGTTTTTTGAGTCAGAGTCTCTCATGTGAATGGCTCATCTGAAGGTGACCATTTCTGTTAGAGTAGCTGGCCTGCAGTTTCTGAGATCATCATGCCTCTGTAACCAGTTCTTAAGTTATACACCCGCTGTCACTCACAACCCAGGTTCTGGGATCTCACCTCTTATCATGTTTGTGCAGTAAGTACTCTATCCATTGAGCCTTTTCCCCAAACCTTGAGCCTTTTTGATGCAATAGAAACTTTTCTTAAACATTTGCCTTCTATCCTAAAGTTAGGACTAGAATCTCAGAAACCCTGAATCTAAGTTTGTTTCTGGAAACAAGCATTCATATTATCTTTTGTCAACGCACCAGACAGTAATTGCAATTTCTCAAGTAAAATCATAATTAAATTAAACTACAATTTTAAAGAAGTGTATCCAGATTATAAAACTATTCAGTTAATGAATTACAAGTTGGAACAAAGACTTACTTCCAAATAGTGTAGCATTTGATGCTATCATTATTCATTTTGTGGTTTTAAATATCTCAGCAGATCAAAACCAAAGAATTTTTTTTGTTAAATTAACCTACTTTGGTAAATGATTGCCTTTCCCACTTGCGTGACATACGGTGAAGCATGGCTGAGTTTGAGTCCAGGGAGCATCTAGCAAGCACTCAACAGGATCAGTCGGACTTCACAGGTAGGCAATTCTTTACCAGTCATGACAACAATTTATATGAAGAGAAGAATAAGGTGTATGGGGGTGGGGATGGGGAGGAGGCTACAGACATGTCCTGGGAAACAACACTGGAAATTCTCTGAGATAAAGTTTCCATTAGCCAAACAACAATTGAATTTAGCAGAGCAAATAGTTTTGCACTTCTTTCTGACTACTAGTTAACCCTGCATGAGCGCCTTAGGACACACTATTACCACAGCCGGGCGTGGTGGCGCACGCCTTTAATCCCAGCACTCGGGAGGCAGANGCAGGTGGATTTCTGAGTTTGAGGCCAGCCTGGTCTACAAAGTGAGTTCCAGGACAGCCAGGGCTACACAGAGAAACCCTGCCTTGAAAAACCAAAAAAAAAAAAAAAAAAAAAAAAAAAAAGGACATGCTATTACCACATTATGTAGATAACTTACTCAAGAATATTAACTTGCCCAAGTGAATTCTATGAATTTCACAAGTTGTGTTGCCCCTGGGAAGCAGTTTTGGTCACTGAAGCTAATGTAGGACATAGTTTAGAAAATTCATAAAAAATATTTAAAAATTACTGTGTTATCAAGCACATTCTGAGATTAGGAGTCTAACTGTAAGTTCAACCAAATCCTTACCCGCAAAGAGCTTACAGCTTATCAATTGTGGAGACAGCCTGAGCCTGAGACACATTAAATGGTAGGAATGAAGTACAGGGATTCTCATGGTCACACCTGTGATTAGAAAAACAATGTTCTTCTCTTGTTGATGACAGAATCCAAGGGTCAGGTGCCTGGGGTTCCTAGTTATGCTTCTGAGTGTGAGATGAAGACTTTGGTGAAATAGGAAGAAGTGACTGAAGTTAGCAGACGATAAAATCTAGAATTGGTAAAATGCTACCCATCTCATTGGAGAGGGAGTTGGGTGTGGTGGGGCGTGGGCTCCCAAGGGTGCTGACTTAGTCTCATAGTTCATGTTAAGCAAGTGTGGCTGAGAGTGGGAAGAACTATTTAAAGAGGAGAGGCAGATGATAACAACAGCTCTTAACCTTGGGTCTCCCCACAGGAAGAGTGGGAGGGAGAACAGTGGAAAACAGTGACAGGCAAGAGGAAACAAAAGTTATCTCTGGGGTAAGTAGGTGGGGCCAGGGATGGAGAACAAGAAGAAACTAAAGATGCTGTTGTTTTAGATTTGCACAGGGGGCCCTCTGACCCCTTTGAATTTCTGAAGATTGGGAAGCCTCTTTGGGGAGACTCCTAGCTCTTTTAAGGGGTCCATTAAAGTCAGGATGAATTGTATCATCACATGGGTTGCCTAGTTGCCTTGTTTATCTGTTACCAGAAATTCTGGGGAATCCCTTTACATCTTCCAGATGATACCATGGAAATCGGGGTATCTTCTTGGAGCTCTTAGTCTTATTGATGAAAATTTAAGGATGACCTCAAATAGAAGCCTGAAGACAATTTTAAAAGAAATATCCTAGAATGGGAGAGCTATAAATCTCATCAGCTGCGTGGAAGAGGAATCTGAAAGGAGAAGGAAAAGAGGCTGTGTCATTTGAGTTAAACTGTCCAAGGACATCGTCAGCCACCTACTGAGGAGGAGAGCTTTAGAGAAAGAGTGAAGCCCAAGGCATTAGTGAATGCATGCTTAGAAAAAAAAAAAAAAAGGAAAGAAGAAAAGAAAAAAAAATGCTCTTTTAGAAAATTTCATGGATGTCCACATACTTATAAAGCATCAGGTCTGCTCTCTCTAAGATGCCTGAGAAGTAAACACACACTATATCACTTTTTACAGGGTTATTATATTGCCTATTTCCACAGCGTTGCTTACTGTGAGCCTGCTTTCCAAGTGGTGGTCCTACATTATGGGTGGTCCCTTCGCCAGGTGATTGACTAGTCCAACTGCGCAATGTCAAGTTTCCACCCAGGCCCGAGATCTCATTCTCTTCACCAGAAGGACTCTGCTATACCTTCATGGGCCTTCACTGTTTCAGTGGCACTTCTGGCTTCAAAATCTAGATGGCCAGACAGCAAGAACCTTTCATGATAACGTTCAGAACAGGAGTAAGAGTTTGCCCCTAGATATGTCTAAACCTTGCTGATCTAGTAAAATTCAACTATGAGAGTCCACCATGGTTTATGCATCTGCCTTCTCTGCCTCTCTTTGAAAGCATTTGTAAGGATCTTGCAATATCATTTTAATGAGGTTCTGTAAAGTGACTACCCATTAAGAGGTTATTACCGACTTTTCAGGGAGAGTATATAAAATAAGCACGCAGAAGAGGAGGAATCATTAAGTCTGGAAGGGAGAAACTCAAAATGCTGAGAAAAAAAGCCTAAAGCAAAGAGTGTGGAGTGACTGTCGGCCATGGATCAGTCATGTCCTGTGAATAGAGACTTCCTGCCTCGGGTAAGCTCAACAGGAAATGGAGCATCAGGGAAGATCTTGGTAGTTCTAAAGTCACCAGAGCCTTCCTATCCCTTCAGCTTTGGTGGCCTACTGAACTCTGGTGGAAGTGTTTTTGATTAAGGTCGTCTCTCAGGCCTGCTCTGTCTTTACTCCCTGGATTGTGGTTTCTATATTTCTATCCTTTCTTCCTTGGGCTTTTGTGAGGGACAAAGTACTTGACAGGACACTGATTTCTTAGCACTAATATTAAATCTTTCAGAGAAAAAGGTGAAACTCTCCCTTTGTCCTTCCTCACTCCCCCTCAGCAAACGTTTTGTCCAACTTCTTTGTCTGGCTACAGAGGGTTGGCGAGAGCTCCTGACAATTGCTTAGTCACTGTGCATACTTAACCAGTTGCCACATAATTTCTGATTACATTATTGATAACAGTGACAATAGCAGTAGTCACAGCAACTCACTCTATACTTCACATTCACCTAACAGCTCGAAGCATTGGAACTGCTGTCTAAGTCCTACGATGTAAGCATTTTTTTTTTTTTTTTTTGTGACCACATCATCTTAATGCTATGCCCACACACCAGAATAACAGTAGTAGGCCCCCTGCTAGGGATATGGCTTCTATTTTACAGATGAGAAAGTTGAGGCAGTGGGTTGGGGAATGGTGTAGAGTAATTTGCTGAAATTGCACAGCCAGAAAGTGGTAGAGCCAAGTTTTGAACCTGGCTGGATTGTTGTTTAGCAAAAGTATGAAAACAGTTCACATAATAAAAGCAAAAAAATATACTACATGCAAGATGGGGTACCCTTGAATAACCCCACGTTTTGATAACCAAGCATTGAATCTTTTACGATATTCTTGCTACATGCTGAGTTGACTTAACAGTTGTTGTTTTTACTCTTCTTTTAATGTAACTTATATTTTCTACACTAACATTTTATGAATTGTGAGCTATATATTTTTTTTTTGGCCCTGAAGAATACAACTTATTTTCCTAATCCAGATGGCACCTTATGAGACTGCCAAAATACATAAAAACCATATTAATATCAACATCTCATATTACAAGGAAAAATACCCCTCCATTTTAAAAGCTCATCCATTCAAATTCTGGAAGCTTAAATCTGCAGGTCTTTAGGAACTTCACCTACTGGTCACCAGAGAAGCAGAATCTCTTAAAGGAGAATGAGAATTCCCTTTCTTTTTCTATGCTCAGAAGGCTCCAGAGAGCATATCCCAGCAGGTGTTATCAGTAGCAATTAAACCGTGAAGCAATTAAGTGGTCCTTCTGCATAGCTGCAGAAGAGTTCAGCGCAATCCTACAAGAGTGGAAGAACACCTGCTGATTCAGTTCTGGCACTGCCAGCAACAACAAGTCATTCACTGTTATTTGTAGCCCCTCGAAGGTATTCATCAAATCATTCCAACAATTATGAAGAGATCCAAGAGCAATCTGTGGTTCCTAGCTGGAGATACAGAGAGACAGGAGATGGTGTCACTGTGCTCTCGAGGAATTTATAATCCAAAAGAGGAAAGCAGAAAAGCAAGGAAAAATATCATAGGTGCTATGGCTGCAGCCTGGGTAGCTGGAGAGAGACTGTGGTCGACTATAGGATGTGTTTGAAGGCTTCTTGGCATAATAGTCACCTGAACTGAGTTTTGAAAGATTTATCTGTTTTCAAGATGGAACACTTAGTAAAAAGTACAATGTTGAAGAGATAAATGTGACACCAGAGATGGCAAGTTCTTAGGTGTCCCTGGAGCACAGTAGTCATTTTACCCTATAGCTCCCTTTCTCTAGGGCTTGCCTGTTTTGGCTTGTCAAACCCAATGGCCAGACCCGTGCTTATCTCTTTGGAATTGCAGGAAGCAATGAGGCACCCAAAGTCTCAGAGATGGTGTCCCTGAAGCCTACTTGCTTTAGGGAGGGTTTTACAAGATTGGTGGAAAACACAAAAGGAGTTTAGGAAAATTCAATTCCTTTTCAGTATGTTTGGTCTGGAAAATAAAGGGTTGAAGATTTTTTACCAGGCTAAAAAGATTCCAGCTGTGTGTGAGATAGTAGTATCTGTTTCATTCTCCCTGTATTTCTCTCCCTCTGCTTCCTCACTGCCTGAGAGTGGCCAGAACATACATTTCTTTTCCAGAGGGTGTTTTAGATTGTTATGTCTGAAGGACTGTTGCCAGAAGAGCCCATTTTTATTTGGAAGGCAACTTGGCTTGTTAAGGGACTAGGAAGGAGGCAGGAGCGTCTCTAGCCTGAGAAGGAACACGAGTGTGTCAGTTGGCTGCAGATGTATACTCCATCCCCTTGTGATGTGTCAGGAGGCTGGCGCAGGGGAAGATGGGAATGAAGCAATATGCCCACACATGGCTGGACACATAGATGCTTCTAGGTCCAACCTTAGTGTGTTGCTATGCTTAGGAAGAGCTAGTTGTGCCTCTACCTCCAAGGGATTGCATTTAAGACTTTGGGGGCTCTTGGAATCCTGAAGTTGGGGAGATGAGAGCAAGGTCTGTAATAATTGAGAATGAAGCTTCCCATTCAGAGTTCTATTTAAATTAGTAGTTGGAAAATAATTAGGTATTACTTCCACTCTCAAGTTAGTGTATCAAAATTCATAGCCATATGCATCACGGAATGATCAAGAACAGATACTAGGATGTATCTGGGCTCGAAGCAAGAAATGAAAAGGCCTATACTCAAAAGCAAGCTAAGGACAACAAAGCTTTGAACTTAGACTGAGACCCTGGGACTATGGAGAAGTTGATGGATCTGGGAGATGCTTAGGAGATACAGGTGAAATGGGGAGACATTTAGGAGACAGAAGGCAGGCAGAGGTTTGAACGGCAAAACAATATAAAGTATTATACACTGGTAACTCTGGTTTAATAGCTGACTGGCAGGACTCTTGGCCCTAAGAGTAGGACAGAGTACTCAAGGAAGAGGCATTTTGAAAGACTCCTATTCTCCAGGGCTGAGCCAGAGTTCAATGGAGAGCTTGCATCTGTAGTTCCCTGATTGGTAAAGTTCACTGAGGTGCCGTAGCCTGAGGCTAGCATGCTCAAGACAGCCTGCTAGACAATATTGCAACAGAACTGGCCTGTGGGAGTTGGTGGAACTGACTGAGACAGAATCTAGAAGCATGTTGCAGAACTTGCTGGAGGTCACTTTGCAGTGCGCCTGCACGCTGGGAAACTAGTTGTGACATCAGTAGAACTCACTAGAAAGCTGCTTATGGTGAGAGCCACTCATGAGCTGCTCATACTCAGGGTCTCTCAAGGTGAGCACCATTTCATGACCTTCATGACGGCCGGTCAGCAGAAAGGCAAGAAGAGAGAATAGAAGACCGGAGGTGGGAGGAGAGGCTCTTGCTTCTGTCACAGTGCTGGCACTTCCCTCCACTGGCACAGCCTTACTCTGGGCTCTCTGGCTGCCAAAAGAGGAATGCTTCTAGTGCCCACCCGCAGGATCACAGTCAGGACAAAGAAAGGGAGGCCTGGAGTTTGGAGACTCCAGGTGGATAACTGCTTATGGGGACTGAGACAACAGCTATGGTCTGAATGATTATGCCTTCCCAAATTCATATGCTGGAATCCCAACCTCATAGTAATAGTGTCGACCAGCTTGTGAGGGTCAAGTCCCCACCATCAGGATGATTTTTCTTATAAAATATCCTAGAGAGTTCTTCTTCTATTGTCTAGCATATAACAACACAACAAAAAGGCCCTGTTAGCAAAGTAGGTCATTAGCCTACCGGACAGTTTCTCTGTGGACTTCTTAGCCTCTAGAACAGCAGGAAATGAATTTCTTTTGTAGCTTGGAGACTACTCATCTTATGGACAGGGTAGATTTTTCTTTTCTGTAATTGTCTTTATGTTGTTGTTTTGAAGGAAACAAACATCAAATTGGGAAGAAGAATAGTATCATAATTAAACGGGGTCGTGTCTATACTGAAGCACAGGCCTATCAAAACGTTTGAGAGAGGTAAGAGGTCACTCTGAAAGAAATCAAGAGATAGAAGGCTGTAGAGGTATACTTGGGGTAGAGCAGTATTATAAACGCCAAGAAAAGAGAGACTTACATAAGGGTCAGAGCGGCGAAGGGTGGATATGCTACATAGAGACCAAGGGAAAATAAGTTGAATCCATCAATCGGATGTTGAAGCTGAGAGAGCTTGTGTAGAACCCATCGAATATTAACTACAAAACTGTCCAAACTGGATGCAGGACTAAACAGGATTGAAAGGAATAAATTTATCACTCTAGGTGTAGAAGATGCTATGATTATTTTGGAACTAACTTTGAAATGGGTTAAAGCCCCTGTGAGGGTTAACCTTGATGTTCTGCTTGATAAGAGATAAACCTCTGGGGGTGTCTATCAATAAGAGTCTTTCTAGAGAGATTTGAGATGAGACGAACCACCCTGAATGTGGGTGGTACCATCCTGTGGGCTGGGGTCCCGGACTAAATAAAAAGCAGAAATCCAGTAGAGTATTAGCATCCGTCTCTCTCCAGCGTGGGTACAGTGTGAACGGCTGCTGCTTCATGCTCCTGCAGCCACTGCTAGGGCTGCCTTCAGTGCCACCCGTTCCCTGATATGGTGAAATGCGCCTTCAGACTGTGAGCCAAAATGAACCCTTCCATCCCGTCCGGAAGTTGCTTTTTGTCAGGTATGTGTTGACATAGCAACAAGAAAAGAAACCAAGGCAGTAGTGCAAATTATTTTTTTTAATTAATTAGTTTGTTTATTCGTCAGGGTCTCACGATGCAGACAACTCTCTGTTGTCTGGCATAGAACTCGCTATGTAGATCAGGCAGGCTTCAAATTCAGAGAATTCCACTTGTCTTTGCCTCCCAAGTTCTGGGGTCAAAGGTGTGCTCCACCCCACCCAGCTCCTGATAAATACTGAGGCAAGGTTATAAAGTCAGAATTCTTTCCTTTAGGCAAAGTTTGTTTGCTTGTTTTTTTTCCAAGATTTATTTGTACTTTATGTGCATTGGTGTTTTACCTGCAAGTATGTCTGTCTGTGTGAGGTGTCAGATACCCTGGAACTGGAGTTACAGCAGGTTGTAAGCTGTCATGTACGTGCTGGGAATTGAACCCAGGTCCTCTGGAAGGGCAGGCAGAACTCTTAGCTGCTGAGTCATCTCTCCATCCCCTAGACACAGGTTTTTAACTATTACTTAAGTCTGTTCTTATAGGTATGTCTGACCTACTCATCAGCGAATTTATAATCCCTGGTGAACAACCACCACTCTGTACGACGTGGTAACTCTCAAGTCACTGTGAACAAGTCACAACAGTTAATTAACCAGAAGCTATTTGCTAAATAAGATCTGAAATCTACTTAATGTTCTCCAAGGGTTCAGAGTGTTTGAAGGTCCATATTTACTAAATAAATACATACACGGACTTAAGAAAACCTAGCTGGTTCTTCTGGCTTATTTGAGCAGGATACGCATAAGGTCAAGGTCAGAGGTACAATTCCTCGGGGGCCAGTTCATTGAGCCGTTTTTTTTTTTTTTCCTGCTCTCAATCTTAAACAGACTTTCAGGCAAATGCTTATATATTCCCAAGGGAATTAATAGAAAAATGGGGTGATAGAAGGGGCAAGTCAGTACCAACTTATCAATACTGCAAGACAAACTACTAGTTCTGATGTATTCCTTATGAACTGCTCATAGTTATGGTACATCCTACTTGAGTTTTGTTTGCTTAAATCCACACTAGCCTCGCTACTTGAAGTATGAGAAGAGTCAATCAAGCCCTGATCAAACTCTGGTCGTCCACCTACTGTTGTCTACGCTTCTTCCTTTTCCTCCTCCTCCTTCTCTAATGGGATAAACTGTTTTAATCAAAAGTAATTTGGAAATAAAATGGCATGTAAACAGAGATAGCAGAATAAAGTGAGCAAGCAAAGATCTGGGCCTGCTGACTGCACGGTTTACTCGCTAGCCCAGGTGGTAGAACATGAGACTCTTCCTTTTTTAAAAAATGGGTCTGAGAAACCAGAGTCCCCCCACCCCCTGCCCCAGAAATGGTTCTGAGGATCTTTCTAAGTGATATACATGATGACTTCATGTACTGGTGATCTTTCAAAATAAGCCATAGCCCTTTCCCTCTTTATTATTAAAATATCTCCAAATTTATTCCTCTAAATTTTGACATGAATAAGTAGATAAATTATTGTTTAAAAAGCCTATCATAAAAAAATCAGTGTTTTCATATTAGCATGCTAATGCTTTAAGTTATTTACTAATTTTCCAAATCAATTTTCACTTAACTAGTTCAAGCTCCTGATGTGAACAATAGTTACATTAGAAAGAAGCAGGAATGAGGCTCAGCAGCTTAGCATCAAGGCTGACAACTCGAGGTTAATCTCAAGAAAGAAAAAACCTGATTCCCAAAACTTGTCCTCTGACCATCACTTGAGCACTGTGGTATGAGCAGATGCCCACACATTCACACATGCAGGCCCACATTCACACATATAGGCACATGTTCACTCATGCAGGCCCACATCCACACATGCAGGCACATGTTCACCCATGCAGGCACACACCTCTGGGCGGTGGGCCCTGAAACGTTTAAGAGTGAGAGAGCAATCAGAGCTCATTATTCATCTTTCTTGATAACGCTGTGACAGGATCATCTCCCTCAAGCTCCTGTCACTGTCACTTCACTGTTATGATGGACTGTCACCTGAACTATGAGCTAAAATAAACCCTTTCTCTCCTAAGTCAGGGTATTTTATCACAACCTCAGAAAGGGAGACCAAGATACCACATCTAAAGGGCACATCTGCTGGGGTCCTCCAACCTTTTCATACCACCAATATCTCCTTCCTCAATGAACAAGCTGGCATCCTGGAAAATCAGATTACTGCACATGCCAAAGAAAAGTATATTGACTACTGTAAGATACAATGCTAGCCAAATAAGATATTTGGAAAGGTTCATAGAGAAGAAATCAGCCAGCCATGTGCAGTGCTGAGTCTCTCTGTCTCCCTGTCTCTCTTGTTTCTCTGTCTCTCTCTGTGTGTCTATCTCTGTCTCTCTGTGTCTCTGTGTCTCTATATCTCTCTATGTCTCTCTGTCTCTCTTGTTGACAATATGCTTCCTTCCATTCTTCATCAAGAACTCCCACTGAACTGAGTGTCTCCTGACTCTGAGTGGTACCTATTAATCTCTGTTACTTACATTCTCATTTTTCTGACTGATGTTTCTCTGTAGAAGAACGTTTAGTAGAAGAAAGAATGAAAATGTACTTTGTGGGGGAGTGCTGGGCAAATGCATAAAATAGATGGAAGAATATGAAAAAAAAAAACAGAGGGAATCATTAAGATGAAGAATTTATGTAGCACCATTTGTCATGAGTTGTACTGACCAATAAAGAAAATGAAAAGTTTGTGGATTAATATCGTAAACTCATAACCTGAATTAGAAGCTGGCAGATCAATGTCGGGAGCCAGCAAATACACTTGGTAATTAGTAGGAAGAATAAAGAAGTGAGCTAGTTAACCAGCTTTAGAACATACTTTGGTTCAATTCTGCATTCTGACCAAACAGTTTCAAACTAGTTGTCGTTTACTTTTAAATTGCTGGTATAGGGAGGTGGCTGTAAATAGAAGCACTAATTGTGCAGCTTGGAGCCAAGCATACTCTCTGCATGTGATGTATATTTGTCTCTTGCTGTACAGTTCTGCCAACCAACCTGCTCCTGCTGTTCCCATTCCTTCCTTTCTTGGACACAGCATACCATTTACTGAGCTCTCAGTGTGTATGTAGGGGTGTGTGTGTGCATGCATGTAATGCATGAATAGAGTCTTATAAATGAATAATAGTGTGAGCATGCCCAACTCCCTTCCATTTTTTCCTAGGCCTTCAAATCTCATTTCCTCCAACAGGGAAGCTGACTCTGCGGGCCTAATGAGCCACTTATGTCCTATTTCATTATTTTATAGATAGCCTTTGTTTCTCTTCAGTTTCATGATTTCCCATAAAAAGTATAAATGGATTAGTCATCACATTGCTCTGTAGTTCCACCTCTCCCAAGCTGCTCCTCATCTGTGAGTCACTGAGCTATAACCAAGAGAAGCCTTTATGCTAATTTGATGGAATTGATGATAATCTGGGCCTGGCATGTCAGGTCTCAGGTTGGGGTAGGACTGAAAGCTGTGCAGAAACTGAAAGGGCAGTGTTGTCACCTAATGTGTGAGCGTTTCCTGAAAACTTCTGGAATGTGAGTGGAGCCACAGAAGGAATTGCGAGGATATGGTACACACACACACACACACACACACACACACACACACACACACACGGACACCATACACTAGTTTGTAAAGGCAATGTAACATTCTCTCCATTCTCTTCCTTTAACTCCAGTTTACTAAAGGTACTTGTATAACATGAATTAACTGCAGCCTATGATGGATGAGCTAGTGGATAGGTCGCAGGAACACCAAGCCATGTCTGGATGAAGGTGAGGGAGAGCACCTCTGCCTTGTTCCTCCACCAAGGCAGTAGCCAAACCTATGAAGTCTATGCATCCATTGCTATCAATCCCAAATGTTTTTATTTCATTGTGATATGCAGCATCCATTATGTAGACAATCAGCTTCTCAGGAGAGCTGTCTTAGAAGTCAGACGAAGCTCACAAGTCTCAACTCTCAACCTTTTGACCAGAGTGTTGTATGGGATCTGAGACACAAGGGAACATGATCCCTCAGAGGTCCCATTTCTGTTTGAAAAATTATTTTATGTGCTTGGATGCTTTGCCTGGATGCATGCCTGTGCATGCCTGGGGCCCACAGAGGCCAGAGAAGGTATTGGATTCCCTGGAACTGGAGTTACAGATGGTCATGAGCTAGTATTTGAGTACTAGGAATGAAGCCTGGGTCCTCTGGAAGAGCAGTAATCGCTCCTGGACACTGAGCTGTCTTTCAGCATCCAGCTATTTTCTCTTCATGCATTCATGGTTCTCCTTCACATGAACTGGCTTCAGAGTTAATTTTGCTGTGCTATTCATAAACTCAAACCTCTGACATTATCTTCATCACCTAGATTACATATTTTTTTCCTTAGTCAACTCAGATCACAAAGTCCTCACAAAGGATGCTGTGTGAGCGCAAAGGGATTCTTGGCGTTGTAAGATGCTGTTGTGTTCCCTGTTGCTGTTAGCGACGGGCTTCTTGCTCAAGAACAAGGAGTGTGCCATTTCCCTGCTTGTTTTCTAGCAGCTAGCAATGAAAGATTCAGCTACTGCCACTTGTTCATCAAACCTAGATAATGTGATCATGTATGCCACATATTCAGGTGAAAGCAATGTGGATATATATATATATATATATATATATATATATATATATATATAATATTCTTTTAATTGGGACCACTTAGGTAACAACCCTTTATGTTCTGTCTTTATTATATTAAAAAGGAAGGCAGTCAGGAGTGTGGTAAGATGAGAAGAAGAAATGAAAACATCATTCCACTACTCAAGCTTGTATGTACTTCGAGTGTGCCTCTGTGACTGGACACAGGAGGGACAGATGGCATCTCACTGGACATGTGACCAATTATTAACAACTATCTAGTCATCTTTTCTATTGACTTGAGGTGTTTGAAAATGTCAAGGTTGCAAAAGAGAAGTGCTTGTTTTTCTTTCTTTCTTTGTTTCTTTCTTTGTTTCTTTCTTTTTTTAAAGGATGATTGGGGCATTTTGTAACTTTGAAATTAAATATTAATTTCAAAAGATATTCATTTCCCCCTAACCACACAGAGGCACTTTCGTGATCAATGTGTGCAGTTTCAGCGGGATAACACTGTCCCCAGAGAAATGCCTTCAGGGGAGTGTCTTTCTCAGGCACCTTTCACTTAGTAGCATTATTCTTACATAGATGTTCTTGAATTTATATTATGCATTAATTAACAGCCCATACTTTAAGAAGTTAAAAAAGTTAATTTTTATACATTTTTACTTTCCTTCAAAGATTATAAATATTTTAAATTACCTACTGAGTTTAATAATGGACATTTAATATCCTTATCTGAGTATAGTTCCCCAATTGCTGTCCATTAGCTCTGTGTATGTGATATATCTTTTGATCGATACAATGTACTTACACGCACAAATGGGAAAGGGTTTTTCTCCTTGTTCAGTTAACACTTATGGGGAGGACACACCCCTCCTCTGCTCAGTTAAATATTCTCTTTTGGCTCCTTTCTTTTTCTTCCCCTTTGAATCATTTTGCCCGTATTCAGAGTAGACATAGGCACTAGAATCAAAGCACCAGCTAGGCACAGAGCCTTATGAAAGCCTTTACCATGGTGGAATGACATTGCCAAGAACTTGTGAGATTAGTAATCTGATAATATCAGAATAAGACCAATAACCAGTTGTATGAAACTCTCAAAGAACTAACAAAAAAAAAAGAAAGAAAGAAAGAAAGAAAGAAAAGAAGAAAACAGAAGTAAATCTGATAATATCTGCTTCCAAAATTGATTGTGCAATCTTTACCCCCATGGTAAATAGTGTCACAAAGAGACGATTATATACCAGATTAAATTAAATTGTTGTGAATTTAGGAAGAGCCAAGGGAGGCTGGGTATTCCTATCTATGGTCAGTGCATTTCCTTTTTGAGATAAATTTTTGGGAAGCCAAGCTGTGATGGTAGCAGATTGATTGCATAGTGAGCACCAGGCAGGAAAACATGGAAAATGAGGAGCTGATTATACAGTGATCTCCCCAGGCAGCAAGGGCGTGTCTCCCCCCCCCCCACCATGAGGGTGAGTCCTCCTTCCCCTGGTGAGGGTGAGTCCTCCCCCACTTGGTGAGGGTGAGTCCCCCTCCCCTTGGTCAGGGTGGGTCCTACTGTTCCTTGCCCTCTTGGGTTGCACTCGGAGCTCGGTCGAGTACTGCCACTACTCACCTCTTTGAGACTATTATCTCTTTCCACTGCCTGATTTCCATCATGCCAACCACTTGGATCCCTTCACACCTTGCTCCCACCCTCATTGTTCCTTGTGAATGATTTTTCTGCAGGAAATAATTATATCTGAGCAGATATGGAAATCCTTCTAGCCTCTGAGTTCTGAGCAGCAGATTGCATGAAAGTTAATTAGTTTAATTTATGGAAGTCTGTTTTGCATTCTTAAGCTTGTGGTTTCAAAGGAAATAATACTTGCTATATGACAATCCCCTTCTTTCTTTGGGCTGTTCTGCACGTGACATTATTGTATGGTTGGTCCTCCAGCACTAACCTTTTAGGGGTAGATAGCTGCCTCACATGGCTATTAGCTCTTAGACAAGCATTCACAGCAGTTAGGTTTGGGGTGCTCCATCAATAAAACAGAGAGTCAATTGGCAGCAGGGCTTATTGCTGAGGTCTCATCTATAGTCCTCTTTGTTTTCTGTTGTCATTTGTTTACTTAGAAACTATAGCTGATATCTTATTAGAATTTAAAAGCCAACAGTTTTGTGGTATTTGTGTGTGTGTGTTTGCATGCGTGTATGTGTGGTGTGTAGATGTGTGAATACATTCTTGTGCTATATGTGTACAACTATGTGGAGGCTACAAGAGTATGCCCAGTGCCCTGTTCTCTGCCTTACTTTCTTGGACCTGGAGCTAAGCTGGCAGCCATTAGATCCCTAAGGTTCGCCACTGTAAAAGCCACATTGTTGGGATTGTATGTATGGTCTCAGTTGGCTTTTATGTGGATGCTGGGGATTTCTATTCAGGTTCTCAAATTTGCTCAGCAAGTGTTCTTTCCCAACAAGTCATCACCTCAGCCCTTCTCAGCATGTTCCCCCTCAGCATCTTCTTACAATCTAAAGTTTCAGCTGAAATAGGACAGTGTTAGATGGTGAGTGGGGGTAAAGACTGCAGCTGAGGCTCACAGCAGGTAGAGAAGGTGGGAACTGGTTCCTAAGTGCACAGGGCTCACTGTTAGGAGCAATGGAGAATGGCTGAGGAGAGCAGGTATTCAAGGAAGCTCGAGGCTCTGAGGCAGGAGCTGTCACTACAGTTCCTAGGTGGAGATTCTTCAGTCTCGGATCTCAGGTGAATGTGTGTGTGTGTGTGTGTGTGTGTGTGTGTGTGTATGTTTGTGCGCGCGTGTGTGTTATGTCTGTCTGTATATCTGACTGTAAGTATGTATGTATTTGCTCGTGTATGTCCAAATGCGCTCATACACGCATGTGTGGAAGGCAGAGGTTAACGCTGAGTGTCCACTTTAACTGCCTTACTGTCTGAGGTAGGATCTCTCACGGAACCAGGAGCTCACAGATTTGGCTAGGCTGTCAGTAAGCAGAAATCCTCCTGTCTCAGCTTCACCTGTATTTTATTTACAGATGCAGCTGCTGGCTCTGGCTTCACACAGGTGCTGGGAATCTATACACAGGTCCTCAAGCCTCTCCTTGACTCTCTCCTAGTGGAGCTGTCTTTTCCACTCTTGTCTCAATGATCCAGATTTTAAGTTTTCTATTTAGAGAGATCTGTGGGAAAACTTCAGATGAGTTTACGTGGCTCTAAATTCTTGACTTTGATTTTTATACAATTATATTGTATCTTGAATGAAATTGTACTTTCTCAACTATTGACAATTTATGTCATAAAAATTATTAACATGAAGAACTATAAATTTTTACAATGGAAGTTATATTCATATCAGTAAAAATAAAGTATAAAACTAAGATGTAATTTTAAAAATGCATGTATTAGGCTATTTTTAGCTGAAATAACATTTGATTTTATGAAATTTTGGGTTTTTAATGACCTGAATTATTAACTGTGTGATATTTAGAAATCATTCTCCTTCATTTTTCCACTATAAAGTTATCACAAGTAGATTGAGATTTTTGGTTTTCCGTTTAGCAAATGGCAGGATCACAGTGAAACCTCCTAAATCCAGAGGCTCTGGGAACCCATTTTGTGATCTAATAGTTTGAACTTGCCAACCAAATTCTTAAGAATTTCAGATCAAGACTGAATAGAATGGTGTGGGCTGGTCCTCTCATATATCTCTCACCCTAAGGCAGGCTTGAGATCAAATATAGTGAAATGACTCTAGGGGAGGCAAAGCAAGAGGATTCCAAAAAAAAAAAAAAAAAAAAAAAAAAAAACTTCTAGCATTCTGATTATCATAGTTATGACCCCATAAACTGTCTGTGTTTAAATTCTATCCGTTGTATGCTTAAAATTAAGACGCATGGATTGTCCAATTATTTTTAGAAAGCCATGTANAGTTTGAACTTGCCAACCAAATTCTTAAGAATTTCAGATCAAGACTGAATAGAATGGTGTGGGCTGGTCCTCTCATATATCTCTCACCCTAAGGCTGGATTGAGATCTAGTATAGAAAAATAATTCTAGGGGAGGCAAAGCAAGAGAATGCAAAAAAAAAAAAAAAAAAAAAAAAAAAACCATCTAGCATTCTGATGATCATAGTTATGTTCCCATAAACTGGCTGTGTTTAAATTCTATCCGTTGTATGCTTAAAATTAAGACGCATGGATTGTCCAATTATTTTTAGAAAGCCATGTAAGTTGTGCTAAGGTTTGTGCTGTGTATCTGACAGTGTTTCAAAAGGTCTTTGTTTTGGCTTATATGGAACCTTTCTAAATGGTTTCTCGACATCAGGTGTTTCATTTAGATGGGAAACCACAACCACCCAGCTTTCATTATGTCCTTTGAAGAAGAATAAACATTATTAAAGCCTTTGGTAGGTATTTTCACACAGACATCACCTCCACCAGTTCTATTTTATAGGCCAGCTAGAAGTCAAGCTATTTCAGCTAATGAAATTGACTTTGATCAGTGGAGGCTGATCATCCTTCAAAGCACTGTTGTGTTTTGAAATGCAGGCCAGTGCCTAATACATTGAGGGTACCACAGCTACAAGGGATCAGAATAGATGCTGGTGTTTCTTTAGATTAATACCTGACAGAGGCTGACTGCAAATCAGTGAGAAAGCCCTGTTACATGTGGGCGACGTAGGGAAGGTGGGCTTTTCCCTTTTCCCTACCCACTTTCCTTTCAAAGATTCCTTTGAAAGAATCTTCACTCTTCTTTCTCCTTCCTGTCTCCATCCTTTTCTTAGTTTTATCAAAGAACTTAGACTCAGAAACAGTGATTTCAGGCTAATTTTTTTGTCATTCATTGGGCAAATTTCAGGGGTTTATAGGATAACAGTAAATAGGACATTTAAGACAGAAATATAACCACACACACACACACACATACACACACGTGTGTGTGTGTTAAACATTTGTGTAGATATGCAGTTTTGACTGAAGAGTTTTCAAATAAACTTTGTATAAAGATGTGACTTGTGGAAAAATTTAAATATGGCTCATATAATAAATCATGCATCTTCTCACTCCTATATAGAGAAATTACAACATGCCTATTTAATTACACATCTTGCCTCTGAGCTTGATTTAGTCAATTAATTAGCCATTGCTTAATTAAATAGAGTTTTTCACTTCTTCCCCCATCACATAATTCTCCAGTTTTCTGACATTAACAGGGTGTTCACCAATAAGGCTTTGACTTTTTAAGACTAGCACAGACGTTGGAAGTTGAGGACTCAATCCCATACAAAACTACCTGAACGTCAGGCAGTAGCTGAGAATGGAGTCCCCAGGCTACTTGTGCTTCTGCCTGGCTGACTACACACTTGGCTGCCCTCACAATTCTACCTCCCTCAGGTGTCATAATTTTCTAGGAGAACTCAAAGCTCAGGAAACTTCCCTGCCAGTGATTGCATTCTTATTACACAGGCTGTAGCTCAGGAACATGCAAATGAAATGAATGCTGTGTTAGTCAGCTTCTTGTTGCTCTGGCCAAAGCCCGACAAGAAACAACTTCAAGGAGGGAAGGTTCACTTTGGCTCATGATCCGAGGATACAGTCCATGTGGTTGAGGTGGCATGGCTCCTTACTTACATCTCAGATGAAGAAGGAGAGAAAGGACTGCCAGACCACCACTGGGCTTCTCCTTTACCTGCTTCTATTCTATGTAGTACTCCAGCTGCTGGGATGGTATTGCATCCACATCAGAACAATCTTCCCCTTAGTTAACGCTCTCTTGAAATACCTTTATACACATACACTCAAAGGCATAGTCACCCAGAGCTCTGGGCATTTCTTTTTTAAATTCTTTTTTTTCGCATATGTGATTGTGTCTCTGTGTGTGAGTGCAATTTCATATATGTGTAAGTGTGAGGAGACCAGAGAACAACTTTGTGCGTTATGTTCAGGAATACCCTCCTTTCTGGCCTGAGGTTCACCACTTAGGTGAGACTTGCTTGCCCTTGAGCTCCAAGGGTCCTCCTGCCTCTGCTTCCCCATGGCTGGGATTGCAAGTGCATACCACCGAGCCTGACATGCTTAGGCAGTGTCTCAAGCTGTCTAGGCAAGTGCTTCACTGAGCGGTGTTCCCCAGACCCTTATGTGTTTATTATTTCATTGATGTTGACAGATTTGATCATCACATTGATAGATGTGTACATCCTTGCCAACGTAGGCTCAGAAACGTACTTCTAAACCAGAGCACTACAATGTGGTCCCTAAAGTCTCCCAATCTACCTTTAAAAGTTCCCCAAATATTAAAAGTTCTAACACTGTTCAAAAACCCAAATTCAAAGTCTTCTGTGAGGTTCAGTGTCATTGCTTAAGTGTAAGCCCCTGCTGGGAAAAAAAAAAGGTGCTTATGCCATGGGTAGATGGTAATGATGATAAAGAGTGTCCATACTCTTCTATAAGATTACCATCTTCTAATGTGTTAATATGTTCTCCAGTCTGGAAACTCCCTGCATTTTGTTAAGATTTTAATTTACATATCCTATGGAAGCATGGATGATCAAATTATTGGTCACTCATGATTGGAGTGGATGGCCAATCTTCTCCCTCCCTGGAATTTACTGTAATCATATACATTAGTACTTGGTATTTCTGGTAACAATTTCTTATTTATTATTCATTAACATCAACTCAAGTATGGTAGGAAGGGGTTGGGTATGACTTTCATATCACTTAAAAAGTTTTAGTTTTGGGGTTCTGTTCCAGGAACCAAAGTTAAAGGGAACACACACACACACACACACACACACACACATGCTTGTTACTCTGAGAGATGTAAACAAATATCTATTTACCCCAGATAGAGCACCAACTACAGAGCAAAACACTATTTGACCTGTGTCTAGCTTAGTGAGTGAGCCAGTGTGTTTATTGGCATTACTTAACAGGTCACAAGTGTGAGGAGTCAGTCTTTCTTTTATAGGATCTTGGGTGACTCTGGCTGTATCAACAGAAGTGCACCACAGTGTTTGTGATGACTCATGGCAGCTTGCTGTATCCCTGGAGCTTGCTGCACAATTGCAGGCAGCTCAGCTGGTGACCTGAGTCTCCTCTCTTCAGCATAGCAATTGCTTACTGCTTTTAGACCTTTGTGGAAGGGCATGTGAATGTTAAGAGACTAACAGCTTCCTAGACCTTAAAAGTTTACTTTCAGAATGTTCTGAGTTTCTCTTCTTCCTTCAAGTAGTAATGTTTCAACTCAGCAGAAATAGACAACCACAATGTGTTTGTAGGGTCCTGTTGCTATTTTTTATACCAAGCATGTAGAGGTTGGACGACAACTTGTGGGACTCTTGTGGGACTCTTGTTTTCTTTCTTTCACCATATAGATCCTGGGCATTGAACTCCTTCCTGGTCTTCGGTTTTGCCCTCTGAGCAATCTTGCTGGCCCCTGTTCCTATCCCCAATCTTGAACTTAAATGCGTATTCCATTACCTGGTACTGATGTAGATCAACTCCATGTGATTAAAGAAATTGAGGCCTAGATAATTCTCCACAAGCATCCGAGGCCCTGTGGGCAAGGAACTGAACCAGTTCCTGTTTCTTGTGTTGGGGATTAGTGAGTTGCTCAGAACAGAGGCTGATGTACTTATCATTGCCTTTGGTGTCATTATTGTTATACTTTGCTTTTCACTGGGTGCAAGACGAAATCTCAATGAGATGAAGTGAGGCAGGCCGGAGTTCTTACAAGCAGGAAGCAATGGTAGACACTTGACTTTCTAGGTAGGAGTTGGCTATGGCAGGTCTACGAGCTGAGTCTGATTGGGAGGACTTGCCTTGGTCACATTCTAGGCAGCCACAGCAGCCCACATCACAATTGGGTGCCACGTGTGGAGAGATGTTTAATAAATACCTCGTGCCGATGATCACGACAGAGTTTTATGTTTGCTCTCAGCCTACACGATACAGAAGTATTGGAGTAGTTTAATCTGTAACGGAACACGAATTTTCCTGTATTGCCTATTAAGCTCTCATAGTGAAAGCTAGTAACTTGGACTGTGAGAGAAATGAGTCTGCGGTGATAGCAATTTAACGAGAAAGTTAGTGTGGAAGCCAAGTTCCCTTTCAGGTGCCTTAAATTCTACCTTTATTGTCTTGATGCTTTTTGGCTCTGAACTTGGCAGTTAATGGGCTCTGTAATAAATTCAAAGTTAAGTTGAGCCAGTGTGGAATTCTCAAGTCTGTGTGTCTATGCAAGATGCTCATGTCATTTAGGCCCTTCCCTGGTCATTTTTACCAAGCTGATTGTGTTGTGTGTTGGGCCATGTAACAAATAATTTACTAATTGGAATTTGGATTGAATGTTAGAGCAGGAAGCAATCTATGCTCAAGATCCTGAAGTCTTAGCTGTCTCCTGTTTTGTTGCTAATCTCTTTCAAACTGTGGAAACATCAACCAATCCATATTCATGTAAGTTATAAAACCATTTCTACAACCTTTTCTTTTATCACTGAGTTTGGCTGCCAGCTCATGGCAGGTAAGGAGGTACCCTGGAATTGTTTGTGCATGATTAGGAATGTTTTTAAAATTACCGCTGTGGTCAAGAAGAATGAAAGAAAAGGTCTTTATTACTCGTGTAATAAATAGCATCCCATCTGTGTTTAACCTGTAAACCTTCAGCACTGCATCACCCCTTCATCCGATTTCTTTCATGAACAGGAGTTGGGGGTTGGCAGGATGAAGCACATAGTTGTCTTCTGGTTGCTTTGATCCTGCTTCTTTTGACCTTCCAACTGTTATTAATAGCTTAAACTGTCCCTCCTTTTTTTTTTCTTTGCTTTCCCCTACATCCTTCATCTTGTCCTTGTTGGACAGTGATATAGGTATATTATTAAATATCAGCTATCAATAAACCAGTGGTATTAATTAAAGAAAAACAATATGTAAATTGTTGTAAGCAAGGGTTACTCTTGCACTTTTCTCAGATTACCATTAACTGACTCTGTCCACAGAACAATCACTACAATGTTTTTATCTTTATTGGATTCCTGATTTTTTTTCAAATATTTTATCTTCCAAGCATAAAATGACACAATCAAAATGTTGTTTGTTGGTATGAAGATACACTGTAAATCAAACTGGTCCCTACTATTGCAGCTAATATAAGTCTATGACTGAAGGTAGCCAAGACCCTGGAGGTGACATGAAACTTCCACTACCTCAGGGGACCCTCTGAAGTTATATGCAGCCCTTAGAAGTCTGGCCATGAGTGTCAAAAGAAGTGTAAAACACAATCTTGGCTCTTAAGGAGAGAGCCAAGGTAAGCTTACACAGCTAAGCTTCAGTTTTAATGTATAAATCAAGCCAAATGAACAGGAGGATGCCCAAAATGTTCTGAACCAATACATGGTTTACTAGGAGCAGGCAGAGAATAGGAAGAATCTTAAGCAAAGGACAGCAGAGAGGACACTAAGTTCCAAAGCCACAGCCTTACCGCAGAAGTCAAGGTACAAGTTAGTTGTAAGCACTCCTACTGTGTCCACATGAACGGAAGCAAGAGCTGCTTGGTGTTTGGATTGAGAGGGGTGGACATTGTGAAATTTCAGGTGTGCTTTTGTGATGCTGGTCTGTATGCTTGGCCTGAACCCGTTATCACTGAGGCTATCGTTCTGTCAATATTTGAGGAGTGGAGGTATCATCTAACAGAACAACACAGGACTAGAGGGATTAGCTTGAAAACAGAAGAAATATGGGAATTTGGAGGTTTATCAAAAAACCCATCATGTTATTAAGCTTCTCCAAGGAAATAGAGTCAATATAATAGTAACTGTCTCTAGCTAATCTATATGTATGTCCATGCATCTATCACAGAGAACTGACTCGTGATTTTAGAGTCTAAGATCTGTAGAGTGGGAAGGCTAGAGCTCCAGGGAAAAATCTCTGTTACAGCTTGAGTCTGGACTTCTATCTGATGGAAGAACTCTTTCTTAGGTCAACCTTTTCCTATTAAGGCCTTCAACTGAAGGGCACAACCTGTCTGCCTATACACTGTGGTCTGCTTTGTTAGAACATATAAGTTTAACTACTATTCTCACTTTAAAATATCTTCACAAAACATTGAAAGGAATATTTGAACACATATCTGGGTATCTTGGATGACTCAAGTTGATACAACTAATTGCCCCCAGAAATATCCTCTTTGTTGGAGTAGCCTGTGTTTCTCACCATTATTGAGACCTGTGAGGAATCTATGCATCAGATATCAAAGTTCCAGTGGTCTGCCCCTTAAACTTTATAGCAGGGTGAGGGGAGGGAGGCTTTGCCCTTGATTTCTGTGGTGGGAGGCAGGTGATGACTTCATTAAGGACTTTCCTTTGATGGAAAAATGTGATGCTCTGTAGAAGAAAAGAAGGATTCTGGATATCAGCAAAACAAGAGTCAGCTTTCCTTATTCTCTGAGTAACCCATGTTTCACAGTGCCTTGTGCCTACCATGTTTCCGCACTGGGTCTTCAAAGGACATTGATCTTGTTTTATTTTCTCATCATCAAATTATTACTGTTTAAATGGAAATTAATAGGATGAATGTTTCACTCTTTTATCTATAACTGTGGATTAAAAAGTACTCAGAATTATTTTGGAAACATAGTATATGTTCCATATTTTCTTAGTGAATACATGTATGAATGCCTGCTTGCCACAACAGCTCACATTTTGAAAATAAGTTCTCTCTCTCTCTCTCTCTCTCTCTCTCTCTCTCTCTATATATATATATATATATATATATATATATATATATATATATACAACACACACACACACACGCGCGCGCGTGTGTGTGAGTGTGTGTGTGTGTGTGTGTGTGTGTATGTGTGTGTATCTTCCATTGCTTGTTACTATGATAGAAAACTAGTTTTGAAAATAGGACTGATGACTTCATTCTTACATTTTAGCTCCATAGGATCAACCCAAAAGTCATAAAACCAAAAGCTTTGACAGGAGTTTATCCATAGACAGAAAGACACACACACACACATACACACACACACACACACACACACACACACACACACACTACTCGCTCTCTCTTCCTTTCTCTCTCTCTCTTTTACACACACAGAAACACAGGAGAGAGAGAGAGAGAGAGAGAGAGAGAGAGAGAGAGAGAGAGAGAGAGAGAGAGAGAGAGAGAAGCAAAATTAGTTATGAAGTAGAAATGAAAATAATTTTAGGGTTGAGGGTACACAGACAGAGAGTAATAGACACTACCTAGGATACATTACATCATATACATGCTTAAAAACAATTTATAAGTTTGTTCTTAAAATCAACGTCTTTCTAAAATCCACGTTGACCCTGTATTTATGGGCCTTTGTCTTGCAGTTCATAGGTTTATCTAAAGTTTTCCACTGTCTGAAGAGTTTCTCATGTCTTATGCGTTGTTATTTGCGTTGGGGGACTACTTACTAAAGGTTCCAAGAGCAAGCCAGATGTTAGAGAAGACAGCCGTTTGCCTCCTATGAAAAGCAACAGCCCCCTAAGACAATGATCAATCTTTTTCCAGATGAGCCGTGCTTCCCATTGAAGAATGTTTTAAAATATTTTCCACAGCAGAGAATCCACATTCAGTCTTCCATTGTTGCCAGAAAAGGCCTTCCCAGCCCTAAATAAACATTACTCAGCTAGTGCTAACCTTTCTGTGCGGATACTGAGGTATCCTTCATAGGGATGCCTTATATGATGGAACATACTTGGTAGCATCTTGAGGCAGTGTACCTAGGAGAATCCCAAACCTTGCCTTTTAGAGTCTTTGGTTTTCTGTCTTTCTGGATAAACCTCCCCAGGCTGTTGTTGCTGCGTGACAAGTCACAACAAACTTGTGGGCAATAAGGCAGCAGTCATCTACTGTGTTCATCAGGAGCCCAGCCAGCCATGAGCACATGTGGCTTTTCTGGAACCTCAGCTGGGAACACACAGCTTATGTGAGAGTAGGTGGCATGACTAGTGGCTGGAATCACCTGACCAGTCCATGTCTGTGGTCTGAAATTGTATCCTCTGTGTAGCTGGGGGAATGTTTGAGAGCATGGCCTTAGCTGGTATTATGGTCTACAATATTGCAAGTGACTTCTTGGCCTTCTCATGGTATGGTTTGGGGGGGCAAACACCTCAAGAATGATACTTCAGAGAATCTTCTTTCAGCCAGGTTGATTCGAAGCTCTTCCATTGATTAGTATAAAGGACTTGGCTATTTTTTTTTTCTCTCTCTCTCTCTCTCTCTCTTTTTTCTTATTTGGTCAGTAATTTATTTGAATTTTATCTTTTGCGTCTGCATTAAGAGATTCTGGCAGAAGAGAAGGTAGACGTTTATTTCCTGCTGTGGGATGATCTGGAGTCATCCTTCAGTATTTGTGTTGGGGACGGATGCCAGGACCCCCGAGGGCACTAAATCTGCAGATGCACAAGTTTCTAAAGTAAAATGCTACATTTTCATACACCAGTGAACACCCCACTCTATACTTCAATCATCTCTAAGTTACTTATAGCACCCAATATAATTCAAATGCTCTGTAAACGCTGGTTATGCCATACTGTTTAGAAAATAATGGCAAAGAAATAAATCTGTGTATGTCCAGTAGAGACACAATGGAAAGAATTTTGTGTTCCATCCAGAGTTAGTTGAAGCTGAAGCTGAGAACCTGTAGCCAAAGGGGTGGTCTGTGTTGGCTATTTGGGAATATGTAAGGTGACTTTTACAGTGTTGCATAAAGGGTTCAGAAGACGTTTGAGAAGGAAGGGATTAAAACTATCCATCACTTCCAGAAATTCCAGTGTCTTGCGATTATGAGTGAGTAAAGTTAAAATTATTACAATTGATAACTTAATAGTATTATTTAATTTACAATTACTATTACTTAATAGTTTACTTAACAAGTAACTATTAAGTTTGAACAAGACCCAGAAACTGTATATCATATGACATAATATAACACACACACACAGACACACACACACACACACACACACACACACACAAAATAAAATAGTGGTGTGTGTGGAGACCAATGGGTCACAACCATTGCCCGGAGAAACAAATAAGGCTGGCTTTCTCCTCATGCTTTTACCAATGAGAAAGATGGAGCTTGGGATAGCAGGCCTTGTTCCTTCTGCTGAACTTAGCAGCAGCAGCAGCAGCAGCAGAGACATGATATAGCATCTGCTTTTGACAGATCACAGGGCTAGTGAGATGGGTGATTTCAGAAAGACAAGCATGGGCTGAGCAAGGCGAATGCCCTGCAGCTCTTGGGGAGAAACTCCCTGGTCTATCTGCTTTGAGAAATGCATGGACTTCTACTTACGAAGCATCAGGGTCACTGGCTGGCTTTAGACCAGTGGTTCTCAACATTCCTAATGCTGCGACTCCTTAACACAGTTCTTCATGTTCAGGTGACCCCCAACCACAAAACTACATTCATTGTTACTTCATAATTGTAACTTTGCTATGGTTATGAATTGTAATGTAAGCACCTGTGTTTTCTGATGGTCTAAGTGTGACCCCCTGTGAGAGGGTTGTTTAACCCCCCAGTGAGGTCACAACCCACAGGTTGAGAACTGCTGCTCTAGACTGAGGTGACACTTATGTCAACTATGAGATGGATGTCTCTGGCTTGCAGTATATACTTCTGGGTTTTAGCTTCAAACGAAGCAGTAAGTTTGGGTGTTTGACTACTTTAATTACTTGCAGAAAACCTTGAGCATATTAAAGGAGGGGAGTAGTCATGGGAGAAAGTGAGAGGCAGAGGTTGGAGTTGTGCTCTGGGACCCTTGGGCCTTCCAGAAGAGACCGGTTACAGCTCTAAAGCAGAACATAAGCACCACCTTTAGCTGTTGTAAGGAGAAAATTGTCACCACAGAGCTCAGCTCACATTACAAACTCTGCAGCACTCACTGACATTTCTCAACCATCTTCTTCCTCACTGTGGCAATCATGGTTTTGGGGGCAGACAGACCAGCTTTTTCAACCTGACTTCCTGCTACCTGGAACCAGTCAACCTCTTCACCTTTCTGAGACAGCTCTCATTGGTTAGCAGAATCATTTTACTAGTTTAGTTAGTACATTAAGATATGGAAACTGCATAAAATATTCCCATGCATTTTCTAAAATTTTTCCCCCCGTTTTGCACAATAAATCTGTGTCCATTTTAAAGAGTCAACTTCCAGGGGAATTTCAAAGACATTCCTGTCTACTTTTCTTGATTGGCTGTAGCCTAAACAAGCCCTTCTTTGGGACCACCCATGCTTCCGAAGCTGAAAGTCCCCAAATATCCTTGACTAGCTACCCCAAGGGCCAAGGCTGCTTCCTTCCTTTATCCAGAAACAAGGAGTACTACAGTCTAGGTTGGAAAGTGTCCATTAGAGTGCACACTGCTTTTTATATTTGTCACCTGCTACCTAAGGTTGTACGGTTAAAGTTGAGATCCTCCATCCTCAGGACAAAACTGTATTACCTTCAGAATACTAAAGGAAATAGTTTTCCACAGAGGACATTTACATCCTCATCATATACTGCAGTCACTTGGGGGACCAGAAACTGAAAGGCTCCTGATAAAAGCAGTTAAGTTGAAGAGCTTGAACTACTTTCTGATTAGCTGGCAGCGATCCCTACACTGAAGAAATTCTTTGAACTGAGAGCTACTCCATTCCAGAAGCACTGGATAGTGTAGAAAATCTCCTCAGACTTCTGAGTACTTTGGGGTAGGTTTAGGAGTTTCCAGGGTGACCAACAATTAGATCATATTCTAATGTGTTACATGCTGATGGGAATCCAACTTCTCGCTTCTTCCTAACTGCCATCTACAAGCAATTCTTCCCAGAAGCTATGAATCACCTTTTAGGCAGGTTGTGACAGAATTATTGTTTGTTGTTAGTTTTAGAGTTTTCTAAGAGATCAAGTCACCAGCTGTGGTACTTAGCAAGTATTACGATGACAGTGGCATGGCAGACACCACCTTAGATTGTAAATAGATAATCTCATTATCTGGGGCTATTATCTGAATTTCTCTTATAACCATAGTGCTCAAGTATTAGAAAGAACAGTGTACACACGCACGCACACACACACACACACACACACAGAGAGAGAGAGAGAGAGAGAGAGAGAGAGAGCGCTTATACCCCCTCCCAGAAAGGAAGAAACCACCTACACCTACTCTCCACAACTATTCTTATTTTGAAATAAGGGGACATGCTGTCAAGTTAATCCAGTATAAACCAGGTTGCTCTGCTGTTCTCATATGCTAGTAATAATGACCCTTGAGGGTCATTAGACTGAGAACCATGAGATCCAAATACTATTGGCTAGTAGTTAGTCCTTGGAAGGGAGGTTGCAGGAGATGTTGTCTTTTGCCTTCATGTCAAGAAATCAAATCGGGACTTGTGGGTGAGACAATAACCCAGAAGGAACCAATCGGTGGGAATATGAGGAAAGTCTCAGAATTTGAGTTGGGCAGATACCCTTCAGCAGTGGCACACAGGAAATGCGTTACGTTGCGGCAGCCATTTAGAAAGCAAATAAGCAGGTGTTTATGATATTCATGACTAAACTTGGAAAGCCTAAGGACAATATGATGAAGCAGGTTGGAAAAACGGTGACTGGAATGTTACAGGGCTTGGTTTCATATAAACCAGGCAAAGAGACATAAACTAGAGTCACCTGGGTAAAAGAAACCTCAACTGAGGGATTGTCTCCATCAGACTGAGCCGTGTGCACCTCTGGGTGGGGTGCATTTTTGTGACTGATGTGGGAGGGCAGTGTAACACAAGGTCAGGTAGTTCTGGGCTGCATAAGAAAAGCAGCTGAGCAAGCCTTTGAGAGACAGCCAGTCAGCACCATTTCCGCACCTGCTCTGTTTGACTTCTTGCTCTTAGGTTCCTGCCTTGGCATCCCTTGATGACAGGCTGCCACTTAGAAGCATAAGATGAAGTAAATTCTTTTCTCCACAAGTTTGGTTATGGTCAGTCAGTGTTTTGTCACAGGGGCTGAGAAACAACCTAGACCAACTGGCAATCAACTTAGACCAACAGGCATGTTAGTGGCTCACAGAAGCTGGGATAATTCCCTTCCCAACTCACAGGAGCTGGGAGAATTCCCTTCCCAAGTTTGCATTCAGAGACTTCTTGCTGGCAACTGGCAGTGGTCATAGTGAATGGGAGCAATAGCACTCTGAGAAGTGGAGAAATGACAGACCTTATAAAGTGGCAGACAATATTTTGCATACCCTTCGGGGAGTCACTTGTAAACATTTGTCTGTAAAACCATGTTTAAGAAACATATGCCTTTCCTTGGCCAGATGTATAGCTGGCAAATAATTTTTTCCCATTCTATAGGCTTCTTCTTCTCCAGTTTATTTAAAGTTTCCTTTGCAGTACAGAAACTAGACACGCCAAGCTGCCCTCTAAATTTGTATCTCTCTATTCACAAATTAGTGCAGCTTTCAGAACTCAGAGAAATTTGTGCAGCAGATGGTGATCAAATTCACAAGGGGTCAAAGTGTCCACAACGCATGGAGTATTCAGTCCCAAATGGGACACCTATACTGTTCCCCTCAATCCCCCGATGAGAGATCATATTAGATGAAGGGGTGGGAAGCTTTTAAAAAGCAAAGCTCACAGAGGACCAGAGTGAAACTTCTGGACATGGCAGAACCCCTGCATTGGTGAACTCACTGAAGCTGTAGCTGCCTGTACAGGATCTGCAGAAGATCAAGCCAGTTAATATTCTAGACCGAAGCAGGAGGAGCTCACAAGCTCCCACCCTTAGCTGACAAGTTGCTTAGACTTGATGGTTTCAGGGAGAGGCAGAGTCAGTTCCCTCTAAGAGTATAGCCATTAGTCAGGAATGGTGGCACAGGCCCTTAATCTCAGCGCTTGGGAGGCAGAGGCAGGTGGATCTCTGTGAGTATGAGCCCAGCCTGGTCTACAGATCAAGTCCAGGACAGCCAGGGCCACACAGAGAAACCCTGTATTGAAAACCAAACCAAACCAAACCAAACTAAACCAAACCAAACCAAACCAAACCAAACCAAACCAACCAACCAACTAACCAACCTAAAGGGAGTATGAAAGAGTGGGTAGCACTAGTAGGTCAGGCACACTCCAGTGTGTGGCCCTATACCCCGAGTATATGTGCTGCACCAATCGGACTTGGTGGGTGAGTTAAGGGAAGAAAAAGAGGATACAGGATTGGGAGAGGGTTGAGAGGAACCAATGAATTGGGAAGGAGTTAGAGGGAGGAGGGACTAAGTATGATCAAAATACATTGCATAAAATGCCAAAGAATTACTAAAATAACTATATTAAAATAAGTTTTTTCAGTGTATAAATTCTGGTGGTGCATAATTATTCAACCCACAACAATTGTTCTTGCTGAATAACTTTTCCCAGAAATCTGTAACATTGTCCATTGCTGGTGGGGAATTCTGGATTTTAGTACAAACTATTTCATTCTTGAAGATTTCAGGAAAGTTAGGGGAGGAATTATGAGGAGATTAGTGGAAAAAAAAAAAGAGATGAAAGATAAACAGAAGAGAAGAAGGAGGAGGAGGGGATGGAAAAGGAAGAGGAGGAGGAGGTGAAGAAGGGGAGGAAGAGTATGAGAGAAGAACCCCCCCCCTCTCCCCACTGGGTAGAGATCACATAGTAGAAATGTGACCATGTACAACACAAGGTGAAAGCTTTCATCAGGAACCAAGCCAGCTGACATACTGATCTTGGACTTTCCAGCATCCAAACTCTGAAGAAAATTTGTTGTCGAAGGCAAAGATTTAAAAAGAATGCTCTTACCTGGATTCCAATGTGTATTTCAGATAAAGGAAGGAAGGGTGAGATTGGAGGAAGGGCTCAATTAACACCCAGGTTTCCCCCTTGTTATCGTTGTCCTTCCCCAATAAAAGGCTCCAAAGCACCACCGTGGCACCCTACAATGCCACGGGAATTAAAAACCTTTGGGAAAAACCATCCTTTCATGTGACGCTATGACAGTATTCTTTCAACCACTGCTCCCCTCTCTGAGATCTAGGAATACCGACACAAAACAGCAGGGTTTCCCCCAGTTTTATGAGACTGTTTTCAAATGGAATGCCAGAGAAATGTCAGTCTGAGAACCCTGGAAATTTGATTCTTATAAAGACAAGAAGAGATATGCATGGGAAATAGTTAGCGTCCTCACCAGTCCGGGTCCTCAGCTTCCGTTTGGATCTTCCTCTTGTTGGGATACAAAGTCAGCCCTAAGAAGTCACTAAACTCACATGCTATATTGATGGCTCCCGGTTCTACCATTAACATATTATCTTGTCTTCTTTTTCAGGTCAAAATCTATCCCCGGGAGAATAAGATTTGATGACCGCTAGATCTTTGGATGGGTTCGTACAGGTGCCGCACCTTGAAAAGGCTCCTGGCATGGACACATTTTGTGCACTTGATTTATCGTTGTTTGTTTGTTTGTTTTTGTTTTTGTGCTCCAATGGTGAGTTAACCAAGTCCTTGAGACTGGGGTCAGGAGAATCACAGAGGCTGTCCAGCAGCTGGAGCAGAAGTGCAGACATCTGGCATGAAATCCTTGAGTCGATCCTGTTGTTTCCAGGGTGTCTGGGTGGATACAAGGGAGAAGTAGCATGAGCAACACGACTTCTGCAGAAAACAAGTGAGAACGCTTTATCACTAACTGCGCCATGACTTTCCCAAAGAGTAAAGTGATTCGGGAGGCACACGCTTTATGGTGACCATTCTCTTCAGAGGTCCTCTTGTACTCCGTAGTTTGATATTCTTTTCTTTTCATCTCACTCTCCCCCTTTCCTAAGACTTGCAGCAGATTCTTTGCCTTTCAAGGCCTTCTGATTCTACCACGTCTTTCCTTGACTTTGTCCCCTGGTTTCCCTTCTGTGGGATTCTCATCTTCGGAGGGAGCGGCGGAGTCACGGCTGGCCAGATTGCACCCCTTATCTTTACCCACAT
Source organism: Mus pahari (assembly GCF_900095145.1). Lineage (NCBI taxonomy): Eukaryota > Metazoa > Chordata > Mammalia > Rodentia > Muridae > Mus > Mus pahari. The sequence goes on along the minus strand of NC_034591.1, from coordinate 37,950,605 downwards.
TCCTTCCTGTTCCCTGCCCTTGCCAAGTTCCATTCTTCACTCTGCCCTTCAGCCTCCGAGCTAGCTTTGAACACAGTCTTCTGCCGTGTACCCTGTGCGTCTGTATTCATCTCCCAAATAGCAGGGCCAGTGAGTGCTCTTTCTTCTGCTGAATTCCTTGCCTGTCTCCCTACGCCCCAACCTCCCATGTTGTCATTTACATTTTTGTCCTATATTTGTGTATTTCCTTTTAAATGATCTAAAGCAGAGACATTCTTTATCTGCACTGGAGTTAGGCTCTCTTACAGAAAGATATTAGACAAATATCACAAGATAAAGTATAAATCCACTTTGGTCTCTTTACATTTGAGAAGTAATATATCTAGCTGCTTTCTAAATACAAATAAAAATAATTGAAAATCGTCTCCAAATGATTAACAAAAGTCAATTAAGGTTTATGAAAAGTAAATATTCTTCTCTTCCTAATCAGAGGAGATCAGAAGAGGGTACTTGACAAATTAAATTGCTCCATCTCACAGGGACAACTTAGGCAGGATCAATGTCTTAGCCTTACATGCTGTGTCATTTTGCAATATAGAAGAAATAGATTATTTCTCATCAATCGAGTACAACCTTTGGATTCATCTACGTTAGCTTTTCTAATCTGGTGACCTGACACCTAGTGTTAACTTTGAGTACTGCTAAATGTCCACATAGGAAGTTTCTGTATTAAAACCTGCATTTTTTTTTTTTTTTTTTTTTTTAATTCTGTTGAGTTTCTTAACTTGTGAGATTTATGCTGGTCACAGTATGTTCTCAGCGTATATTTAGCTGAAATGAACAAGGGAACTTAGAGTCAGGAAGCTGGGTTTCAACCTGATTAAACTAGCTCTCATGACCTTGTGCACACTACTTTCTTCTTTGAGTCTGACGCCATCAGTGGTAAAGTTAAGCACATGTTTGTTTAGACGGACAGATGCTGCATTACTACAGACAACTTATTCATGTTACTACATGTTATAAGATAGAATGACAACTAGATATGAGTGGTTTATAGTGACACCTTCTAATAGAGCCTTTACTGTGATGACAGTATTCCACATGGCTACTGAAATATGCCTGGGGATATTGAAGAATTGAATGGAATTTTATTTAATATAAAATGAACTTAAATATATATAGCCACACATGCCTAGTGGCTTCCACCTTGAGAGAGTATACTCTTTTTTTTTTGTTTGTTTGTTTAGTTTTGAGCATGGAATGCTAAGGCATTCTTCATAAACTTGAGGCTTACTTGCCAACATACTTGAGTTACACTCCATACTGTGTGACTTTGGTGGTACCATTTCAGATTCGTCACAGTTTGGAGTGAATTCACCACACAAGCACATTGGTCTTTGTTGTATGGTTGTAGTCTCTCACAGTTCAATTAGATCTGATTCAATAAGATCAGGATAAAGACAATCTCTTTTTCTAGTTTGCAAGCAGAAATTGAAGTGTGTAAAAACATTAAGATCTGCTCTAATCTTGGTGGAGGTGAATTTCAAAGCTCACTTCCTAATTATTTTCTAAGGTCGTAAGTATTCTCTGCACTGAAGAGATCTGCTTTTTAAGAGGTTATCATCCATGAAAAGGTATAAAACTATATTACTTTCTATTTGTTATGCTACAGAGTACAGAATTATATTCGTCTTAATTTGCTATGAAGTCTGTAGAAGATAAAAATGCCTAGATAGTTCCATTACATTTTATCAAGCACTCTTAAAATCCAGACTTTCTATCTGGTCAAAGAGCAAGATGTACTTGAGATAAACCCAACACTGTATACAATGAATATACATGGATGAAAATTTGTAAAAGTCTATATAGATAAAACTAAATGATTCTGAACAGAAACTTTATCTATTTTATTTATTCTTTATCACTAGACATATTTTATTCTATGTATATTATTTCAGCACATGCACACATATACAAACGTCTCTCTCTCTCTCTCTCTCTCTCTCTCTCTCTCTCTTTCTCTCTTTCACACACACACACACACACACACACACACACACACACACACACNTCACACACACACACACACACACACACACACACACACACACACACACACACACAGAGTCCTTTAAGATTTGAGGTTACTGGAAGTGATTTTTTTAACAAGGGTGTTGAAAGCGTTTCTCTTAGCAAGATGCTTATACACAGCAATATTTGTATCAAAACAAGCAAGTGTGATTTATAAAGTCTAGTTATAATATATGTAATTAATGTTATCATTTCTACAGCTAAGACTACTCAACTCCAAACTTTCACCTTATTATAATTATTGTCAACCTCTCAAAAATGCAAGGTCTGTATGCACATGTCAAATACCCCTAGCTGGTCACTTTGGGATGAACTCTGTGTGACCTCCTCTCCACTCAAAAGATTGTCCTCTGTGTCTAGAGCAACAGTGGTTGGAAAGATCAAAATGTGATGATTTTGAGAATACTCCTTTAAATAATAATTTTAATAGTGACCACAATGCATTGCACAGCCCTGCAGTATTTTCTGAGATGGAGATAAGGTTTTCATTAGAAATTCGGTGAATGAGTGAGCCGAAGTCCTTAGAAAGTAGAGTTCCATTCACTGTGTATAGTTGTACCCAGGCTTGTAAAGTATACATTCATAATATGTGATTACAGCGAATACCATGTTCTGCTGCTATTTGGGGGAAACGGAACATTCTCATATATGTTTTTAGTCTATCACATGAAGTTATAGGTTGTCTCTGCTCCCTGAATATATCCAGGAACCACAATTTGAAAATCATTGTGTTGGTATAGCTCCAGTGGCTCTGTACTCAGCAGAGTATGAACATTGCAAGTGGAAATGCACACTCCTTTAGAAATAACCATTTCAAAACTGGAACATGGTTGTGCTTACAGATTCCTATGTGTTCTGCTGATTTATTCAGATCGTTGCCTTTCTTCGATTGGGACTGGAACAGGAGGGATTGGGTGGGAGTAGTCCTGGCAGGGAGAGAATACCAGGAGAGACAAGTAGAGTTGGGGATATCTTGGGGATCAATTAGAAACATAGTGCAATGGAAACTCCCAAGAGTCTATGATGGTGACCCTAGCTAAGACTCCCAATAACAGGGGATACAGAGCCTGAATCAGTCATCTCCTGTAACCAGGCAAGACTTCTACCAACTCAGTCACAAAGCCTTCAACCTACAGTTTATCCACCTGGGACAAAGGTATCTCAGAAATTGTAGGAGTGGCCAACCAATGACCAGTCTAGCTTGAGACCCAATGCTACCAGAGGGAGCCCAACCCCTGACAGTGCCTGGAAGGCCATGACCCAGAGGGTGGATAGCCCAGAGGTCTAGGATAGAACCAAACAGAACATGCAGCAAACAAACAACAAAAATCCAAACCAAAACCCAATCCAAACCAAAACCAAAACAAAACAAAACAAAAAAAAATCCCCTTAAACCAAACCAACCAATCAACCGAATGAAATGGTTCCGAATGATATTCTGATATGCTTGTAGAATAGAGCCTAGCATAATTGCCATCAGAGAGGCTTCATTGAGCACCCGATGAAAACAGATGCAGAGACCTATAGCCAAACAAGGTCAAGGGCTCCACAAGAAAACTTACAGAATCAATTAACATGGGCTCCTAGGGCCTGACGGACTGAAATAGCAATCAGGGAGCCTGCATAGGTCTAACTAGGCCCCCCACAAACACATTATCTTGGCTTCTCACGGATTCCTAGCAGTGGGAGCAGTGGCTGCCTCTGACTCCTTTGCCTGCCTTTGGGATCCTTTCTTCCTGCTGGGCTGCCCTGTCCTGCCTTGATGTGAGGATATTTGCTTAGTCTTACTGTAACTTGTTATACCATGTTTGGTTGAGATCCCTGGGAGGCCTGTTCTTTTCTGAAGAAAAATGGAGGAGGAGTGTATCTGGGTGAGAGAGGAGTTAGGGGCTGGGAACTGGAAGGAGTGGAAACTGAGGTCGGGAAACTGAGGTAGCTACCTTTGCAGCATGCTTCCTGTTTGTGGAAGACTTGCTGAAGGTCCTAGGTCTCCTCAGCAGTTCGTTTTCTGGTTGTCCAGTAGATGGCAGTCTATGCACTGGTTTTCATTGACCATCTTCCGTGTAGGAGTCAGACTTCATCATAAAAGGAAACATGCACTTGTTCTTTTGGGTCATTGCTTTTGAAAAAGATTTTGGCACAATAAAGCAAATGAAATAGTTTACTTAAAATACCTAAGATCTTAGAATAGTAAGAGCAACAAACAACTGTTTTGGGGTTTTTGTTTGTTATTTTGTACATTTTGTTTGTTAGGGTATGATTGGCAGCCAAGATGCTGCCTTTAAATGTGACTTCGTCATGCTAGATGCTGCTTTGCTCTCCTGAAAGCTTTTCTTTTACATGAAAGCACAACTTAGGGGCAGATGTGGTTTGCCCCCTAAGGTCCAAGTTATAGACTTGGTCTTCAGCTTAACCCTGTTAGGAGGAAGTAGTGGAACCTTTAAGAGGGAGAGTATAGCTGGAGACTTTCAGAACACCAAGAGTGCTTTTGAAGGGGATTGTGGGATCACAGCTCCTTCTTTGATTTCCATTTCTGGCTGTTGTGTGAGTGCTTTTGCTCTATTTTACATTTCTGTCACTGCGTGCTGTCACTAGCCCAAAGCAATGGGGTCATCTGATCATGAACCAAAATCTCTAAAACTGTGAGCCAAAAAAGTTATTACTATGAAATACTAAGAGTTGGCTCATAAAGAGGCATTTAGAATGATTTGGGAAAGGAAAGAGAAGAGGGAGAGGAAGGGAAGAAGGAAGGGAAGGAAAGAGTCAAAAAAAAAGAGATACAAAGACACACAGAGAAAGAGGAATGTATAGAGGCCGAGACCGAGGATAGATGTTTTTCCCTAAGGAAGAGGAGGGTTTAAGATTTTCACCCTCATGGTAGTCTTGTGTTTCTCCAAGATTTTATACAGTTGTATAAAAGAAGAACTTGTTCTTGATGAAGGAGTAAGGAGGAACCAAGCAACATCACTGACTGTCGAAGCATGTGCCTTCGGGTAGTGTATTAGTCAGGGTTCTCTACAGTCACAGAACTTATGGGTAGCCTCTATATATTGTAAGGGAATTTGTCGATGACTTACAGTCTGTAGTCCAACTCCTCAACAATGGTCAGGAGCAGCTGTGAATGGAAATCCAAGGATCTAGCAGTTGCTCAGTCCCACAAGGCAAGCAGGCAAAGAAGATAGAGTGTGTATCTTTCTTCTTCCAATGTCCTTATGTAGGTCTCCAGCAGAAGGGGTAGCCCAGATTAAAGGTGTGTACCACCATGCCTTTAATCCCAGATGACCTTGAACACAGAGATCTCCCTGTCTTAATCTTCTGGAATTCATAGCAACTATGCTTTAAGATCTCCATGTCAAGATCCAGGTCAAAAACTTCTCCCAGCCTCCAGATTAGGGTCACTGGTGAGCCTCCAATTCTGGATTGTAGTTCATTCCAGATATAGTCAAGTTGACCACCAGGAATAGCCACGACAGGTAGCAAAGCCGGTACTGAACTGGGTGGTAGCAGCTGATGTCTTTAATCCCAGCACTCCAGTTCGAGGCCAACCTGGGAGATTAACCAAACCTATGTCTCACACACAGTTCTTCTCAATTACGAATGCTCTTTGCTGTTGCACTTTTCACAAGGTCATTGTCTTTTATTACCTTTTCAGTCTTTTGGTCTCAAGCTCATAGCAAATATTTCTTTACTACATACATGAGTATCTGATAATGCAATATATATATATATATATATATATATATATATATATATATATCAACCTTAAGAATTTGCAGATTCAAAGGAGATGGCCATCTACAGTGATAGAGATGATGGGGTGGGGAAAGCTTTTCAATGGGAAGGTCAGCAAATGCTTACCACTCTAAAAATGCTGTGGAGGCAAGGCCAAGTACAAGAAACTACAGAAGTCAGGGAGGAAACATATGAGGAAATTGGCACAATGCACTTAATATGTGCTCAAAAGAACTGATAATAGCATATTTGCGCCTTCACGTTCATAGCAGCATTATTTCCTATCGAAAAAATTTCATACAATATATTTTAATAATGTTTTTCTCTGTCTTCCAATTCCTGCCTGAATCTCCCACTTTTTTGCCCACCCAAGTTTAAGTTCTTTTAAAAATCTCTTTCAAAAACAAATAAAAATAAGAAACAAAAACAGAAACCCCAAGAAATACAACCCTACACAAAAGACAAAATAAAAACAAAAACAAAAAAAAGAGAAAAATAAAAAAGTCCAATAAGACAGAAAGTATCAAAAACAAAACAAAATGAAAGAAAAAAGTCCCACAGCAATATCACTGTGTTTGTTTGGGTTGGTCAACTACTCCTAGGCATGGGGTCTTCCCTGAAGTGTGGTTGATAGACACAGTGAGACTCCACTGGAGAAAACTGATTCCTCATTTGCCAGATGGGTATCAATTGCAGATAGCTTCCTGATTCAGGGCGGGACTCCGAGCTCATGTCCTCTTCTGAGTGCTGGGACCCTGTCTAGCTTGAACCCATGCAGGTCTTGTCAGAGCAGCATTATTGACAATAGCACAAAGTGACCCAAATGTCCATGGATGGATGGATACATGGATGAATGGATGGGTGGACAGCTGGATAGGTTAAAAAAAAATCAATAATAAATGATGTGTATACATAAAGCAATGTTCAGTCTTAAATAAGGCTGCTTTCTGGCAACCTTGAAGACACAATGCTTAATGAACAAGCCAGTCTCAAAAAGAACACATACAACATGACTACACTTCCATGAAGTATCTAGTAGACCAACTTGCAGAAGCAAAGCAGAGCTGTGGCTGTTCAGGATTCTGTGGGGGGAGCAATGTGGAGCTGTTTAAGGAAGTCAGAGTCTCAGTTTCGCGAGGTCAGAAGATTCTAAAGGTTGGTTATCAAACAGTGTGAAAGTAGTTGCCACTACAATAGGGGAATATATTTAACACTACAAACTGTGTATGTAAAGTGACTTACAAGATAAAATTATGTCATGTGTATTTCACCCTAGCTAGAAAGAAGCAAAAAGGAAAGAGGAAGAACTCAGTAGATTATGCTGGCTGTGCTTTGGGTAGCATCTAGGTCTTTCTTCTCCTTGGATCTGAGAGCACCACATGTAGTTCAGCTTTGTTTATATCTGAGGGACAGATTTAGTCATACTACCAACTCTAGTTGGGTCTTGCCCTTACGACATTTCCATCTTCCATACCCACTTTGTTAATGGAGGGGGTAGGTATAAGGTGCGTGTAAAGGGTCCTGCACTCTTTACTAGACACTGACCTGATGCATCTGAGATTGAGGTACTGATGGCCATCATTGCCTCTTCTCCTGTAACTTACACTTTTACTCTGATCAGGGCCTAACCCAGGATTGAGGACCACGGTGCTAAAGATTGGGCTTCTAATAGGTGCTTGATGCTCTCTGCTGTGGAGGTGAAGACAGCAGAGAGAGGGCCAGTAGAACCTAAAAGCAAGGATGCAAACAGTGAGAACGGCTTCTTAGACGCTCATTGGTCAACTCGCTGTGGCTTCCTACCAGCTAGTCTCCACCAGTGAAACAGACAGGAGCAGGCAAAATTGGTTAGGACCTGGTCATGGGTCTATTGATTCCCTTTTGACATCTTCCCCAGATGTCAAGTCTTACGTGTGCACATGAGGCCGAGTGTGCCTGCCTCTGTCCTTGTCCTTTGCAACCGGGCTCAATCAAAATCAAGTACTGGCCACTTTCAGAATTCCTGTCATATAAAGTTCCTTTTGTCTTAGTACAGAACAGAACAAAGAAGACCACCCATACCATAACAAAACAAAACAGGAGCCTCCCCACCTTTTCATCTAACTCCACACTTTTTGCCTGTTGGAAAGAGCCAGGGTGATGATATTAGTGTTTAGATTTTTCTTGGTGTGGTGAGCACCTACCGTTTCCTTGGAGAATGTGTGTGTGTGTGTGTGTGTGTGTGTCTGTGTGTCTGTGTGTGTGTGTGTAAATGAGTTATTTATAAGCCCATTAGCATGTAGGATATTCCTTTTGTTATTTTCTCAAAGAGCATCAACTATATACAAAGAAATTAATGTTTGCCTTTCTGTGGGCCATTCACCTACTGATTAATGACACTGTCTAGGGAAGAGTTACTGGGGAGAACTAACAGGCTACTGTGGACAATTCATTCTGAGTTCTGGCTTTCAGCGCTTCCTGCGACATAGCTCTTCTATGATATCCCCCGAACCCGGCCAACCTACAGTCGCAGAAACCAGGTTTTACACTAGTTTTTACATCATTTGACTAAGACTCCAAGTCTCATAAATGTGAAAGCTTCTCTCTCGCTTTGTGCTCACCTGGAAAAGGAGTTTATTGCTTTCATAGATAACCGTTTCCTAAGACCTTAGCGCTTGAGCTGGTGGTTTCCCGGCGCTGACAGACATCCAGACACTGCTTGATCTTCTCTCACTTGCTCAGTTGGCTAGGAGAGGGATGTTTTGCGCACTGCAGATGTGAAGTGGCTGCAGCTCGGACTGGTGAAGGCCAGAGTCATTAGTTCTGCTTCCTGTTCATCACTGAGTCAAGGACCAGTGACGGGCATGTGCTATGTTGACTACAGCCCAATTTTTTATCCTTGTGAAAGGGTTTTACTGATACATTTAAATTCCTGCTGTCTATGGCTACTTCAGGGCTGACCCTGACAAAAGGCCTTATGCCCTGTGTAACTCCCGAAGATTATCTGGCTCTGAAACCTTCCTGAGGTTTCAGCCTGAAGGAAGTTATTTACAGAATTTGGAGAGAATGGATTGAAAAACATACAATATCTCTTGAACATCTTTGGGGCCTGAAGGCTAATGTCAAAATGGCCACCCCTTGGCTTCCATGTGGCATATTGTCGTTTCAGTTTAGCTCTGCCAAGGCTGTTGCCAGCGACACACTAAGCCGATCTCTGGTCAGCACTAAAGAGCTTCTCATTTTTCAAGCAATCATTAAAAAAAAACAAAACAGAAAACCAAGCTTATGATTTTTTTTAGAACTCAATGGAAATTGCAAAGTAGGATAGGGTGCCATCTGGGCTTGCACACTAGGGAAAGAGCTTGCTGTAGACCTCTTAGGAAACTTTCCAGGGCTCTTGTCTCTTTATCCAGCCTGCAGGAATGCTCACTGCCCCACCCCCACCTCCTTCTTCTAATATTTTTTTGGGAACTCTGCTATCCCCTTGAGTCTTATTGTTCCCATGTATTTTTTCTTTTTTCTTTAATTTTTTTTTTTTTTTAAGCTAGTGAGTCAGAGCTCTGCTACAATGAGAAAAACGTTTGGCCTGACAGGGCCTTGCCAAGGCTGGTGACTGTGCCAAGGAGCGGGGTTGGTACTGCCCGTGCTAAACTAAGTGCAAGCCCAGTGGTGCGCTTACTGTGGGCTTGGGCATTTCTCTGTGGAGAGGCCTTTTATGCTGCATGGGCCTCTTTAGTTCTCTTTGCCCTGTGCCCTTTGCGCTTTTCTGGGGAATCCTACTCCTCAGGGTAGGGCTGATGAAGCATTCCTGAATTCCCTGAGGGTAACCGAGGCAAACTAAACTCTTTTCCGGCGAACACCAGCGCCCCTTAAGACACCTTGTTTGAATGTCTTCTTTTTCCCAGGTCTCAAACTAATTCCCTACGGGGTCTGGATGGTAGCAGCTTAGCAGCTAAGTGCGGATCCCACAGGAAAGGACGTTCAGTTTAATTCAGTGTAGACCTAAGTTGGACTAAATCACGGCAATGTGCATTTCCAGTGACACGAACATAACGATGGCTTCATTGGGACAACGGATGGAAACAGGACTATATTTAAATCAATAGGAGAGCTGTCCAGCTGCTCTTAACTTCCCCCACTTGCCTGAAGCTGGTGGGATTTGCCTTCCCAATGGTCTCCAAGAGACCTAAGCTCAGGACGATCCTCATTATTTATCTTTCCACCCTAACTCCAGAAGTGGACACAGATGCCCATCCTACAAGAGGACAGATGCCCCAACAGAGAAGGGAAAAATGCTGGCTTAGCAGTGACTCATTGTGTGACCATGGAAAATTCTAGTTAGAAAGCATGGAAAAGTTAGATTTTTCCCTGGAGAAGCATCTCCTAACAGTGCCTCCCACTCATCTGCTCACCCTATATGTCCAGAACAGCCTCTGCAGGAAGGAAGGGAAGCGGGGACATCCATGACTGTGGTGGGGAGAGGCAAGCTACAAACAGATGGGCTAATCCACTTGGGCATTGCCAGTATTGCGTTTGTCATGGGTGACTGTTCAATAATGTAAGGCCAGCTGCTGTAACAGAAAAACCCTCACATTTTTGTAACCCAGCTCAGTGGAAATTCTTGCTCATGCAGGAGGCATTCTTGCTGGGCGGAGATAGATGGTTATGGCACAGGCCACTACAGTCTTTTGAGGGATTGCATAAGATAAGCATGGCCGTCTCAACACTGAAGCTTCACAGATTCTCTTGATTTCTATTTTCCGGCCAATAGGCAGAGGACGAGGGGTAGATCATACATGAGGTACTATGGTTCAAGTCTAGAAAGAAAATGATGGTTTCTGCTTAAGTACTAGTACCAGATCTGAGGGACACGGCCAATAGTAGAAATGGTGGCATAGGAAGGGAACATCAGAAGGGAAAGCAGAACATCATACAGGAACTAGTCAGTCAGTTTCTGGCATGGTGGCCAAAGTGCATTTCCCAGATTGACAAGTACTAATAGTAGGCCCATCGTAGGTGCTGGTCGCCGAGCATTGGCTAGTCCTGAAGTCTGGAATTAACTTGGGAGAACCAGACAGTGATGCAAAATAGGAAGGCCAGAGCCAAAATAGGAAGGCCTGAATGGGTCTGAACAGGGAAAGCCATAGTGGTTTCAGGAACAAAGTGCTGGAAGCTCAGATAAGTTTGTATTCCTTGGCCAATCCAACCAATTGGAAGGAGCTCCAGTTTGGGAGTGATGTTCTGGACATGATGTGTAAAGTAAAATTCTAGATCATATCACCTGAGAGCAAGGAGTGGCTAGCCCAGGAACTGAGAAAGCTAGGCGTCTCTAGCTGGTTCAAGTGACGGAGACTGAGAGTACCGCATTACATACAGCACTTCTCCCATTCACCAGTCCAGGAAGCACAGAGCCATCTTGGAGGGCCCATCTCTGGGAAACCTGGCATCCTGTGAACCACGAATCCTGTGTGAATCTGCTATTGTGTGGGTGACAAGCAAGTGGATATAAAACCAGCAGTCCCTGTTGGTAGCCCTCTGGATCACCTAGTTCGTCCAATACCTCCCAATAGTGGGGGCACTTTCTAGCTGAGAATGTAGAAGTGCATTTGGTTTGGCTATGTCAGTTCACAGGATGGAAATGGTCATGAGCCTTAGCAAGATCTCCTCCCTCTCATGGTGGATAAAGTGTGTGTGTGTGTGTGTGTGTGTGTGTGTGTGTGTGTGTGTGTACACACCCGTAGGTGGAGTAGGCCAACTCAAGGAGACTGTAGTCAGCTGTCCCTTCATTCAAAGCTGATGCTAGATGACTAGTTTCAGGCTCATGGCTGCAGCTGGAAGAGACCAGGGTCAAAGCTGGAACATGTGACTGATCATCCAGAGTCGGGAAAGTGAGTGGGAGGCACTTAACAAAGGCTCAAACTAGAGTCCCCTTGTGCATCTGTGGCAACTTTACTCACCTCAAAGTGTTAGAAAGTTTAGGATGTTCCTGCCACTCTTCATTTGTTATAAACTGTAGCAACACAACATTCCTAACACTGTGCACGCTACTTCTCACTGTTGCTTTTGCCTGGCTCCAGTGGTGGCAGGGGATGTGGGCGGTGAGGGGTGGGGGGTGGGGGGTGGGGTGGGGAGATGGATTGATTCTAAGGTGAGCATACAAAACATGGATGGAAAGTGAAAGTGTTTTACTGAGTTCATCACATTACTCTTGCTGTTCATGGGTGACTTAGATCTTTCTTTTTCTTTCTCGTCTCCTTCCCTCCCCTCTTTCCCCCATCCTCCCATAGTTCTCTCAACCTTATCATCTCACTTTTCTCCCTCATCTTCTCCACTTCCAGTTTCTTAGTTAATAAACGAAATGAACTACCTGACGAGCCAACTCCACAGTTTTATAATGGGTACTTTGGTCTAAATGTGCTGTCCATTCCAAACTTATATGTTGAAATGTTTACCCTCAATGTATTGGGAGAGAGGGGACTTTGAGGTTGACCAGGTTGTATCAACAGAACTCTCTCTTATGGATGCTGTTTTAGAAATCACTTTTCTGTCATTGTGATAAAATTCCATGATCAACACCAACTTGTTTTAACTTACAATTCTAGAGGGACAGAGGTGACCTAGCAAAAAGAGATTAAACTACTCCTCTGGTCAGAGGGAGAGCGGATAAGTATACTCTCTATAAACTGTTATAATCCTATAAGGCTAACAGAGGTGTGTGTGTGTGTGTGTGTGTGTGTGTGTGTGTATGTGTGTGTGTGTACGCTACAGCACAGTGGCAAACAGTTAACTTTCATAATCATGAGACTAGAAATCTATAATCCAAGTACCTTCAGCCAGTGTTGGAAAGACCCAAATGAGCTGTCCTGTCATAATGTTATATCCAACCAGCGCAGGGAAGTTTGCTAAGTAACATAAGGAAGGAATACGGGAAACTAACAGCAGTCGATGGAATGATTGGTGAGCAAGATCTGTGGCGTGGCAAGAAATACTGTGTCGGCTTTTCTGCCCTTGTAAAAATAACAAGGAAGGAAGGAAGGAAAGAAGGAAGGAAGGAAGGAAGGAAGGAAGGAAGGAAGGAAGGAAGGAAGGAAGGAAGGAAGGAAAAAAATCTGGGAAAAGCACCACAGACTGCCTCCCTTTCAGTGCTATTCTTCAAGTACAGCTTTATCCAAGACCATGCACACTAGAGGGACTGTGACCCACCAAACTGTGACCAGTTTAGATGTATTCTTCATTGGGGTATCAATACCCCAAGACTTTCATGTAGTATTGCCTAGCATGTCATTGCATTTATGCCCCCAAGTTACGTTATTCTTTCAAAGCCTATGTTTAGCATTTGAACATGTGGTGATTTTGATCTCAGAGGTGCCATCAAGATGACTCAGAGCTTGTTGGGGGAGGATTACTGTTCCCATGTGTTCCTAGGGGATGATCAGTGCTCACTAGAGGAACATAGAACTCATGGGTGACTAAATTTTCTTACATCCGTTCCCCAATTACATTCACTTGATCTAAGAAACTCTTCCCAGGTCAAAAGGAGCAGCAGTGAACACAGCTCAGGAGCAGAGCATAATGAGAATGAATGCTGCACCCACCTATCCTGAAGGGATATGTGTGCTGTGTGGTAACGAACGAGTTAAAAACTCCACCTCACCATGGTCTCTACATGTGTGGAGTGGAAGGTAGCCCTGCTTTGAATCACAGTCATAAAGCGGTTAGCAATATGATTTTATTTTAAAACACAGGATGTGAGTAATGTTGCATTCCTTTCCTTTCTCTGAATAAATTGAACACCGTCCAAGCCATTATTCTGCCCAGCCGGTGGGAAGGTCAAACATTATCATGACAGTGTCCTTCACTGTCCCATATGAAGGTCCTATTTGGTTCCCCACAAACTACAGTTGATGCTTCATCTACAGAGCTGTGTCTTCTCTAAGGATGCAGGCTGGGCTGCTCCCCTGTAGCACTTAAAGCTCTGTAAGGGCTCTTTAGGAATCCTAGCTAGATATCCCCCTTTAGGGTCAGATTACATTGTCGGGGGCTACAAAGGAACAGGTACAGGCTGCCTGGGCCTGTGCTACCCATATACACTTGTTGTCTTCTCAGCCTTGGAAGACACTCCCAACATTGCCCTCCTGTCTTGTTTTTCCATCCCTTCTGTGCCTCAGAGGATCCTCAATTTTCACCCTTCTAAGATCCCTTCCAAACATGCCTGTTGGAAGAGTGGTTGGGAAAGAACAAGTCTACACTAACTAGAGCTAGTATCCCTATAATGTAATCAACTTGTGTTGACACAACCCAGGAAATCCATGCATAGGAAAAGTTTTTAGCTCTACCTCTGAGAGCTGTATGCAGGGTGCAAGTTTACAGGGGGATTGGTTGTGTGCATTCATTCACTCACTCATTTTCATTCCTTCACTCATTCATAAACATTCAAATAGTAACCACTACGTGGCAATCATCATCCTATAAACTATTCCTTCTTTGTCTAGAATGTTACCTATAAACCACAATGGCTGAGCCAAACATAAACCGGTATAGATAAATGAACTTAATTTTTTTCTCCTACTACTTGTATTTCAAGCATACAATAACCACACTTGTCAACAGCAATGACATGTGACTCAAAGGCAGAAATATCAGAAGCCTTTGTTCTAAAATTGTGAATGTAGCATCACAAAGCTATAAAGAGACTAGGTGTCATGCCACTTAGAAGGACTTGTAATTGTGGTACACCCACAGCAAACTTTTGTCACATTGCAAAGTACATTATGTGTAGTGTATTCTTTAACAGGGGTCAATTTAAACCATTATTTTAGCAGGTATTTAATGTGCTAGCCATTAGGCTAAATTCTGTAGACACAAAGAGACCCAAACATTGGTCTCTACTACCCAGCTTCCCTAGTAATTTGTAGTTCAATAGAGATAAGAATAAACATCTCATGATCTTCAGGGCCAGAGTAACTTTCTCTGCTTGGGAAAATTATCAGAGAAAACCCATAACTATGTCAGTTTCTTCTGTCTTCTCAATCAACGTGCACACTTGTTTCTTGAACAACAGAGAATATTTTAATAACTGTATTATGTAATGAGCCATTATTTTAATTTTGTATTGACATTCTTGAAGTATTGGACTCTCTTTGCTCCAATGAGCAAAGAGACTAAATGAGCGTGGACTACAGGGTGGGAACTGTGTCAACATACAAATTTGCTTAACAACATTAATCATAGGGCAGGCGATTAGGCCTCATGACAAGGATGCCTTTCACTGTGTTCTGTTGAGTAACACTGAGAGAATCTCCTCCCATTCCCACCCTCATCAGAGGTCAGGTGGAGGGGACATTTAGACTTCCTAATGGTCCCACAGGTTTAAGGCTACTGAACAGTGACCTTCCGTTGAACCTTCTTGTGCTGGATCTTGTCTCCCTTTACTATTTTTACTTTAACTGTAGAGATAATGACACAGTTGTGTCCTTTACAGTGAGATAACTCACTTAACTTGTAGGCAGTGGCTTATAGGAACTGTGTTTTTAAGACTTGTATGAATGAAAACTCCATCTATTGAGTTGTGAGGACAAGGAAAGATCTCCATTGCCACTTGGGCCTGTCCAAGGATTTGGTCCTCAGGTTCATTTTTGGTTTACGTTGATGCCACTGGCAGAGAGAAAGCTTCCCAAGTAGAAATGTGGCTTTTGAGAAGCATGCCTATTTTAAGATGTTTTCTCACTTTCGTGACCTTTCGTGGATCTTCCTTCTTTGTGGGCCCGAGACTGCTTCTACTGTTGATAGAGATGCTTCATAACTATACTTGTACATGTTTTGAATTTCTGAAGCATCAACTAATAAAGAGAGACCAGCCAGCCAAAGGTCTTAACTTCCTTTCAATCATGACTTGTACTTAAAAAGTGCTACTGGGAAAGTTCTTTAATCTTGGTAGTGGTGTCTTCCTCTCTGTAAAATTGGGTCGTGAGCCTCGCTGTCCTATTTCCTAGGACTTTGGGGATTCTCACGATGGAGAGTTTGGAAGATTAGTGTTTTAGGGATATGTAGACTGTGAAGAAAGACATCTTCTAGGTTTTTTTTCTGCTACATGCCTATTTCTAACACCCTCCCTTATCATCTCAAACCTGATGCACTCCCGTAACTGAGTGGAGACAGGAGGACAACACTTGTAAGGTGAGTTGACTTTATAATATAGCTTTGTGAGTGCAGGCACAAAAGTAGTAACCAAACTGATGAAATCTTAAGGTTAAAGGATCAGGTATATTTGGGGAGTTGTTGACTTAGATCATTTTGAACAATACACAAAGCAATGTATCCTATAAGGAAAGACCAGAGAAAGGCTTGCCTGTATTAAGAACATCAGGTAAGTGACTCTGGGTTCTAGAAAGAGTACTTTAGATTCAGGCAGCAAGGGGCTGCCCAAATTGTCCTTATTCTCATGAGGTCTGAGTATGTTTAGGGATTTTCAGCTTTTTACACATATCACGATAAGCCTAACACGATAGTATAGCTTCCAAAGGAGAGAAGCTATTCAGTTGCATGACTTATCCAAAGTCACGCTTGGTTTTGAGATTAGTTGAGGATTTGATGATAGGTTTCTGCCTCTAATTTCAAAGTTTTTCCTGCTACACCAGTAGCTTATTTTCTTCCCCTGCTGTTTATTGTTGAAAGTCAAATAAGATCTAAATAAGTTACTCAAGTCCAGTATACAGACCAGAGGAAAGCTGATAGTTTATTTGCATTTTCTTGGGCAATAGTTTACAGTATGTCAGAAATTTGTCTGAATGTTGATAACCTCGCTGATACATTCATTTCCTCCCCAGGAATATGAAAGACACGACCATGTTTTTCCTATTTGTCCCACTAGAGTCATTACCCGCCTCTGTTCTAACAAGGGTGTGAGCGTTTCAAGGCCATCCTATATTTTAATTGGTATTATTCACGGCGTTGATACATGTTTCCTGTGTTTGGTCATGTACTCTGTTAAGACTGCTTTAAAGACTGACTATTACAACTCAGCGATGGAGTTGTAATCCATCAGCATGAATGGCTCTGCAGTAGAGAGCTTGTAATGTCCTTGGAGAGGGTCCAGTTTGGTTCTCAGAACCCCCATCGGCCACCTCAAAACTGCTGGTAAAGCTGATCCCAAGGGATCCAAAACCCTTTCCTATATCCCATAGGTTCTTGCACTCATATGTATATACACAAATTCAGAATAAAAATAAAAGTAATCTAAAGATATTACCACCTATATGTTTGAATGGTAATTACAAAATCAGATATTTACCTTAAGATCTTAGTCAGTATAAAATATATATTTATTTTACCAACTCATAGAGTTGCTTTAAGATTGTCTCTGTGACGAAGTAATTTAGCCAAAGAAAACGCTGAAAATCAATACAAAAAGAAAGTCAACTAGGACTTGTTAGTAGCGGTGTCAGAGACCATTCTCACGACCCCTTCTTTCTCCTGTGTTTATCAGGGATCCCATAGGGCATGGTTTTGAGGTCACTGTGTTAAGCTATAAAACTCACTATAAACATTTTTTGTTTTACAATAGCTATTCTGTCAGCAGAAGGCAGCAAGCTATGAACCCGTCCCATCTTGCCATTACTGCTATCGCTGCATCACTAAGCACTATGAAGACAAAGACCCTGTTGTCATTTACCTTTCTTTCCCCCATCACTGCTAAATCATTGTTCCACTATGCCCTTTGAGAGAATAAAGCCAACAGCGTTGCTAACAGAATCCTATACTCAATACTAAACACATGGTTTCCATGGCTTTCACCTTTTACTGCTGTTTCATGTTTCTGGCTAATGACACACAGTGCTGTTGTAGGGCTCTGAAGTGGAGCTATGCTTTTCCACACTCTCTCAGGAATAATACGAATTTTTCAATAAAGAAAATCCTTAAAGCTAACATTCATGGGTCTTACATTAACGAGCTGATGCAGATTAAGTTATTGACCTTCACTAAGCTTTGATTTTTCTTATCTGTTAAATAGATCAGTAATACTCACTTGACCTAAACAATACAAAATATAGTGCTATTAGTGATCTTTAAAATTCGTTAATTACTGCTACTACTACTACTACTACTACTACTTATTATTATTATTATTATTATTATTAATTTTTGGAGACAGGATATCTCAGTTTAGCCTTTCCTTTGTGGCCATGTTGGACTTCACTATTTAGATCAACTTGAACTCAGAGATTAGCCTGCCTCTGCTTCCCACGTGCTGGAATTAAAAGAATGTACCACCACTTCCCAACAGTGATATTTATAAAATGTTTAGGATTCTGTCTAGTTTATAGCATGTACTTAATAAATAGAAACTGTTATTTAGAGCAATAGGAAGGGCAAAAAGGCAAAGGAAAAATTATCTGCCAAGCTAAAAAAAATGGCTGCCATCAGTGTATGCTCGGTTGTGCACAACATAGAATGCTTCCTTGTATTATGCAGTCAGCCCAGTGTGCTGACTTGGTGTTGGATGGTAATTGCAAGTCACCCTTTCCAAGGGCTGAGCAATATGATATGGGATTTAAGAAATATACCCTTGAAAGGAGTGTTGACTAATGCCTGGAATAGCTATTAACTCATTAATAGTTGGCATAACAGATACAGCCCAAGGCAAGAAATAGGCATCTTTATTGGAAGTTCTTAGAATGGCTCAGGCTGGCAGCTGTTGCCATTCTTTGAAGAAGAAGAAGAAAAAAAAAGATTTTGCTAAAGTCCTACCCTTTCTGCAGTTTCCAACCCCCAGGCTCAGTTGTTCCATTAAAGCACTTGGTAGACACCCCTCCTTTTAAAAATGTTACTCAGCTTCTATAGTATGCAGTCCTTCCTTCAGTCTGATTGTTTTTTTCATTTTCTTCATGTCTAACTCTCCCCAATCTTCTCGTCATGATTTAAAAAAATAAAAGAAACCCACACTTCCTCAGTTCTAACTGTGTGGCTCTAGAAGTTCGAATGACTCATTGCATAGTGGAACTGATGAAGTCAACAGCTGCTGGAAAATATGTCTCCTTAATAGCCCTATCAACATGTGTTTGCTATTATTCCACTAAGAAAAAATAGACACATCAAACATCCATGCTAGCCTTAGCTAAAGTTTTCACTAGAGAAATTCAAGCTTCTAAAGCAATTTCAGTTTTAATTTTAATTTAATTCTTTAGGTGTATGGTTGTGTTGTCTGTATGTATATTTGTCCAGCATTTGCATGCCTTGCACTCACAGAGGCTAGCAAAGGATGTTGGAACTCCTGGAACCGAGTTACAGATGTTTGTGAGTCACCATACTTGTACTGGTAATGAAACTTGGGTCTTTTGGAAGAGCAGAGAGAGTGCTCTTAACCACTGAGCCATCTCTCCAGCCTTGAAATTCACATTTTGGCACAGAACATTTCAATGGGGACTCAAGAAGGAGTTCTGATGGAGAACAACATCATGGAGAAATGAATGAAATAAAAGAAGAAAGCAAATGACAAAAATCTTGTTGAAAATGCTGTATTCTTTTAACAGTTGCTTAGGAGACATCAAGACTTTACTAGAAATAAGGGAGTAAAGTTGACAGTTTATATCTTCATAGGTTTCTGGACAGCTTGTGAAAGTACACATCCAACAAACATTAACCATTATACTAACAATTACTGTCATCTCAACAGTCAGATGAAACAGTTGAAGTATGCTGAGAAAGACAAAATGGAGTGGTCAAGATAAAAATTAATAAGGAATACTTACTTCAGTTAAGGAAGACATGGGTGGCCTCTCTGGTGACATTGAGGCTGAGAGCTGAAGGATGGGAAAGGGTAACAGAGGCAGAAGAAACAACAGTGTATGGCCATATGACCAGACAGGGAATATCCTACTCTTGCAACTGAGGGAACAAAGGTGTGCCTGGATCACAGGCAGAGAAGATGTGATACAAGATGAGACCAGAGGAATGAATGGCCAGTGCCCGGACCATATAAGACCATACAAGACTATACAGTTCTAGGTAAAGGGATCCAATTTTTTTTTTCTGAGACAGGGTTTCTCTGTGTAGCCCTGACTGTCCTGGAACTCACTTTGTAGACCAGGCTGGCCTCGAACTCAGAAATCCGCCTGC